>NW_005371669.1:326162-352312 GCF_000412655.1 Myotis brandtii
CCGGCCCCTCACTCAATCCCACGCAGGCAGCCACCGCGGCCCTCAGTCCCCTCAAGGGTGTGATTCTTGTTGAAGTTCAATCCAGTAAGGCTTTGCGGCAGAGGCAACATGGATGGTGAGTATGTTCTCTAATGTGGATTTCTCTGCCCGCGGGCCAGGTAGGCGGCAGTGTGCTTGGCAACGTGTTCCAGTTTAAGCTGCTGCTGGAGCAGAGTGAGAATGGGGACTGTATTCATCGGCGGTCAGGATCTTTCCAGCCCCTGGACGGCTTCCCCAGCTGCGTGGTGACCAGTGGCGTTGTCAACTTCTTCCTGGCCCACACGGAACGGCTGCTAAGAGTTGGCTTCGACCCCCGTCTGCAGCGAGTGGCTCATTCAGGTGGGGAGGCTGACGGGGGAGGCTGGAGCTGGGCTATGAACGGACCCGAGAAGTCTGTTCTTTCAAGGGCGTGCCCCACTGATCAGAATCACTTGCCCAACAACAGTGGCTTTCCTTTCCCTTTCCCCCCAAATGAAGGCGCTCATGGTCTCTCTTGCCTCCCTATTCACCCTCTCTTTGATTTCTTGCCTCCGGCTTATGAGATACCTTCTCCATCCTTTCCCTACAGCTCTGCCGCCTCCCTTTTCCCCACCCTGCTTCCTATTCTCATTTTCCAGAAGTCCTTTCCTGTTTAACTGCAACTGGTTAACTGCCCTCTCTCTTTTCTCTCTTATTCCCTCAGTCCAGGAGTCCACAGTTCTGTCCAGCTAGAAGGCCAATCCGTGTTTCTCTGCCTCTCTACGAGTATCTCTGTCTGAGAAATGAGCTTGTTTATGGCCTTCCAAATCAGCTGGGGCAGGTGGCTTTGCTTGGGGCTGAACCTCCACAGGGGTATAAACTGTGTTTCCTCCCCCTGACTCTCCTCCCAGACGTGGAATATGGTCTTGGATCTCGGGCCCAATCTCACATTTCTTTCTCGTGTTCTTCCTGTCTTGGCAGAGTTCTTTATTGATGGGCTCGGGAGCCTGTTCGTGGGTTCGTGCCCAGACGTGATTATAGGTCACCAGGCCCATTCTCCAGAGGTGGACCTGGAGCTGGCTGCCCTGGAGAAGACCTACAGCAAGTACCGGGCCAATACCAATGCCCAGATCCAGTTCAAGCTGGCTCTCCACTACTTCAAGAACCATCTCCAATGCTCCACATAAAGGTGCCCGGGCATCGGGAAAGCGCTAGGCTGACTGGTGTGGGCATCTGGAACAGTGGAACCGGTGGTCAGGCTACCAAAACACGGACTCCTAAAAAAGATAAATATCATAATAAACCATATAGTGTGTTTGGCAAATGGGATGGGTTCAATTACTAGAAAGACCGATCAAAGGCTAGAGGTCATTAGGAATGGACCATTCAGGAGAAACCAAGATGGCGGCATAGGTAAACACTGGAAATTGCTGCCTCGTACAACCACTTCAAAAATACAACTAAAAGACAAAACGGACATCATCCAGAACCACAGGAAGACTGGCTGAGTGGAAATTCTACAACTAGAGGGAAAGAGAAAAGCACACTGAGACTCAAGAAATATTCAAAGTGATGAATAGCAAGAACCTACAACCAAGATTACTTTACCCAGCAAAGCTATCATTCAGAATTGAAGGTCAGATAAAGAGCTTCACAGATAAGAAAAAGCTAAAGGAGCCCTGGCCAGCTTGGCTCAGTGGATAGAGTGTCAGCCTGCGGACTGAGGGGTCCCGGGTTCGATTCCGGCCGAGGGCACATGCCTGGGTTGTGGGCTCGTTCCCCAGTGGGGGGTGTGCAGGAGGCAGCTGATCAATGATTCTCTTTCATCGATGTTTCTATCTCTCGCTCCTTCTCCCTTCCTCTCTGAAATCAATAAGGAAATATATTTTAGAAGGTTACTATGGTAATAGAGAGTACAAATATTATCTCACTTCCTGTCCACTATGCAGATAAGGAAACTGAGGCACAGAGAGGTTAAGTTACAAGCTCAAACCTGAGAGTTAGAAAGGAGCAAATCTAGGATTCCAACCCAGGCCGTGTTTTTGGTGTTGGTTTGTTTGTTTGTTTTTTGAGTGGCATGTTTTAGAAGAGAAAATGGTTAAAGAATATACACCTTGAGTCAGTATTTGCCAAAGGTGGGCTGTGCTTTGCTCAGGAAGATTAGGGACTGAGTTCCCCAACTCCACCTCTTCTTTAAAAAAGTTAAATCTTGCCCAGCCAGCGTGGCTCAGTGGTTGGGTGTCAACCTATGAACCAGGAGGTCAAGGTTGGATTCCTGGTCGGGGCACATCCAGGTCACAGGTTCGATCCCCAGTGTCGGGTGTGCAGGAGGCAGCCGCTCAACGATTCTCTCATCATTGATGTTTCTCTCTCTCTCTCTCTCTCTACCTCTTTCTTCCTTTCTGAAATCAATGAAATATATATTTTTAAAAAGGTAAATTTTGGCTGAAAAGTTAAATCTTATGCAAAAATGTAGAGTTTGGGATTTTTTAACACTTACGACTCTACAAAGTTGAAGTAGAGTTTGGTGGGGCTCACTGAGTGAGTGTCCATTTCCAAGTTGCTGGGTAGCCATTGAATGTGCCCTTTGAACCAAAAACAATGTTTTCATTTGTGATGTTGTTTTAGGAGGGAGAGTGTAAATCCTGGTTGTGTTGACAAGGTGCGATGTGACAGGATTTCTAAGTATGAAGTAATTAGGAGGGCAAGTGGAGAGGATTAAAAAGAAAGCAACTCAAGATTCTCTACAAGTCTGTTCAGGCACCTTGTTCTTTTTTTTTTTTTCCTGATTATATACTTCAGTGAAAAGGGCAAATGTAACTGGGGTTTTCATTGTCATGCAAATTTCTAGACTTCCTGAAGTAAAAACATATTACTTTTTTTTTTTTTAAAGAAAAGAGTTAACATTGAAAGAGAGAATGGATGGCCACACATGTTCTCTGCCAGGAGTAAAGGGTTTTGTGCAACCTGTGTATCTGTGTTCTGTATGTACATATAATTTTCTGCCACGACTGATGACTTGTGCCTTTGTACTTTAAAATTTATGCAGCATAAGCTTTACTCAGAGGATTGCAGCTTAATAGAAAACTTTCTAAAGTGGAAATTGCCATTTAAAATCTGAAGAAGTTAATTTTCACAAATTATCTGTATGAAAAGGAAAAGAACATTGAAATATTCTTGGAAATAAGTGCCTAGGATCTGCAAGATTTCAGTGTGTGTTGAATGAAATTGGGTTGGGACAGAAATGAGAATTAGCTGATGGATTTAATAAAAAATGTGCTATTCACTGCCATTCATTTACATGATTATTATTTGACACTTAATGAATCTCTGGCAGAAGTTTATGAATATTTTCATATGATTCGGGCTAAGAGGAAAACTCAAGGTCATTGGTATCTATGCAGGCGACCAATTAAACTTTTACAGATCCATTAAAGTTAGAGGTATCAATCTCTAAAAATAGAAATAAGACATAAATTCATGCTTATATGTCTTTCACCTTGATTTCCTTTTAAAATAGTAAGTGAGAGTCCTATCCCATAATAAAAGCAATATGGGTACCACTCCTGAACCTCAAGGCTGGCTCAGCACATAACCGTATGCAGCCTTCCCAGTGGTTGGTGGTCCCTGAAAGCATGTGTTTCACAGACACTGAGAACTGTGTATGTTACCAGTGCTTTCTTGGTGGAGGAAAAGGTCAAGGAAGCAAAGAATTGTCAACGTGTGACGCCAGGACCAATGCATTTTAAAGAATAAATGTAAGAAAACAGGTAAACAAGGAAATGCAAAATTTCTTTTGTAATGGGAGCATGGCTAGGCAAGCTGTCATCATGGGGTGGGTAGAAGGGAGGATTCGTGTAGGAGTTGAGACTTGACCTCTAGCCATGATTCTACCAGGTATCCCTGTGATGCTGAACAAATGATCCAATGTTTTTGAGACTCACATTTTTTGTTGGTAAAAAAAAAGGGGGGGGGCAGAAACTGGACTCACCATCCTATCTTCTTAGGTTTGCAATCTATACCAATAAAAGGGTAATATGCTAATTAGACTGGGAGATCTTCCAGGAGACCTTCCGGATGTCCTTCCAGACAAAGACATGGTGGCAGGGCCGAGGCAGAGGCGATTAGGGGTGATCAGGCCATGAGGGGAGGGCAGTTGGGGGCAAGATTAGGCTGGCAGGGGGGCAGTTGCAGGTGAGCAGGCCAGCAGGAGGGGGCAGTTGGGGGCGATCAGGCCAGTGTGGGAGGGGAGAGTTGGGGGCAAGCAGGCCGGCACGCAGAGGGGTTAGGGGTGATCAGGCAGGCAGGCGTGTGAGCAGTTAGGAGCCAGCGGTCTCAGATTGCGAGAGGGATGTCCGAGGGGTCCCAGATTAGAGAGGGTGCAGGCTGGGCTGAGGGACGCCCCCACCCCCCTGTGCACAAATTTTGTGCACTAGGCCACTAGTATCATAATGAGATACAGTACAATTATTTTTCTGAGAGACAGGGTGGTGTGAGAGAAATAAGCCTAGTCTTGAATGCCTGGCTCCTCTCTTTACTGAATTTTTGTAAACTTGAGCAAGTTGACTTTGTCTATGTTGATAAGCTGTGTTATGTGTAAAAGAGGTAAATCATAACAACTACCTTTAAGGGTTGTCAATATGGAAGGGGTAAAACCAAAACCTATGTAGCCCACCCTACCTCTAGATTTACTTGTATGTTACTTAATAAGTTTCCTTCTTAATTTAGTTTGAGTTGGAGATATTTTTATTGATCGTAACTGACCTAATACTTCTTATTTAAATGCTTCCTTCTCTCGAGTCTCAGTCCTGGTACACCTTCTCCTCTGAAATGGAGGTGTCTCTCTATCACATCGTCTCACACAAGCATTAAAGACAAGTATTTACTGATGTAGACATACAAAATGTATTATTTTAGTCCAGATCTCTCTCCAAAGGCCATCCTGATGCTCATATCCATCTACATTTATGACATCTTCTTTTGGATATTAAATGGCTATCTCACAATTAAGATGTTGGAAATGGAGCTCTTGATATCCTTCCAAAAATTAGGCCTCCTCACATATCCTCAGCATCACTCAGCTCCTTGCTTAACTTTTAAAACCTGTGGATTATTCCCAGTATAATAATTATCCACATTCAGTCCATTCATGAACATTCTGAAATCTCCGGTCCATCCATTTTCCTCTATCCTATACTCCAGCCTTAATCTGAAACATCTTAGTTGAGCTGGACTATTGTTGTAGGAATCCAACAGGACTAAGTAAATTCCCTCCGAGTAGCCAGCGTGACTTCTCAGGAATGTCAATTAGGCCACATCAAGCCTTTGAATAAAAATGTTCAGGGATTTTTTTATGTTGCTCTTAGAACACATTCTAAATCCCTTCCCATCACCCACACATTTCTTGATGAGCTGGCTCCTTCCGTCTCTCTGTGCTTGTCTTATACCTTCTCCTCCTCCTCACTGTCATGCCACCTCGCTCTCCCAGCACTTTCTTCAGGCCGCTTCGTTCCTTCCTTTCATCCCCAGCACGCTTCCCTGGCTTTTCTCATTCTTCACTTTCAAGTCAGCATTGAATGCCACTTTGTCCGAAAAGCATTAGAGTAAACTTTTTTCTTTTTTAATTGAGGAAGGGAGAAGGAGAAAGAGAGAGAAACATCAATGATGAGAGAGAATCATGGATTGGCTGCCTCCTGCATGCCCCCTATTGGGGATCGAGGAGCTCGCAACCCAGGCATGTGCCCTGACCAGGAATCAAACCTAGACTTCTTGGTCCACAGGTCAATGCTCAACCCTTGAGCCACACCGGCCAGGCATTATAGTAATCTTTATATAAGTTTTAACAATCTGAAAAACCTTACTTATCTTCGAAAATAATAGTAGCATTGAAATTATTTACATATTGATTAGAAGTAAATTGACTTTTATCTATTACTAAATTATGTTGTGTGTTTCTTTGTTTTGTTTAGTAAGTTTTAAATGGAGTCCTGGAGTTTATTTTCTTATGTTTTATTTAGATTTTTGTAATTGATATTACAACAGAGTTTATTTAGTATGTGAAATATTTGTGCAATATTTGCTTTGTTTTTATTGATTTACACCTGCTTCAGAAAAACATATTTGGATGGAAATCTATTCTCTGGAGGCATTTCAATGACATGCAAAATTATTTGTTCTTTACAACAGTCTGTTTCCTAGTGTAATTCATGATCCAGAAACTGAAATCACCTCATAAACAATTAGTAGACGGGGAGATTATGACAGTGTCATGTGCTAGCCACAATCTTTTCTGCACATCTCGGTGTAAAACTTTCACATGCACACAGATGAGTACATACACACAGATGCTCGCAGGCCCCTGTGATCCCGAGGTGCTTTCTGGTTTGCCTTCTAGCTGGTGCAGGCCTTGATCTTGAGACAACCAGACCCTCCCCGAACTGTACCAGGCAATGGCTTCAATATCACCAAGCTGCCCTTTCTGTACCAACCAGCCAGAAGGTGGTCAGAGAGGTGGCAGAGGTAGTGCGGGCAGAATGCCACACACCAGCTGGGAAGGCACCTGAGTCCCTGTGGCCGCTCCCTCCCCTCCCGTGCAGTGATCTCTGGGTCTGGACCCCTGGGTGTCCTCTCTTAACCTCCCAGGACCGCATCCCTTTCCCTCTCTCTTCTGGACAAACAGATACTGGTGCTGCAGGTGGCTCTTTAGCATCCCTGGTCCAAGTCATGTGAAGAACAGCAGCAACTGGAGAGGGAGCCCAGGCTGCAACCAGTGGCACTTCCACCTGCAGGACGGGGTCTTGGGAAGGAAGGCACCAAGCTTATTATGTGGCTGCAGATGCCCGATATGGGGTCAGATTTTAACCAAACCAGACAGTATCTGTTCACATGAAGTGATGCTGCGGACACACTCGCTTCCAGTACCATCTCGCTCGCAAAAACCACAGCTTTACTATGAAAACCACAGGTTTCCTTTGCCACCACTCGGGTGGCATTAGTGACGCGCTTTCCTGGCTCACAGCATGATTGTGGCCATGCGTTCTATCAGGCTGAGGAATGCTGAAAGGCAGCCACCTTTGCCTCTTCCTTCGGTGAATTTTGTGTTACTAATTATAGCAGGTTTTCTGCTTGCGTTGCTGTACGTCTCCCAGAGCCTGATAAATAATGCACCTTATTACGAAAAGCCCAGCAATATGTGAAGTGTGGAATGGATCCAGAACAAAACACGATCTCGGGGGAGAGGCTGCATATATCATTTTAGTTAACATGTTTTGTAACTGCAGATTTTTTTTTTAGTTTGCTTGTTCATGGACAGCAAAGGTAATGCATCTTTTTTTGAGTAACAGCCTCCCATGTGGCTGCTCTAAGGCCTGGCTGCCAGAGGCAGGCCTTGAACCTGATCTATTTTGGCTGGAGCTGTCCTCTTACTGGTGTTGGGGAACCACCCAGTGCTGGCCTGCCATTTGCAGGTTTGGATCCAAATGTTGCCATATCTTCCCAACTACCAAGACAGGCCAGGGATTCATTTTCATGAGGCACAGCTACACGTCAAAGAAAACCCAATTTCACGGTGGCTTGAATCAATGGGAAGGCCATCTTCCTCTCTCTTAGGAGAGCCAGGCGATCCTTGGTGAACATCAGGGGTGGGGAACCTTTTCTCTGCCAAGGGCCATTGGGATATCTATAACATCATTCGCTTCCTATAATCCCCGCAATAGAAATGTATGTTGCTATGAAAAATGTTCCTAGATTTATTGCATTCTGAGTCCCACCTGCTTTTGCCTTGGCAGGGCCAGACCCAATGATTTCATGGGCCTTCCACGGCCCCCGGGCCGGGCGTTCCCCACCCCTTGTGTAGGTGGTCAATAGTGACTTAGTTCCTTTCGTCTTTTGACTCTGCCATCCTCGTCCTTTGGGCTCCTGGAGTTCTGGTGGCTGTGACATTATTCCGGGTGTTAGGAAGAAAGATGTGAGACCACAAAGGGCACCGCCAGTAGTTGTCCTTTTAGGGGCCCTTCTGGGAGGCCAACGCCACAACATTGAGTCCATCCGTGACCGTAGCTAAGAAATGGGTGTTTTTGTTGGACATTTTGCCACCCGAACCTGTCGAAGGAGTTTTGCAGTGTGGAGTAAAAATTGATCATGTTGATCTGCCTCCTCTTCCACTTTAGTTTTATGTTCCAATGGCCTTGTATGTTCCAATGTTTACTGAAGACAATGCTTCTGATTGAAGGTATGGTTCCATTACATATAGGGTGTCCCCCCAAAATGTATATACACATTTTGGATAATTATAAAGGCAGTGTTTATTATTACAATGCATTACATTTACAGAATTGAGCTAGCAGCTGTTAAAACGTGTATACATTTTTGGGAGATACCCTGTATTTTGGCATTATTCTCCTTCAATCAAAATACTGTCTTTGTGTCCAGCTGGTGTGGTCCAGTGATTGAGTGTTGACCCATGAACCAGGAGGTCAGGGTAAGATTCCAGGTCAGGACACATGCCTGGGTTGAGGGCTTGATCCCCAGTAGGGGGCATGCAGATGGCGGCCAATCAATGATACTTTCTCATCATTGATTAAATATATTTTTAAAATGTATTTTAAAAAAATATATATATATATATTTAAATATTGGGCTTGTGACTTTTTCCTAGGATGTTCCTTTAGGTGGCCTAGACAAAAATTATTTTATGTCTAATCCTTTCAGTACAAGTTGACGGTTATTCTCACCAATCTATGAATATCTGTCTTTCCTCTTGAAAGCATGTAAAAACAGTTGTACAGTCTTAATGTCTGATTCTCTGAAATATTATTTCCATTTGATGTAATCTTTGCTGAACATTCCCACTTTATGTAATCTTTTACTTAGGTCATGGTCATGATGGTTATTTAAGTATGGACATTCTTTCAGGTAAACTGGGTATTCCCGCTGTTTTTGATGTTAGTCATTTCTAGCGAAGACACATATTTCCATATTTAGTATCAATTTTAGAGCTTGAAGACACTTGGGAATGATTTCCAATGAATGTTTTAAAGGGAAAAAAAGTTCATTTATCTTAATAGATTATCCTTTCACTGTTTAACGCTTTGAGGAGACAGATGATAAAAAAGAGTTCCACATAGTTTAAAGGTTATTGATTTTCTGAGGGTCAGTGTTTTGCCTGAGAGTAAATTCATGACAGATTTTTCAAATTAGGCTACCTTGTTTTATCGATAATTTCTAAACCATTCTACTTGCCAATTTTGCATGTTTTTTCATGTTTTCTAATTATAAAGGAGCACTTTCTGTTTTAATCCATATTACAGTACACACACACACACACACACACACACACACACACACACACACACACACTAGAGGCCTGATGCATGAAATTCATGCAAGGGACTCAGCCCTCGAAGCTGTGGCGGCGGCTTGCCTCCCTCACAAGCCACGGCTTCGTCTGGAAGGTCATCCAGAAGGATGTCCGGAAGGTCGTTCAGCTGTCTAGTCTAATTAGGATATTACCCTTTTATTATTATAGAATATATCACAACTAATAATATTGTATTGCCAAACCAAAATGGTTTAAAAGAGAAAAATTAAGGACAACTAATAATATTGTGTTGCCAAACCAAAATGGTTTAAAAGAGAAAAATTAAGGTCCTCACAGGTTTGGCTCAGTGGATAAAGCGTTGGCCAGTGGACTGAAGGATTCTGGGTTCGATTCCCATCAAGGGCATGTGCCTTGGTTGCAAGCTCAATCCAGGCCCTGGATATTTTCTCTCTCTTGGTCTCTCCCCCTCCATTCCACTCTCTCTAAAAATCAATGGAAAAATATTCTCAGGTGAGGATTAACCAAAAAAAAAAGAAAGGAAGGAAGGAAGGAAGGAAGAAAGAAAAGTAAGGAAGGGAGGACAAAGGGAGAAATAACTAGATGTCCCTAAATCCATCTTCTTAATGAAAGAAAGGAAGGAAGAAAGAAAGAAAAGTAAGGAAGGGAGGACAAATGGAGAAATAACTAGATGTCCCTAAATCCATCTTCTTAACTCTGTTTCTTGATTTTACTCCCATTGTGAGCTGTGGACCACTGCTTCATTTTCATGAGTGACCTGGCATTTTTACAATTTTTAAAGTTTAGAGAGTCTGGATTTAGATTTCTTTAGTCCCTTCTCCAGAGAAAATCTAAGTGTCTTTTCTGGAATGGTTGAAGGGCACTCCTGGTGGGTGGGTGAGTGGTGGAAAGACAAGGAGACCTAACTGAGGGACCTTCAGATCTGTAAGTCCAAGTGCTTCCAACTTTCAAAGCAAATCTGACAATGAATGTTCATTTAATGAACAAAGATTATGACTAAAATATTGCGGGTTAATGGACTTAGTAAAATGATCTAAAATTCATACCATGATTTAGAAAATCATTAATCATCTGTGACAATTTTTACGACCATGTGTGTAGTGTATATTCAATACAATTATAGTAAAACAAATTATATAACTCACAGTGCTCATTGCTTCTGTTTTAAATTAGTATCCTTTATCACCCTGTCATAATAGTCTCTTTTGAATTTCTGCTCCCATAAGGTCATTGATGATGACATATAGGTTAAAATAATACTAAATTGTTCAAATATTTGAACTTTATCCTCTGACTAGTAATAATTTAATACAATGCCAATTACTATCATTATGGAGCTAGACTATTTATTATGTTAAACTGTTCAACTACTTCATAGCCAAAAGGCTCATATATGATTGATCACCAGTCGACATTCTTTATTGTACATAGCCCTTCCTTTGTGGTCTGATTCTCATAAAATTTTTCAAGATGAATGGGAGAGAAAATCAGTATTATTTTTTAAACAAATGTTCTCAGTGTTCTCTAAGAATTCCATGACGATTATATTCATTTTTTAAGACTTTATATTTTTTACAGCAGTTTTCGCAGTAAAATTAAGAGGAAGGTGCAGAGATTTCCCGTCTACCTTCTGCCCCCACACATGCATAATGTCCCCCATTATCAACATCACTCACCGGAATGGTACAATTTTATTTTTTATTGGTAAGGATGAACCTACATTGACAAATCATAATCACCTAAATTCCAGAGTTGACATTAGGTAACTATCGGTGTTGCTTATTCTATGGATTTGGACAAATGTAAACTATCAGTGTTGTTTATGCTATGGGTTTGGACAAATGTATGACGATATACATCCATCATTACAATGTCATACAGCGAATTTTCACTGCTCTCAAATTCTCTGTGATCTGCCTGTTTATCTCTTCCGATCCCCATTCCTGGCAACATCTGACCTTTTTATTGTCTCCATAGTCTTGCCTTTTCCAACATATTCATATAGTCAGGATCATAGAATATGTAGCCTTTTTAGGTTGGCTTCCTTCATTTAGTCATATGCCTTTAAGATTCCTCTGTGTCTTTTCATTGCTTGGGAGCTCATTTCTCCTCAGCCCTGAATAATATTTCATTGTTGGGACGTCACAGTTTATTTACTTATTCACCTACTGAATGATATCTTGGTTGCTTCCAAGGTTTGGCACTTACGAATGCAGCCGCGGTAAACATCTGTGCGCAGGTATTTGTGTGGACATATGTTTTCAACTCCTCTGAGTAAGTGGCAAGGAGTGTGATTGCTGAATTTCACTTTTTACTAATGAGTAAAAAAAAACTACTGAGGATAAAAACACGCACACCATGAATTGAAGGTAGCAGTTGTCTTAGTTTGGGCTGCTGTAACAGAATACTTCAGACTGAATGGCTTGTGAATAGCAGAGATCAATTGCTAAGGGTTCTGGAGACTGGAAGTCTGAGATCAGGGGGCAGGATGGTGGGTGAGGCTTGTAGACTTCTTCAGGCTTGTAGACTTCTCATTGTATGTCACACTGCAGGAGGGGTGAGGGTGTTTCTGAGTCATTTTTGTATAAGGACATGAATCTCATTCATGAGGGCTCATTCCTTATGACCTCATCACCTCCTAAAGGCACCACCTCCCAATACCATCACATAAAAAAAATATTTGCCATAACCGGTTTGGCTCAGTGGATAGAGCGTCGGCCTGCGGACTGAAGGGTCCCAGGTTCGATTCCGGTCAAGGGCATGTACCTTGGTTGTGGGCACATCCCCAGTAGGAGGTGTGCAGGAGGCAGCTGATCGATGTTTCTCTCTCATCGATGTTTCTAACTCTCTATCTCTCCCCCTTCCTCTCTGTAAAAAATCAATAAAATATATTTAAAAAAAAAAGATTTAAGAGGAATGTGGACACAGCAGATTCACCATTTTTGTGATATTTTGGATGGGCCGCTGACCCAAAGAGGGTGAGGCCGATTGGTTGGCTGCTGAGCATGCGTTCTAAATTCTACTCCTGCCGCCTACTTTCTGTACTGACAGCTGAAGAAAAATCTTCCTTCTTTTTTTCTTCTCCTTTTTTATTACTATTATTTTTTTTCATTCAAGATCAGCTCTCCTCTGCCTTATAAAATGAACATAGCCCCGCCAGCGTGGCTCAGTGGTTGAGCTTCAACCTATGAACATGAAGAAAAATCTTCCTTCTTTTTTTCTCCTCCTTTATTATTATTATTATTTTTTCATTCAAGACCAGCTCTCCTCTGTCTTATAAAATGAACATAGCCCCACCGGCGTGGCTCAGTGGTTGAGCGTCAACCTATGAACCAGGAGGTCACAGTTAGATTCCCAGTAGGGCACATGCCTGGGTTGTGGGCTCGACCCCCAGTACGGGATTCCCTCTCATCATTGATGTTTCTATCTCTCCTTCTCCCTCTCCCTTCCTCTGTGAAATCAATAAAAATATACTTTAAAAAATGAACATAGATGGGGATAATATCATGCATCCTCATGTCTCCTTGCTTCCACAAACACAAAAAAATGTGCTTGCTTTAATCGACTGTCACACCTGGGAACAATGAGCGAGAACCATTCCTTCCCGGGGCAAGAATATGTTGCTAACTATGCCTGAGCCCTTGGTGAAATGCAGGTGGCTCTACGATGCCGTTCTTAGTTAGAGCTCCTCGCCATCCATTTCTAAGTCTAAGATTGCATTACCTCGCATTCGAAATTGATGCACTGTCATTATGTCCACGGAGTTCTCGGGGAATATCTATGAAATAAGACAAGTAAGCAAGACGCAGCTCACCAGGTTGAAATAACACTCCTGCAAACGCGCTCTAAACAGAAAGATAAAAATAAGCCTGCGTTTCAAAGTGGCTCAGCGGCTTTCAATTAAATATGTCTTGCCTTTTGATATGCACCTTTCACATATTCTGGTCTTGACACTTTGTGTTAATAAGATATATGTGCCTAATATTGAAACCGGTCACAGTGCTGGCGTAAAGACATTATTCTCTCTCCTGGACGTTGAAAGGATCAGTAGGAATTCACTTTCCGTAGACTTAAAGAATGCCTTCTCAGTCATTCAGTCCACTGTATGTACACAAAGTGTACTTTTCTCTCCGTGGCCACATAGAATTTTTTAAAAGCTATGGGAATTTTGAGACCTTTATTTCATACTTCCCTTTTTACATTTGCTTCGGGAAACCTAATTATATGTCATTTGAAGACCCGGGGAAAAAAATCACCACCTAAATACAATACAATTTACCTTAGATATCAATTTAGCCCCAAGATAAAATATAGAACTGACCATGGTCCATTTTCAGAGCATTTTTCGTTCAACTCTATTTGTAGCAGGAAAAATCTCACTTTATCCAAGGGTTAAACAGTCGCCCGTCTTCAGTAAAAAGTGGGAAATACACCTTAGCCCTATTCTCACCCAAAAATTCAAAGGTAAAATACAACGAAACCCACAAACTATGGTGGGATTAGAAACTTTCACGTGGCAGCTCTTAGAAAATACTTCAAAAGATCTACATTTTGTTTCAATGGTGATAGGGGACCCTCCCCCTCCCAACCCCCCAATAATCTTTCAAATACCTTTGACCATAGGTTTCAATGGTAAAGAATTCGTTCTTGAAAACAGCTTGGGCCGGGGCCTTTGAAAACAAGACACGTCAAAGAGAAAGTGAAATCCAAGGACAAAATCAGGCTGTTTCTTAGCCACACGATCCCATTTGTCCAATGGCCTTATCTGAACCTAACCTGAAGTTTCTAGGATTTTTAAACTTTTTTTTGTTGTTTAAATTTCCATTTTAATTTTTGGTTTAGTTAAACACCTAGGTGCCCTAATGTGGGCGTGCCTGGGAGGCAGATGGAGAGAATGGTGTTTCTGTATAATAGTGTGCTGCTTAGGATACAATGCATCGAAACCAGGGACATGCCTGGAAATGAGACACTCAGTGGGGTCACTATGGGGACCTATAAATATTTGAAGGCTGCCAGGTAGAACCGGAAAGTAAATTAATTACGTGTTCCTCCGAGGACAGAACTGGGATCAATGAGTTGAAGTCAGAAAGAAGTGGAATAGATTTCAGAAAGATCACATACTATAGATCAGGCTCTGTTATGAAGAATTGATCTCCTTTTCCCAGGAAATGTTTAAATAGCCATTGGTGATCAATTGCTATGGGGATGGTTCAGGTGACTCCTACATTAGAAAATATTTTTGAAGATGGAACTTTAACTCCATTTTCGAGCCTTCCATCATTTCAGAAACTGAGCAGTGAAAATAGTGAAGAATTTAGCCCTAAATGGTGATGCCATCATTTGATCATTAGAAATGCATATTTGGTTCCATTTTATTGAAATGTGTCTGTGTTGCATTTATCGCATTCACTTTATCTCTATTTTCGTTCATTCAGTCTTTTGATGTCGTAAAAACTTAAGATTTGGCTACGCTCTGCACAGCTATTCCACTAAGCTTAGGGCCGTTAACAGTGTGAATAGCAAA
This sequence comes from Myotis brandtii, assembly GCF_000412655.1. Classification (NCBI taxonomy): domain Eukaryota; kingdom Metazoa; phylum Chordata; class Mammalia; order Chiroptera; family Vespertilionidae; genus Myotis; species Myotis brandtii. Next base: position 341,021 of record NW_005371669.1, read on the forward strand.
CCTACACTATCCAGGCATTTGCTTTAGAAGAAAGAATTCAGAAAACTATGTGTCCTTGAATCATCGCTTCAGCACTAAATAGCTGTGTCCTGGTAATTTAAGAAAAATGTATACTTCGATTTTCTTGCCTTTTTAAATTATAGGAGAAGAAAACTACCTTAACTATTGCGAAGAATTAAATGAAATGGTACAAATCGATTAGCATTGGGTCAGGTTTATAAGAAGCACCCAACAATGTTGGTAATAACATTTTGGTAATAGCTATTATTTTGTGATAATTGATATAGTGATTAATAAATATCCCATCTTAATGATGGGCTTTTTAGTTGGGACAATTTGCTCTTTTGCTCCTGTTGACTGCTACATATTTTTATCTTCCACTCATAAAATAACAAAGAGATAAAATAAGAGATGGCATTATGCTTCCAAATCATTTGCTTAAATATTGTTTTTTAAGGAAGTTGTAAGAAAATCAAAAATTTTTCTAGCCATTTATTACCCAAAACAACTTTAAGATTTATTTTTAATTGACTTTATTGGGGTGACATTGGTTAATACAATCGTATAGGTTTCGGGTGTACATATCTATAATCCATCGTCTGCATATTGTATTGTGAGTTCACCACCCCAACTCAAGTCTCCTTCCATCACCATTTATCTGTCCTCTACCCTCTTCCACCTCCCCCACCCCCTTCCTTCTGGTAATCTTCATACTGTCTGTGTCTATAAGATTTTTTCTTTATCTCTTCTAAAATTTATTTTTGTTTCCTTCAACATTTTACATACGCTTCTTTCTGGGTATCAGGCTTTCACACAATGCTAGAAGTTTGTGACTTTCCTGTATTTGTCCTCCTGAGGTGCCTTTTATTTAATTTCTAATCATTTTATTTTAAAATCTAAGTACAGTGAAAAACAAAATAAATATATTTATGTTATAACCTGGTGACTATAAGCACAGCAATTGTTAAAAAGCCATCAACGTTGCTACCTTTTTTCTGCTTCCTTGATTCTCTTTTAGCCCCAATTATTTAGAGGTGATTTATTTCACTAAACTCATGACAAAAATATCATCAAAAGAATAACTGCTTTGTGGTTGCAAAGGATTTTTATAGCTAATTATATAAACACTGATGACAATTATTTCAAATATAGAAATGGTATTTTGGAAATATTTGATAATTTGTGGTGGCAATTATCAAATCATTGATGAAACAAACAAGTTTTTTTGTAACTATCAATCTGTACTTTTAAAAAATATATATATTTTATTGATTTTTTACAGAGAGGAAGGGAGAGGGATAGAGAGTTAGAAACATTGATGAGAGAGAAACATCGATCAGCTGCCTCCTGCACACTCCCCACTGGGGATGTGCCTGCAACCAAGGTACTTGCCCTTGACCAGAATCAAACCTGGGACCCCTGAGTCCACAGGCCAACGCTCTATCCACTGAGCCAAACCGGTTAGGGCTTAAACAAGTTTTAAGTCAAGAGTAACACTTACAGAACTTCGGCAAATGCATTAAGAGCAGTCTTTTATATCATTGTGGAAACAGAATGAAATATTACACTTTCTGGAGATTTATCAAAGCTAAGTGTTTCCCCCAAGTAACTTATCATTTATTACTGATTGCTTTCACACATTGTTTAGGGAGAAAATATGTTTGTATTCAGTGGCTTGTGGTGAAATTGGTTCTGAAATACAGCTTCACTAAGCATTGGAGGTTGAAAATAATTTTAATTGCTCTTAAACTATGAATTGTCATGGAGCAGTCATTTGTATTTATTTTTTAATGTGTTTTTTTATTGATTTTAGAGAGGAAGGGAGAGGTAGAGAGGGATAGAAACATTAGTGATGAGAGAGAATCATTGATTGGCTGCCTTCTGTATGCCCCCTATTGGGGATCTAGCCAACAACCCGGGCATGTGCCCTGACCGGGAATCTAACTGTGACCTCCTGCTTCATAGATTGATGCTCAGCCACTGAGCCACACCAGCCGGGCTTTATTTATGTATTAGAGGCCCGATGCATGAAAATTCGTGCAAGAGTAGGCCTTCCTTCCCCCGGCTGCCAACACCGGGCTGCCCTCCGGCATCTGGGACCCAGGCTACCCTCCTCCCGCTGCCCACAGGCACCCAGGACCCCGGCTGGCTTCGCCTGGCCCCCAGCTTCCTCAGGAAGGAATGACATCCGGTCTAATTAGCATATTACCCTTTTATTAGCATAGATTATGGATCTAGAGATCTGATCTTCAATGCCATGTTCTTCTAGAAGTTTCACCTTCCTGTAAGAACATGTTTGCACCTTTCTGTACTTAGGATTCAGGTGGTAAAAGTGTGGATATTTCTTTCAAAAAGGCTAAGAATCTGTCACTCAGGCCTTTTACACATTCCGGCTGCAAAGGGATTTTCTCTTACAGTTTCTTGCATGTAACAAGGCTTTTCATTTGCGGTACTTATGCAGCTGTCTCATGATTCCGTCCTGCTTGTCATGTTTGTCTTGCTTTCTTGTATAATCTCAGTGACAGGAGTTGTAATATCTGGCCACACAGGACAGTTAAATAACCAGTCGATGCAGATGAGAAAAAAAATTCATGTGTAAACTTGCCCTATTCCTCTAAGCATATCTCTCAAGTACATACAATTTTATCTTTTCAGTATTAATTCATTTATTATTATTTTATTCACTCAGTTGGATAAATTTGACCAGATTAATAAAAAATAAACTACTACCGCACATTCCATTCCTCAAGGGAAGACTTGCAATGGTTAGAGGGTTTTTTGTGTGTGTTTTTTTACCTCCTTTTGCAAATGTTCTGGCTCTGAATGAGCAGCACCATTGCTGGCATTTGAGCACTAAATGTGTCATCTGCATTTTAAAATCAAGTCATCATTTGGACGCTTAACATTCTTTGAGACTGTGACACAGAAAAAATGGGCCTAATAGTCTTTCTTTGTCTATCCAATTGTTATGCTAACCAGGAAAAAAATTAAAAATATAACTAGAAAATAGATTTTCTCCTACCTTTATTAAATTATTATTTCTCATTATTGCATTCTCATTGACTTGGGCAGACATAAAAGGTGTCATCATCCTATTGCAGCCTATCCATGTATCTGTGTATTTCTCTTGGTAGCTGATTTGATATCCAGAACTAATGAATATTTTAAATAAGAAACTTTTAATGCTTTGAATTGATACAATCCTACTTAGGATCTTGGATCCCCAAAGTATGATCATATTTCTGATCTCTGTATATGTATAAAGATGTTAGTATATGTATAAAGATGTTAGTTAGCCCAGTCGGCATGGCTCGGTGGTTGAATGTTGACCTATGAAGCAGGAGGTCATGGTTTGATTCCTGGTCAGGGCACTTACCTGGTGACTCTTAACATCTCTTTCAGCTATATTTTACTTTAAAAAGTTGCCTGTGACAGAGAAAGATCAGCTCTCTAAAATCAATAGACGATGTGTGTGTGTGTGTGTGTGTATGTGTGTGTGTATATATATATGATTTAATATATACATATTAAAAAGATGTTAATTTAAAGGAATTGTTCTGATGAGATAAAATGATTAATATGAAGCAATTAATTGCTGCTTGAAACATAGTGAGCTCTCAGGACATGGTGATAATGATGGTGATGAGATTTTCAATGTTGCCTCCTTCCAGAACTCTCTTTTGTCAATTTTCCTTTACTGATACGTGAATACTCTTTTCACTGTTTCAAATATAACCTCCTTTCTTAAAATTTTATTTCCTTGGTTACCAAGAATTATACTTTCTCCTCATTCCCACAACATACTAGTATTATCAGTGTGTATATTTTTCAGATATTCTATTCTCCATGATAAAGTATACTTTTGGACGTAGTTTTAACCCAGATAGAGATCCAGGTTTTAAAATACTCTTTTTAAAGCATCAAAATGTCTAACACCATGCTCAGTATTTAAAAATAGTTGGATAATTTAAGCAAAAAACACCAAGTCTTTAGTAAGTGGGCTAGGTGACTCTTAACATCTCTTTCAGCTATATTTTACTTTAAAAAATCACCTGTGACAGAGAAAGATCAGCCAAGGCATTAAAGCACTTCGCTGTGTATTTTCTAAATTCCATAGTAAGACTGGAAAAATGTGGTATGTATTTAGTGCACAGAGTGAGTACCCACATGACCAGTATAAAGCTTAAGCAACAAGCAGCCGTTAAGGTTGGGCGAATCTGGACTAGAATCTGGCCTTTCCTTATGTGTGTCTGTAATTTACTTCCTTAAATCTCAGTTTCCTTCTTCATCATATAGGGAGAACACCAGAGGCTAAATCAGGGTTGTTATGAGGATAAAATAAGCTGAAACCTAGAAAGCGCTTCTCAGAGTACCTGGGGCATAGATCTCACTAAGATTATTGTTGATGATGTTATTATACGAGTAAGTTGCACATGTAAAGCTGAATGGATATACTTGACGTTGTGTGTGATTACCCTTCAAATATTTATCCCCCAGTGTGCAGAGTTTTATTTGTAGTTCTTTTTTGCCCTCAGAGAGCCTTCCCTGTTTCATAAAAAGTATTGAATTCACATTATGGTTTTTGGTGCATCATATTTCACCATTTTTTACCATTCGCATTGCCCTCCTCACCACCCCTCACCTCGACTCCTGATTCATCTATACTACCTGGTACCTCTATCTTTCACTCTCATTTTACTCATTGGCTTGATCTACATGCATCGAAATTGTTTTTGGTGCATCATATTTCACCATTTTTACCATTGGCATTGCCCTCCTCACCACCCCACACCTCGACTCCTGATTCATCTATGCTACCTGGTACCTCTATCTTTCACTTTCATTTTACTCATTGGCTTGATCTACATGCATCGAAATAAGACACTTCCGCCGAAACCGGTTTGGCTCAGTGGATAGAGCGTCGGCCTGCGGACTGAAGGGTCCCAGGTTCGATTCCAGTCAAGGGCATGTACCTGGGTTGCAGGCACATCCCCAGTGGGAGATGTGCAGGAGGCGGCTGATCGATGTTTCTCTCTCATCGATGTTTCTAACTCTCTATCTCTCTCCCTTCCTCTCTGTAAAAAATCAATAAAATATATTAAAAAAAAGAAGAAATAAGACACTTCCAGATTCTGTGGGTCTGATTTGCTAAGGCATCTCACCAGCTTCCCTTGAGGAAGACAGAAAACCTTGGATGATACCAATTCTCCCTTCTTAATTAACGAGACATTCCGTTTTATCCATCGTATTTAATTACGCTGCACTCAAATGGGTCCAACCGGTTATTCTTTTCCTCCTTTTTTATTTTCAAATTATTGTAAATTCCTTGTACTCTGTGGCCCCCATTTTAACGCCAATGTATATGTCAAAGGTAATTTGTAAAGTAAAATCAAGTTGCAAAGTAAAGTTTGTGGTTAATAATAATAGGAATTGTTGCAAGGGTCCATTGGCGAATTTGAAATAAATGTTTTAAACTCACATTGAATCGAATGAGAAATTACATAGTCCCAGAATAGGGTATTATATCCACAAGTTGGCAAAGATTTCCAATTAAGTGTTAGAGACGATGAACGAAATAACCCTTAGCATGTGATGTGACATTTCTCCCCCAAATATCACCCACGTTCTGAGCTATCTCTTTATCTGAGGATGCAAAATGAGATTTAATTTAAGATTTGGGGTATTTCAGAGCTTTAATTTAAGAAATGTTATCTTGCTCTACATTTCAAAACCTCTGTGCCTCTCACAGCTGAAAGCTCTCCGTTACTTTGGGGAAAATCTTTTCAAAAGGAAACCTGAGAATATTGAACACGCATCTCCAGGTCTATTTCATTTCCTATTTGGAGATGGAAGGACAACTTGTGATCTAACTGGGCCCACAGCTAAGGTGTTTGGAACAACAAGGAAAGGCAGCTCTATTCATCTCAGCCTCTGCTGTATGAGTAACGTAGATGTGTTTATGAGATCACTGAGAAACCTAAATTGATTTGATTTCAAATACCTCTTGGGAACATATAAATTCTGTATTTTGACTTCTCTTCATTTTGATGTTATTCCAAGATTTATTTGAGCTCTTTGAAATGTGTATGTATGTATGTGTATGTGTGTGTGTATATATATATATTTTTTTTTCCAGAGGGGAAGGGAGAGGGAGAGAGAGAAACATCAATAATGAGAGCGAATCATTGATCAGCTGCCTCCTGCACAACCTCCACCAGTGATCAAGCCCAGAGCCCCCAACAGGTCACATAGCAGGCTTGATTTTTAAATATTCTGTGCGATTAAGAGACCTTACGCTTTGAATTTATATTCATAAAACAGAATCGCCGTGCTGCTGGGCCAGAGATTTTCAAACGGCGTGCCTCAAGAATTTTTCAAACATGCAGTATCTGACTATTTAGTCCAGGGTACAGACCTCTTTTCCCTCAGATTGTCAAATAAAAAAATGGCAACAGCTAATACAACAGTAGCCGTATGGTGTGAATGAATAAAACTTATCCTTTTTTTTGCCAAATAGGCAAAAATGTAATCTATTTTTTGGTGTGCCACAGAATTTTAGTAATTAGTTTATGTGTGCTGTGAGATTGAAGAGGCTGAAAATCCTGCCCTAGCATCTGAGCATTCACTGGACTGGCACCATTTTTGTAATGTTTAGTGATGTTGAACATCCTTCCCTATGTGTGTGGGACATTTGTGTATCTTCGAAGGAGAAATATCCATTCAAGTTCCTTGACTATTTTATAATCAGGTTCTTTTCATTTGCTGGTTTCTGTTGTGTTACAGAACGACTTGATGTATGCTGGATATTAACCTCTTATCCCATATATGATTCGGAGATATCACCACTCTTTCGGTTGCTTTTGTACTTTGTTGCTTGATTCCTTTTAATTTTGATGTCGTCCAGTTTGTCTGTTTTTACTTTTGTTGTCCACATCCAAGAATCAACTTTTGTCTTTATTGATTCTATTATATTTTTCGGTGTTATTACTTTTTCTCTATCTTTTCTTTCTTGCTTTTGTTTTATTTTTCTATTACAGTGTAGATCTAACTCATTTTCAGTCTTTTTTTTGGTTTCTGATGTAAGCATCTGAGATTACAAATCTCATGCTTGGAATGACTTCAGATTATCCAGGATTTGGACACATAGCCTTGTCCAGTCTAAATATTTTCTTATTTTTATTTTCTGATGTTTCTGTTCTAGCTTTTTCACGCTTGCTTCTGAGGAACTTTAATTTTCTTGCCAGTTTAGCATATTTTAAAAGATTCATTTTAGTCCAGTGGATTTAATTATTTCCATGGCAGAGACATTCCACCATTTTGCTGTAAATGGAAACTTTGTTCATTGTTTTCATCATCTTTTTGTTACCATTTCAATGCACAGATGTAAGAAAAGAGGAAAAAAAGGAAACTATTTCTAAATACAGAAGCTTTTCTTTAGAAATAAGCCATGCTTAGCATTACTGATGAGTATAATCTACACTTGAGAAACATTTTCATTACAAAAAGAAAAACTTGAATTAAAGGAGAAAATGTCATCATACTATGATAATAACTAGCTTAAATAAATACTAGTAAATGGCATTTCTTTTTGTCTATTAAAATTTATTAAGTGCCTCTATGTATAAGCCTATTTGCGTAGACACAGGGAAATGGGAGTATAACAATAATATTTAGACAGAACAGACTTTTTCTTCTAGATTTGACTAATAACATTGTTCTCATTTTTAGGATCTATTTAAAGATGTCTATAATAGGACATTCAGTTCCTCACAATACTTTCAATTAAACAAAACACTAAAAATGTTTTAATATAAATTATATGTTTTAACTTTTAAGTTCTATTCCAGTTTTGCATATAATTTAATCAAGTCTAACTAGGCCTTGGTTGTCAGATCTGAAAAGTGACAAAACAGACCACACAAGACACAGAGTATTTTGCATTCAGTAGAGACTCAAGGACTCAAAGAACCCATTTCCCCTCAGTACCATATATTTTTCATGGGAATGATTTATTATTTGAGAAATTAGTACTGTCGATTGCAATTTTCCCTGTTAAGCAAGGCTATAAAAATCGAGCAATGATAAAGCTTGAGGTAATATATTATCTTATAATAGTGTTTTTTAATTGAATGTCCTAAAAATATTTTATGAATTTTATGCATAGGAATTACCCGTCTACTTTTGAGATGCAACATTTATGTCAACCATTTATCCTGATCGGGTCCCTTTACCTCATTCTGACTGTGACTGCAGCTATTGTACAATGAATCTTGATTATCTGTGCAAAGATAAGTGAGCTCTAGCAAAAAAAAAAAAAAAACAAAAAAAAAATTTAAAAAAAACACACCCTGCTCTACCCAGACAGACTACAGAGACATTTGCTACGTTGCAAACTTGAACCACTAGATCAAGGTCATGACCATCTTCCCTAAAATAGGACACCTGCCTTTATCCCCTCCTTTAGCTTTCATTCCAAAAGAATCTGTTACCTTGAAGAGGTAAGATATGCTTTTCACAAGGTCATATCACGAATAAATCACATCCCTTTGTTTTCTCTCAAAGCCGTAATGTTTATCCTTGGCCACATTTTATTCTCAACCAGAATGCGCCCTTGGCCTCCACAATGGCTAACCACCTTCTCTTCGCTTCCCTCTCGATAATGTCACCCTCCCACTATCAGTAGTGTTCCTGGTCCACAATATATTTCCCTTGGGTAGTGCTGATTTATAAACTCTTTCAGAGCCCACAAGTATCTCTCCTGCACCTTATTGCATCATCTATAAAATACTGATAATAATTACAAGTGCCCTCCAGCATTATTGTGAGTCCTCAGCAAGAAAATCGATGCAAAGGTAGGATTGATTGCAGCGATCTTTGTTTTCACAGAGCATCAGTTGGATATTGCAAAGCAAATGATAACATTTTATTGTTCAAGCGTCTGAGTATGACACGATGCTACAGGAGAATTTTCCATATGTAAGTCCTTGCCAAGTATTGCCAGTCGCATGAGATATCTTGAGATTTATTTAATCTTGAGAATTTTAAGGGTGTAATTATTTTCTACACAGTTATATAAATTTAAATGAGGAAATCAGAAGGAAAAGGAAAACATAAGACATTGAATTTTTTAAGTCCATATGCTTGATTTTATAGCATAGAAGAGTAAGGATCTATGTGATAAAGGATTTATTCAGAGTTATTTAGTGCTAAATAATTTAGTGCAAAATGTGTGAATATAGAACCTTTCCTCTGTACATATTTCCATGTTTTAAACTTATTTTATCAGTTTATTGTATACACAGCATTACTTCCCTATTAGATGACTATGTACTTGCCAACTTTTATGTGAATGGTTACTTGAATTAGTAACTCATGGGGAAAAATTAAACTACCTGTGATTTTCTTTTGATTGTTACTTTTTTATTATTATTATAGAGTTAGTTGCTTTTAAAAATACCTGCGGGAACAAGAAGGTACTTTTTGTGTCTGGGCCTGTAATTAGAAGAACTGAGTCATCTTCCATCAACTGGGCCAATGACCGGCAATTTTCCAGCTTGTCAGATATTCACACGCATCACATGAGTGACTGAGCAATGGGAATGAGCCACATCCAGGGAGTCCACTTTAGTTGGGTGAATTCAGCACCATCTGGGCTTCCGGCTTTACCAACTTTTCATTGACCTCGTTGTTTCAGAAGAGTCCTAACACCTAATTAATAAAATAGTTACTCAAGCTCAGACCAGAGTGAGTGAGGCCGCTTGTTAGAAGTCTTCATTGCTCTTTTAGTCTAAAATGAATAAATGAAAAAAATGGCTGGCTTTTGATATTAAAAGCTCATCTTTTTTCAGTGTCTATTTAATAATTCCATTAAAAAGCAGCCGGATTTCCTCGCATTTAATGTATATTTTTGTACTCCTTCCTTTTCGGTATTTATTGACTATTTTTTCTGTTTTGTCCAGTTACAGCCTTCTAAGTAGAATATATCAGCTTTATAAAAAGCATGGTCACCTTTAATTCCACAGCACCCTAACCCCACACAAAATTTGTCTGTCTTATCAAACCTTGTAATTAAAATCTCATCAGAGGAGTCATTACACCATTTAACTTATGTTTATGTGGACACCCAAATACTAACATTTCTACAAGTACCATATGATTTCACTCATAACGAACAAAATTACCTAACAAGCAAAATAGAAATAGACTCATAGATACAGAGAACAGACTGATAGTTATGGGGGGGGGGGTCCAGGGCTTGGTGAAAAGGGTACTGGAATTAAGCAAAAAAAAAATTAATAAATAAAAACAATTCATAGACACAGACAACAAGCATGGTGATTCCAGAAGAGAAAGGGGTGGAGGGAGGGGAAAGGGGGATAAATGGTGATGGATGGAGACTTGACTTGGGGTGGTGAACACACAGTACAATATACAGATGTGTTACAGAATTGTGCACCTGAAACCTATATAATTTCATTAACCCATGTTGCCAGTAAATTCAGATTTTTAAAAGCCAAACAATTAATTTAATTATTCTCTGGGGATCTTCCTGGCATGATCTCACTATTAAATTTAACAAAAAGTTAACTTCCATCTGCTTCTAATGCTCAAACTTGGAAAATTAAAATATGGTGTCTAATTATGAGAGTATTGTTGCCTCCTCCATAAGATTATGCCTGGGAATCGCCTCCCCTCATTGGATGGTGATATGATGATTCATTTTGGATGTTGAAATTTTAAATTTATATGTCTTTCAAATCCATGCATTATAAAACACAGCTAAACAGTGTATACATCCAGAAGTGTTTTTACATATGTTAACAACTTGCTAACATTCATAGAGCTCTGAATTTTGTGAATTGAATTGGTGAGGATGGGAGTTGAGACTTCAGCTATCTGACTTCTAAATCCATTGTTTTTTGAAAAACTAGCATTACCTCCCCCAGCATATTTAAATATTTTCCACTTATTAACCAAGATAAAGAATTATTTTTTAAGTTAGAAGTGTGAAAATGGAGACCTTATATTTGTTTATTTCTTTTATAGAGAGAACCAGAGTGGGTGTTTTATTTTAGCTCAGTGTGTCTGTCCTTGGCTTCTCTACGCTGATCAATAATTACCAAATCTGTATAATTATATGTATGTGATTGATGAGCAATTGTGATAAGTGCTAACAGATGTTAAAATGTACTTCCAAAATTTAGAAAGAAATCAGTTTGCTTGTTACATAACCCCTCTCTCTTCAACATACAAGGTCATTCATTGATAGTGTGTGTGTGTGTGTGTGTGTGT
>NW_005371669.1:352403-359672 GCF_000412655.1 Myotis brandtii
GACTGGAATCGAACCTGGAACCTTTCAGTCTGCAGGCCAACGCTCTATCCACTGAGCCAAACCAGTCAGGGCTGCATGTATATTTTTTACATCAACACTTTTGCTAGCCTCTGTTCAAACAAGTGGTTTAATTCAAACATGGATAATATAAATTACTATATTACTTATATCTGTGATCATACAAACATGTGGCACCTTGATATCCCATTAAATTAATTACCTTTGGGAATAATGGCAGTGACCATGATAATTGAATTCTGCATTATTTTCATAAAAATTTAAATAAGACCCTATCTGTTATACTACAGAATATGATTTAAAATCATATAAGATAAAATTAAATAACTTTCAGTCATTCCATAGCCCTAAAAATATTTTAGGAACTAGAAGTACATATCACTAGCCACACCAGACCATTCTTTAAAAAATTCTCTATAATCCCACCGCCATTGTATTTTATTTCATGCTGTAGTCGAGAGAACATAGTGCCTGGCCGGTGTGGCTCAGTGATTGAGCATCAACTTAGAGCCAGGAGATCGGGGTTCAATTGCTGGTCAGGGCACATGCCCGGGTTGCATGCGGGCTGGAACCCAGAAGGAGGCGTGTATGAGGCAGCCGATCAATGATTCTCTCTCTTTCTCCCTCTCCCTACCGCTCTGAAATCAATTTTTAAAAATTCTTTTTTTAAAGATGCCATAGCTACAAGGCATTCTTGCTGCTTTCCAGGGAGGGGCGCTGTTTTGTGCAATCATGCTAATCTGTGTCCTCTAATCTACTCAGAGTTTGGCAGCTCCTTCCAAAGACCCTAGTCATTAATGGAGCTTCCCAGAAACCCTGCATGTAAACACGGTACATAACTCATGGTTGCCATGTGCTTTTATGTGCATCGATTTATGCTGCGAAATCCCCAGCTTCCTCCAAAAATACCTTCCAAGCTTTAAAGCCCCCCAGGACTGGGAAGTGATAAAAAATGTGGTCTCGGTGTCTCAAGTCAGGCGACCAAAGAAAGTGGCTGGTGTCTCCTGCCAACTGGTTAGCATTCAGCTGCTTCAACAGCGATGGCTTCAGGGCCCCTGTCCTCCAGGCCACTGGGAACTTTTCCCTTTTCCAGGCCAAATGGGAGACGGCATCGCTTGTGAGATGCGGGAGCTACACCGAAAGGATGTCAAAGGAGCTAACTTTATATCTAGTCGTTGCACATAATGCAATCAGGGAACCTGAATATTGATTATTAGTGGCATTTCTTGAGATCGGTATGATTTTACAGATATAATTAGAAGGCTATTGCTACTGAAGATTGGCGAGTCCGTTTATGATTTTTATGCTGTGTTTGTTTGCAGTGGATTAGTGCTAGGTGTTACATTTGGTTTTAATATGCTGTAGTGCCTGCATATTTCAATGAATATTGATGAAATTAAAATTATAAGCCAACCAGTGTAGTACTGTGAAAGGTAATGTAATAATCTTCTTTAGGGCTTAAACAAGCCACTTTATTTGGTGTAAATGAACAGATAAAGATATTTGAGCAACTGCATCATCGAATTTTTTTAAAAAATATATTTGTATTGATTTCAGAGGGGCAGGAAGAGAGAGAGATAGACATAGAAACATCATTGATGAGAGAGGATCATTGATTGGCTGCCTACTGCACGCCCCACACTGGGGATCGAACCGGCAACCCAGGCCTGTGCCCTGACCTGGAATCGAACCGTGACCTCCTGGTTCATAGGTTGACGCTCAACCACTGAGCCACACTGGCTGGGCTGCATCATCTAATTTTTATGCTGCTTTTCCCTTTGATATTGAGTCCAAAATATCTAATATCAACAGTCGTAGCTCCTATAGTGGGGGGGACCAACTATACATGTGTCATTTTAAAGAAATCACAGTAGTGAGTATATTTTAAATACAATGAGTATATTTATGTATTTACGTAGAACTTAAATACTAATTTAAAAAGAAAAGGTTAACAGCAATGTGGCAATGACGTAAGCATTATTGAAGTAGAATGTGTTGATACCATTCTTGTTTCCCCGGCTTTGTTAGGAGAAGGGTCAGGATAAATGACAATACCTATTGTGGCAGAAAAGTACACATTACGTGGACACACGGAATAATGGACGCCCGCAGGTCAGCATTTTGAGCAGCAAACATGCAACTCTAATCAACTAATAGAGGCTCCTTCGTGCCAACAAAAACATTTTCAAAGTAATGTTCTGGCTGCGCTGGTTATGGCCCATTTGTGTGCTCTACAGAACAGCGGCGCCTCTAAAAGGGCCAAGTTACATTAAACTCTAATGATTGGGCCTATTTCATCCGAGATGCCCAACGTTATGGTGGGAAGGCTTCAGGTAACAGGCGGCATTATTTCCATACAACGGTGCTCTTAGTTAATATCAGCATAACGCGTCTGCTGGGATGGATCCCCCGATGCCTCAGGAAAATGCTCTCCTTGTGTAAACCATACCCTTCAGCGTGTTTTCCATTTGGCACCCCGTGGCTTTCTTTTTTCCAAAATGTAATGAATGCCTGGTCTAGCTGCAACTCAGGTGAACCTTCATCTTCAGGAAAGAAAAACACACTGCACCCCAAGATTGCAACGTCTGCACAGTCATTGGGTCCTTCTTGTTTCTCACGTTACCCCAAGGTCAAAGTGCTCTGAGTCCCTCATGATGTGCTAGATCAGCGGTTCTCAACCTGTGGGTCGCGACCCCTTTGGGGGTCAAACGACCCTTTCACAGGGGTCGCCTAAGACCATCGGAAAACACATATATAATTACATATTGTTTTTGTGATTCATCACTATGCTTTAATTATGTTCAATTTGTAACAATGAAATTGGGGGTCACCACCACATGAGGAACTGTATTAAAGGGTCACGGCATTAGGAAGGTTGAGAACCACTGTGTTAGATGATCTTGTTAGAAAGTAAGCGAATAAACCAACTAATAACCCCTTAATCTTGATAGCTTGACATGAAAAGATTTGTTTTTAATTTTTTTTTTACTTTTTAAAAATATATTTTTATTGATTTCAGAGAAGAAGAGAGAGGGAGAGAGATATTGAAGTATCAATGATGAGAGAGAATCATTGATCAACTGCCTCCTGCACGCACCCTACTGGAGATCAAGCCCAAAACCCTGGGCATGTGCTCTGACCAGGAATAGAACAGTGACCTCCTGGTTCATAGGTCGATGCCCAACCACTGAGCCACGCTGGCCGGGCTCACATACAAATATTTTAAAGTCTCTGAATTGCAAGGAATTCACCCCATTTTATCTCGCTTATTATCATTGAGCCCTTGAGGTCAGAGGTTTTCCGACACTCGTCTATATTATTAGCAAGATTTTTGAAATAATAGATAGTAAATAGTAAACTATTAATGAAATGCTTTTGGGGCGGGGGGAATTGGTGTTATTAACTGATTTCAGAAAATGACACATTTGTTAAAACCGTTTTATAACCATGCCTGCCATTTTTTAAATTGGGCACATCCCTTAAAAGTCATTCTGCAGTTTGAGAAATTGCTACTCAGGTTGAGTTTGGGTTTCAAAGTATGTTGTCCACAATAATTATTGTAAAAAACAACAACACCCAACCAAACAGAAAACAGTTTCCATTTGACCAGTCTTTTAAAATTCTTCTACAGCTTCAGAATGTCCTTGAGTTTTTACATTTTCCCTCTAAAGTGAATAGACAAAGGAATCATTAGAGTGAATGAAAATAAATTCATTCTCTTTTTTTCAACTTCCCTTAGAAATGAAAAAATATGACTTTAGTTTTTCCTTTTTAACAACTTTACATTCAAATTCTATGCATAATGAAATGACTTTTTTTTATGAGTACATTGTTTCTTGGGGCGGTGGGGAATCAGTGAGAACTGCTTATGTGGCTTTATTTTTCCTCGACATGACCTGGTTTTAGAATATGTACTCCAATTAAATAAATGGATAAATATTGCTTCTCCTACTCCGAACACGTGACATAGTATTATAAGTAAGGAGTGCTGTAAGCAACCTAGTGACCCCAGCTAAACTACCAAGTGAATTTGACAAATGAAAACCTGCAGCTAGATTATGTATTTCTGAATAAAAAATAAATTTGCTTTTCAGGGAGTTTGGCCGCTGGAAAGTAAATAACCTGGCAGTTGAGAGAAGAAATTTCCTCGGCTCCCCTCTGCCTCTTGCCCCCGAATTCTTCCGTAACATCAGACTTTTGGGACGTCGGCCTACCCTTCAGCAAATCACAGAAAACCTTATCAAGAAATATGGGACCCATTTCTTGCTCTCTGCTACTCTGGGAGGTACGACTCTTTGCAAATACTTGTGCCTGTGTGTGCTTGTGTGTAAAACTGTATAGATGAAGGAAAAGTGTTGATTAATCCAGAGAGCTGCAGTTTGAATAATTCTAGAATCCCCTCATGAACTTATTCAACACATTCATTGAGTTCTTCCTAAAGGCCTTGTGTGGTGTTGACAATGGTACCATGTGTGGTAGATGAGTATCACTTAGTTTATGTTAGTGATGTTATAATAGTGTGGACAGCCAGAAAGTTACAACATATCCTAATGATTATGAAAACAGATTCTGAGAAAGCTCTGTCTATTGGGCTTAATAATGCCAGTTATTATTGATGCAATAAAAGCTGAAGTAACAGTAGAATATTATTTTCATAGGGTCTCATTTAAAAAAATCTAGTGGTTTCAAAACACATATAGCTCTGGCTGGTTTGGATCAGTGGAGAGAGCGTCGGCCTGTGGACTGAAGGGTCCTGGGTTCAGTTCTGGTCAAGGGCACATACCTCGGTTGCAGGCTTTTCCCCAGCCCAGGCCCTGGCCGGGCAGGGTGCATGAAGGAGGAAACCAATCAATGTGTTTCTCTCACATGAATATTTCTCTCTGTCTTTCTCTCTCTTTACTACTCTCTCTAAAAATCAATGGGAAAATATCCTAGGGTGAGGATTAACAAGACAAAACAAATCACATATAAGGCTTCCCTGCCACTATCAGCAGTATAGGGACTCAGGAGAATTTCAGGGCATAAAATATATCCTCGAAATAAGAAAAGAAGGGACAGAGAGTACACAGAGAGGTCAAATAGTAGAGGATTCTCATGGACATTTATTTGTTTAGTTGCAAAATGATGGTGACTTTTTGATTTGTTGCATTGCATTGGCATTATGGAAGCCACATTTGGGGTTTAAGATTAGTTTTGGTTTTGTAGGTTTTGTGTGAGATTAAATCACTTCTTCAGGTTGACTCTTCCCAGGATCGCAATAGGCGATCTCAAAATTCTGTGCTTCAGTTATTTACAAAGTCTTGCTCAGTCCTTTTATACAAGGGTTGGTGGAATTGCCACCCTCACTCACCTTCTAATCTCTGAGTCTCCAGTGATTTAGTGTTCCTGGTATTTTCTGTTGGAGTTCTTTCTCTCCTCTCACTGTTATTTAGATTTCTCCTCAGGTGTCTGTTGTGTGATGTTAATAATTTAGCTAAAATATATGAAATTATTAGAGTGGCTTATGGATATAAGCTATTTGCAATTAACATGTGTACCAGGTTGATTTTAGGCAATTTTAGAATGATTGCTGTTGTAATTACACGAAAGCTTTCTTGTTGCTGCAAGTATATTTTTATCTTCGTACGTTTTACTTGACTGGGCATGAAATTGTATTACTCCATTTTTTAAAAAAATTCAGATTGGTGGTATATAACTTCAGTTAATTCTCTCTCACTGTCCTTAACTTACTAATACTAGGAAACAACTCCAATGCTAACACACCACGAATGTCATGTGTAGAGCAAACATTTTAAACACATTGCCATTTATTTTGTCACTAGGGACTGCATGAGTAACAAGATTTTCAACTAAATTCAAACATGTTTTAAAACAAGTTGAGTGTAGAATAGTCACTATCAGTATTAGAGTGATGAAAAGGAAAGAAATAAAAATATGAATAAGTAAAAAGAGTAATTTAGGACATCATATTATTGACTTAGACATAAAACTTTGGATAGCAAATCTAAAGCCTTCGATGGAGTATTTTATGATAGATAAAGCCAGCGATTGAATTACCTTCCTATAGGGGTAAATAAATTATAAAAAGCCTTCTTCAATATATATGTCATTTTCTCCATTTATTTCATCTTATAGCTTCCAGGCTATTTATCAATATAGAAACTCAGCTGTTTCTCTTCTTATAATGATATCTAAACTCCATCACTGCTTAAATATCTAAAATAAGCTCTTCAATTTGCAGAATCAATCTTGAAAAAGATTGCACTCTCGGGATATATTGATTCCTAGCCAAGAACTATATTTCATGACTGTTGTTATAATAAATTTCATTATGATAAACATATGACACATATGGAAATAAAAGTGTATCTGTGTGCTGAATATAGACATACAACAAAGAAAAAGGGTCCCGGGTTTGATTCCCGGTCAAGGGCACATGCCCAGATTGGGGACGGGATACCTGGCCCTGGGTGGGGCTCATGCTGAAGACAACCAATCCAACCAATGTGTCTCTCACATCAGTGTTTCTCTCTCTCTCTCTCTCCCCATAAGATGCCATATGGATTGAATATCAATTAATTGCTTTTCTATTTTCTTACATTACAAAGAAATATAAGAAATGTAAATATTCTCATTTAATTTCAGAAATACCCAATTCTCACTTATCTCTGTGTGAATTACATTCTGTATAAAATATCCACAGATTTTCATTCCATGTCATATTCTGCCTACTTTCCACATTGACTAATGGCTGTCTTTCTCCTTTTCACTTGGTCTCTTGTTAGGAAGTACACATTTATTTTAGTTTAGGTTTAACCTAATTAAGGAAGCAAATCTGTCAAAAATATATGTAATTTATTTCTTAAGCAAATACGAAGACTTATTGAAAATGCATGGCACTATTTCCTCTATGAGGATGCATATTCTGTTTTAAGAAAAAGAACTGAAAGGAAAAGAAATGATTTCTGAGGCTTCTTATCCCATG
Source organism: Myotis brandtii (assembly GCF_000412655.1). Taxonomy (NCBI): domain Eukaryota; kingdom Metazoa; phylum Chordata; class Mammalia; order Chiroptera; family Vespertilionidae; genus Myotis; species Myotis brandtii. Next base: position 359,407 of record NW_005371669.1, read on the forward strand.
GAATCATTAAAATAATGGCACTAAAGGAGCAAAAATACTGGAATGCTGGTGTTTAAAACTAACTATTTAGCTTGGCCTGTGTGGCTCAGTGGTTGAGTGTTGACCTATGAACCAGGAGGTCAAGGTTCAATTCCCAGTCAGGGCACATGCCTGGGTTGGGAGCTCCATCCCCAGTAGGGGGCATGCAGGAGGCAGCCGATTAATGATTCTCTTTCATCATTGATGTTTCTATCTCTCCCTCTCTCTTCCTCTCTGAAATCAATAAA
>NW_005371669.1:359705-382834 GCF_000412655.1 Myotis brandtii
TCTCTCTCCTCTCTCTCTTCTCTCTCTCTCTCCCTCTCTCTGTCTTGCTCTCTTGTTCAGTCTCTCATCTTTATCTCTCATGTTTCTCTGGTAAACAAAATAAAAAGTTTGAAATTAAAGCAATACTGTGCATTAAATTTTCATTGTAAGCAGTTATTGACTAAAAGGACTTCAAACTACTTATGTAAATAATAATAAGATATAATAATAAGATAATGAAGGAAATGAGGTTAAAATTGTTATGTCAGTTGATCTTAGTCATAAGATTCCTTGACACGAAGTCAAAGATAAATGTTCAGTTTAGAGTCCTATAAAGTTGATTATATATTTTTTTATTCTTCTTCATGGCCCTTTGCTAAGGTAGATAAATCTCCTGCCCACTCGTTTGACAAGTCTCTGCTGAGTTACCTATAACAGTTCAAACACCCAAGACCTTCCTTAGAGGAACACGCAGGTCACTGATAAAGACAGACTTTGAAACTGGTAATAAATTGTGCTGTGATTTAGAGCCTCATTACTCGAGCGTGGTCCATGCTCCCACAGTACCAGCATCACCTTGGAGCTTGTTACAAATGCAGAATCTCCGATTCCATCTCAGGTTAATGAATCAGAATCCACACGTTAACAAGGTCTCCAGGTGATTTATATGCACATTGCGTTTGAAGAGCACTGTTTAGAGCTTCTCTATAAATGTAGAGTGCTCCTGAGTGTTCCAGAAATCTCCCTTCTGAGAATTCCTCTCACCAAAAGAATAGCAGGAATCTGCTAACCATACACAACAGAAATGTTCACTATAGCATTGTTGGTAAACAGCTCCAAAATAGAAGTAACTTAATTATATTTTATATTTCACCCAGGGCGGATTCATTTCATCTAACCTTGGAACTATTTATTTCCAATTCCTCTCCCCCACCACCCCACATGTTATTGTTCCATAGAGAGGAATATGGTACGGTGGGCAATTTTGTTTAGAAACATTTCAGATGTATTTGGGAGGTTCCTGTTAATAGTCATAAGGTCAGTTTTCCTTCAGAGTGTTTTATAAAACATATGATGTTTCTTTCTCAAAGCTGAATAAGGCTTGCTATTCCCTTCCTGTAATACTTCGCAGATGCCAATTGGTGTTAAGCCAACATGTCTGTTTTTTACCGTCTTTATATATTTGGTTCTGCTTCTTGTCAGAAGCCTATTTTTCTAAGATTGTTTTTTCCCCCATTATGTCTGTTTGCTTTTCAAATCGTCTTATTTTCGATAACATTATCTTAGTAGAAAGATAGATATTATCGGAACGAGTGCCTTTTAACATATTAGGCCAAAGAAGGATGGTCATCAGTAGCAAAAGCAAAGCAAACATGGTGGGAGCCGAAATATAATTTCTAAAAGGACAGCAATCCCCAAAATAACCCACGGATTTTAGTTCACGGGATAATCAGATCTGTCTTTACCGAAAATAGAATAACATTTTTAAACTAAAAGGACACATCGAAAGGAAAGCCTACAATTAGATTTAAGCTACTTTTGCAATGGTTATTTCTGGAAGAAGGATTTCTACTCAAATAGCCGTACTTTAGAAGTAAAACTCGCACAAAAGCAAAACAGATATTCACAGGGAGATCTTTGAGTGGAAGGAAATAGAACGACCAGGAAGACATCGGCCATAAACACACTCCTTTCTTTTCATTCTGGGTGGAATGGTAAACATTACAGGTCAGTAGACAAACCCAAGGTTAGTAGTAATGATACAATAAAATAAAGCTCACCTAGAAGGGTTAGCTTGGTTGCAATTTTAAAAATCTCTGTGGCCCCAGTGACTGAGCCACTGGTGTGGCTCAGTGGTTGAGCATCGACCTATGAACCAGGAGGTCACGGTTCGATTCCAGTCAAGGACACATGCGCAGAAGGCAGCAGATTAATGATTCTCTCTCATCATTGCAGTTTCTATGCCCCTCCCTCTCCCTTCCTCTCTGAAATCAATAAAAATATATATATTTTAAAAATCTGTGGATTGTAACTGTAACAGGAACTGTGTATTCCTGGTGTCATCTATGTTGACCTGGGTCCCCTATGATCCTTTCTGGTGCCTCCTCTTTGGACCATGCTGTCTTCCTGTTAGAGGAGAAAAGCAAAACAATGGCTGTAGCGTTGCCATTACTCTCCAGACGTGTCCTAGATCATGGCATATCCGGTTTGCCTGTCTCCCACTGAGCTAAGCACTTTTCTTTCCAATACCCAGGCTAACGGAAGTCATTCATGAACAGCCCATGGTTCTTCTCAACACTGGACCTTTACTCACATTTGCATCCATGATGGCACAAGCAGTAACTGCAAACAGTAATCCAGTCTGGCCCTTGCTGGTTTGGCTCAGTAGATAGAGTGTCGGCCCGCCTACTGAAGGGTTCTGGGTTCGAATCCAGATCAGGGCACATGCCCAGTAGGGGGCATGCAGGAGGTGGCCAATCAATGACTGTCATCATTGATGTTCCTATCTCTCTCTCTCTCCCTCTCCCTTCCTCTCTCTGAAATCAATAAGTATATTTTTAAAAAATAAATAAAAGATTTGCCCTTTTGCTGTTGATCACTCTTTCGTTTCACCGTGTCTGATATGTCCTCCCTTGCAGGTAATTGAAAAATTGGATTTTAAGTGGGAAATGGAATAATGTCCCATACATTTAATGCAGGAGAGGAGTCGCTCACCATTTTTGTGGACAAGCGGAAGCTGAGCAGAGGATCTGAAGGAGCTGATTCCGGCACCAACAGCTCCTCGGTCACCCTGGAGACGCTGCATCAGCTTGCTGCCTCCTACTTCATCGACAGGGACAGCACCCTGCGGAGGCTGCACCACATCCAGATTGCATCCACTGCCATAAAGGTAGGAGGGAGTTTGCCTCCCATGTCCGTCATGCCATTCTCTCTCCTACCTCTAGAATCCATCTCGAGCCCTAGCCGGTTTGGCTCAGGGGATAGAGCATCGGCCTGAGGATTGAAGGGTCCGGGGTTCGATTCCCGTCCAGACCACCTACCTCCGTTGCAGGCTGGATCTCCCATCCAGTTAGGGCCTGTGCAGGAGGCAACCAATCAATGTGTCTCTCTCACATGGCTGTTTCTCTCTCTGTGTCTCTACCCCTCCCTCCCGCTCTCTCTAAAAATCAATGGAAAAATATCGTGGGGTGAGGATTATCAACAATAACAAAATCCACCTCTGATTATTGGCATGTCCCCCTGAATTAAATAATTGTGTTCTAGAATTATGTCAACATTCCCTCTTGTCGTGAGGTATGTAATCCATTGAAAATGAAATGGAGTGTGTGTCTTGATGTAATTTTTTTAACTTGATAATTGGGTCAAGGTTCTTCATGGCAAAATATTAACTGGAGTGTCCTTGAATTATGTCAGTTGATCCTGGGATACACAGGCTCCTCACAGACTGCGCATAGATAAAAATACTGTTTTAATAACATTGATTTTTTGGGGAAATCTTCATATTTTATTTTATGCATTTTAAAAACATTGTCCTTAGACGGGAATGACTCAAAGTGGGCAATGACACAACAGTCATTAAGAAGTCTGCTTTAAGCAGTATTTTCCCCCAGTGCTATTAAAACGAGGTACAGATGTTTGGTTATAACTTTCTAGAAGTCACGATACAGCATAATCTAGAATTCGTGGATGAACCTCATGTGTTCACTGAAGTACTTTGCTTGTGACTATATTTAGGTTAACTCTACCAAAGCAGAGAGAAAGGGAGAATGAGTCTCTTTCTTTTTTAATATTTTATTTTTTTTTCAAAAGAGAGAGAGAAAGTGATTGTGGTTTCCAAAACAATAGACTTTTGGCCATATTTCGTTGGCAATTTAGGTCAACACGTATTGTTTTGGCCAAGAGCCACTGCAAAGCTAACAGACCAGAGAGTTGGCATAATGTGCTGGTGTGATCCTGGGTTAAGTTCACAAGAATAAAATAAAATACAGAGAACGTTTCTTTCTGTTTCAACTGCGACAATTCATTATTATTGTAAAAAACAGTCTTTAAATATATTTTCTTGCTTTATGAGTTTAAAATTAACGTGTGTAGTTTTTTTGGTCGGCTAATTTAAAAGCTAGACCTTCACTATCTGGGAATGCTAGATAAAACTAGCCCAAGAAATATCCTTTGTGATGATGTACAGGATAGAATAGAGGTGACATAGAAATATCTTTAGCTTAAGGGTTACTCAAATAATACTACCCATCTTCAATATTGCTAGTGGATGCGGTTGGGAAAAAGAGTTCTGTACATGTAAATCACACATTTATAGTTAGTTTACTTCTGACTGTAGGACTTAAGTTATACTGGGTAAGCAAATGTATAAATAGCAGTTATGCTGGACAGATTAAAATGTAGCTGGCATGAAAGATGTTTTAGTTAATTTAAAAGTATTGTAAGGTAGGGTATTGTTACAGATACTTAGCTTGAGGTTGCTGAGGAGAAATGGATTTTTTTTCCCCAGAAATCAATTTCAATGATATAAACAAGAACTTAAAGTGTATTTTCTAATAGAAGACATCATTGTTGTAAGTGTGTTTATTATATGGCTATTGATTTTTTTTTTTTGCTCAGCACCAAGTAGAATTATACAGTAGAGCTTCTTGTACGCATACTGAGAGAGAAATATTCATTCACAGTTCATGTGAAGACTTAATGGATACTCCTATGTACGCTCTTCTCCCACGAGGGAACTTGGATCGCACAGGCACGTGTTTTAATGGTGGAAACCACAGTGTGCAGGCATTTTTCTTAGGCTCTGGTGCTATTACGAGGGATGATCGGGCTTTAGGAAGCTTTGATCTAGCTGTGAACGTGAGACTCCAAGGAAAGTGGCTTTTCTGAGTGATGGGAGGGCAGCTCTGGGGGAGAGAAAGGAGTAACCTGGATCTCACCTTGCGAGGGCTGCAGGCAATGCTCGCTGTCCATTAGCCAGGGGAAGGAGTTTTGGAGCACATAATGGAAATGTTTGAAAATGGGTGTCGAGCCCTAACGGATTTGGCTCAGTGGATAGAGCACCGGCCTGTGGACTGAAGGGTCCCAGGTTCAATTCCGGTCAAGGGCATGTACCTTGGTTGCGGGCACATCCCCAGTGGGGGGTGTGCAGGAGGCAGCTGATCGATGTTTCTCTCTCATCGATGTTTCTAACTCTCTATCCCTCTCCCTTCCTCTCTGTAAAAAAATCAATAAAATATATTAAAAAGAAAAAAAAGAAAATGTGTGTCCAGCCAGACCAGCGTGGCTCAGTGGTTGAGCGTCAACCTATGAACCAGGAGGTCATGGTTCAATTCCCCATCAGGGCACATGCCCGGGTTTCAGGCTCCATCCCCCAGTAGAGGGCATGAAGGAGGCAGTGGATCATTATTCTGTTCATCATTAATGTTTCTCTCTCTCTCTCTCTCTCCCTCTGGTTCAATTCATCAGGGCACATGCCCGGGTTTCAGGCTCCATCCCCCAGTAGAGGGCATGAAGGAGGCAGTGGATCATTATTCTGTTCATCATCATTAAGTGTCAATTCTATTTCAGATCCCTCTATTTCCCCAAGCACAGTACTTACTAGACATACTAGAGGCCCGATGCACGAAATCCGTGCAAGGGGCTTGGCCCCCCCGTCGCTGCCATGGCTGCCTCTGCTTCGGCCCCGTCCAGAAGGTCGTCTGAAAGGACTTCCAGTCTAATAAGCATATTACGCTTTTATTATTATAGGTAATTAGTATTTAATAAATCCTCAAATGCCAAAATGTTCTAAAATTGTTTAAGCCTAAGGACTGAAAATTAAAGACTGGACATCAAGGAGAACTTTCTTCAAGACCCAACTCTGCCATAAAAAGGCAGGGCTTTTATTACAAGGTTATTCTCTGTGGTATGACTGCTCTGAGTCACACTGTGGATGAGCCTACCATGTCCATGAACATGGGATGCTACAATGTCCAGTAGCTCCTTGGACTGAAGAAGACTGAATGCTGCTTGGATGGGTCTGTAAAAATCACTCTTCTTCTGCTAGACATTTTCTATAAGCTTTCAGTCCTTTTCCTGAATAATCAGAGTTAAATTACGTCTGGCAATAGGATCTGGGTCTATGACTTTGACCACTTCTAAGACACATGTCTTAAGAGCTTATTAAGAGCTATATTTTCCTCAATACAAATTTCTTTGAGCTAATTCAGGGGTGGGCAAACTTTTTGACTCGAGGGCCACGATGGGTTCTTAAACTGGCCCGGAGGGCCGGAACAAAAGCATGGATGGAGTGTTTGTGTGAACTAATATAAATTCAAAGTAAACATCATTACATAAAAGGGTACGGTCTTTTTTTTTTTTTAGTTTTATTCATTTCAAACGAGCCGGATCCGGCCCGAGGGCCGTAGTTTGCCCACGGCTGGTCTAGTGGCTGGGGATGGGAAAGTGAGGCTTTAGACCAGGGAGAGGAAACGGAGAAGAGCATGGGAATGATACCGGGGTGGATTGTAAACACAAGTACAGCCACGTATAACCATGTTTCAGTCCAAGATGGACAGCGTTTACGGCCGTGGGACCGTGAGATTATAAGGGAGCAAAATTTCCCATGGCCTCATGATGTTGTAGTCATCGAAAAGTCTTAGTACAAGACATTGCTCATGTGTTTGCGGTGATGCGGGTGTAAACAAACCTACTAAGCTGCCAATCAGACGAGAGGATAGCACGTGCCATTCTAGGAGCAGGTGATGCATCTATTTTTGTGCAAGTGCACTCCATGATGGCCGGACAAAACCGCCTGCTGATGCGTTTCTCAGGACGTGGCCCCATAGTTAAGTGGAGCAAGGATGTACACGTACCTTGTGCTGGAACTAAGAAAAAGAGGAAATGAGGTTGTTCTCTGGCAAGAACATGGCTCAGAATATAGTCCCAGAAGTACATAGGGAGCCCAAGAAAGAGGTGGTGGGGATGGGAGAGAGGGGAGGGCACGCGGCCTTTCAGGGTTTAATTTAGGACTGAATGGGGTTCTCCTCTGGGTTAGCTGTAATGTTAAAGGCCTGGTGATTCTCTGGTCCAGGGTCAGCTGCAGCCGGGACGGTGGTGGCAGCTCCAGGGAAGGGTCTGGTCCATGTGCACCCGAGGAGGTCGCTTGGATTGCATGCACACTTTTTTTAAGAATGATATTTTTAGCCCTAGCCAGTTGGGCTCAATGGATAGAGCACTGGCCTGTGGACTGAAGGGTCCCGGGTTCGATTCCGGTCAAGGGCATGTTCCTGGGTTGCAGGCTCCCAGCCCTGGTCGGGGGCATATGGGAGGCAACCAATTGATGTGTCTCTCTCACTTTGGTGTTTTTCTCTGTCTCTCCCTCTCCCTTCCACTCTCTCTAAAAACCAATGGAAAAAATAGTCTCTGGTGAGGAGTAAAAAAAGAAAACAGAAAAAAAATATTTTGTTTATGATTTCAGAGAGGAAGGGAGAGAGAGAGAAACATCCATGATGAGAGAGAATCATTGATCAGCTGCCTCCTGCACGCCCCCCACTGGAGATCGAGCCCCCAACCTGGGTTAGCCATACATATTTGATGTATGGTTATCAAGCACTTATTGTATCCCCAAAAAGTAGCTTATTTATCTCCCATTCTCTCCATCCAGAGCTCAGTACAAGATAGGAACTCAATAAATGCTAATTGAAAATAAATGAACCTCACCCAGCGTGAGCAGGATTGATGGGGTTATAGCCATCAGACACAGCAGCTACCCAGAGCTTCCGATTTCTAAAATTAGATGAGCGCTAGCGACCACGGCCTAGATGCCGAAATGGCTTTGAGAAGTTTCCCAGGAATCCCCCACAGGCTTTTATCTTTCCACAGCCTCGTCTTCCTTCTGCCTCTTGGTAGCAGAATAACAGCTCTTCAAAGAAGCAGGGAGAAGTCACAAAACCCTCTTTTGGAAGCAGCTTGCTTTCTCATAAGGACTCACGGTGGCTCTTTTCTTGTATAATTATTCTGTCTATTGCACGTAACTGTTCTCCAAACATCCATGATTGCAACATAGCAGAGCTAGGAAATTCCTTCAGCGAAGCTGATAGGTAAAGCTCTTTGGCAGAAACTCGCCTTCGAAACGCCTGCAGCACTGAGCTTGCAGTCCTGTGCCTGGCGACACTCCACACATATTTGTTGAATGGATTTTGGTGCATTTGAGAAATATCAGCTGCCCGTAATCAAGGTGCTTAGAAGGGAAACATTTTTTCCTGAAGTAGGTACAGATTGGCTCTGTGTTGAATGCCTTTCCCAGTGTATCTGACAGCCTCTGTGGAGAAAATGTGTTCTCCATTGATGGAGTGAATAGGAATTCGTTTTCTTTCAAAATTATCTTTTTCGTACTCATCAGTGTCTGAACTGAAAGAAAGGCTGGATTGGTTATCTCACATTTCATAACAGCTCTGGGAAGTAAAGTGAGGAACTTTTAGTTGGGATTGGAATGCGTGCATGGTTTATGAGCTACTTGGAGTTTTTTGTTTCATTTTGAATGAAGAGTCTATTTTTTTCAGAACAGTTTTAGGTTTACAATGAAATTGACAGGAAAATGCAGAGATTCCCCCTATACCTCCTCCTTCTACACATGCATCGCCTCCCCCATCATCGGTATCTCCCATCAGAATGGTACCTTTGTTACAATCGATGAACCTATGTTGAAACATTACAATGACCCAAAGCCCATGGTTTACATATGATCACTGTTAGTGTTGAACATGATGTGGGTTTGGACAAAAGCATAATGGCGTGTATTCATTATTGTGGTACCATTCAGAGTACTTTGTGCTCTTTGCTATACAGATGTTAACTTTATTAATTAGCCTGCAATGACAAGTACAAGATGAGCCTATAGACAGAGGGCTCAGGAGCAAACTCTAATACGGAAAAACAATTTGAGAGTAGCAGCCAGTCAGGGTCCCCTTACCCTTTTCTAAAGAATTGGTTATTGCCCTGGGCGGTTTGGCTCAGTGGATAGAGCTTTGGCCTGCGGACTGAAGGGTCCCAGGTTCGATTCCGGTCAAGGGCATGTACCTTGGTTGTGGGCACATCCCCAGTAGGGGGCGTGCAGGAGGCAGCTGATCCATGTTTAGTCACATGACCCAAGGTCAGCATCCCAGTTCTCCACCTGTTGATTGCATGATCTCACTTGAATTAACTTACATTCTCTATCCGTTTAATCGTCTGTAAAAGGGAGATAATAATATCCCGTATGTTATATGGGCGTCATGAATGTTAAAAGACTTAGTATATTTAAGGTGCTGAGAACAGTGCCTCGCCCATATTAAGGGCTATACAGATGTTAACTTTATTAATTAACCTGCAATGACAAGTACAAGATGAGGCCTATAGACAGAGGACTCAGGAGCAAGCTCTAATACGGAAAAAACAATTTGAGAGTAGCAGCCAGTCAGGGTCCCCTTACCCTTTTCTAAAGAATTGGTTATTGCCCTAGGCGGTTTGGCTCAGTGGATAGAGCGTCGGCCTGCGGACTGAAGGGTCCCAGGTTCGATTCTGGTCAAGGGCATGCACCTTGGTTGTGGGCACATCCCCAGTAGGGGGCGTGCAGGAGGCAGCTGATCCATGTTTCTCTCTCATCGATGTTGCTAACTCTCTATCTCTCTCCCTTCCTCTCTGTAAAAAATCAATAAAATATATTTTAAATAAAAGAATTGGTGATTACAAAGGGAATCAAAGCGGGGATACAAAAGGGCAGACTGCTTGTTAGAACTAAACTACAATACAATAATCCATTTATTGGAATTTATGAAAATTCACTGAACCTGAGACGAAGGCTCACTTTCTGGTGAATTTATGTATTTCTGCCCATCATCACTGGAAGGCAGTTGGGAAAAGTGGTTTGCATCACATTCCAAAATTCCTCTTTCCAAATTTCAGTAAATTTGGGGGATTTCAAACTTAACCTTTTCTTTCTGAGTGGCCAGTTTCGATTTTTTGCCCAGATTGTTATCATTAATTATGATACTGAGATGATTAGGTCTGGGTGTTCTTAGCTTGCCTTTGATCTTTTTAACAAAGTACTCATTTTTCATGAGTCAAGGAGATAAGAGACAGTTTGATCTCTCCTCTCTTAAAATTATAGCAATTTTTAACTCATTGGAAGAATGAGGAAAACCCTAGTCAAGGTCATTTTCAAAATAAACTTTTCATTGAGTTTGCAGTTTTGAAAAAAAAAAAAAAGGCTTGAAGTGTGATATAAGGAAAGAAATGACCTCTATCAGTTTTAACTCAGTAAAGGGAGGACATTGGTGACAAATAACTATGCATCTGAGATCAATTTTACCAATAGGAATATCGACACATCAAAAATTATGTTAGTTATCACCCATCAATAGAAATAATGACATATCATAAATTATCAATCATCAGCACTATCTTGATGACTCCTAACTATGTACTTCCATTCCCATCCTCAAACCCACACTCCCCTCTAATTTCTCCAATAGCCTAAAATGTTTTCCTCTGTTTATCACTTTGCTGTCAAATTCTAACTGGTTAGAAGTAACCTCTTTGTATGCTATTCTCTACGTTTCTTCTCTATACCTAATCAGCCAATGGGTTCTGTCGATTTCTCTGGTTCTTGCCCTTCCTCTCTGTTCCTAATGGGAATCTAGTTAGGCCCTTCTCAGTATAGAGCTGCCCAGCTGTTCTTGACCTCATTGTATCACCTTGCAAATGCAGCCTGCATACTGTCCCAAGAAACATCCTCTGCAATCCTTTCTGGATCCAAGTTGCTCAACACTTGGAAGGATTCTTATTTCCTGTTCTGTCTAATGCTCCGTAGATAATAGTCCCTGGAATTGAATGAGGCAATGTCTCCAATCATTTCCTGCTCAACCATTTCAACACTGACTTGAGCGATGGAGTAAAGGAAAGGTTTATCAAATGTTAGGAAACTGGAAAGATAGTAAACAGAGACACAAAACCAGCTCAGTGAGCCGGGATATACATGAATGTGAAGATATGATCTGTTGTTAATATTTATGTAAAGTTAAAAAAAGATATCCCACCCTAGCCGGTTTGGCTCAGTGGATAGAGAGCATTGGCCCACAGACTAAAGTGTTCCGGGTTCAATTCCGGTCAAGGCCACGTACCTGGGTTGCAAGCTTGATCCCCGGCTCCAGTCTGAGCGAGTGTGGGAGGCAACCAATCCATGTGTCCCTCTCACCTCAATGTTTCTTTCTCTGTCTCTCCCCCTCCCTTCCACTCTCTAAAAATCAATGAACAATATCCGCGGGTGAGGATTAACAACCACAACAACAACAAAAAAGATATTGCATTCGTGAACACTCTAAGCCTTTAATATATTATTCCTGCATCTTAAAACTTGAACACTTTCTGTCCAGGGGATTAAAGAAGACTGAGCTCGGTTTAAAAAGTAATTTGTGATGTGATATATAACCCTGAATTCATCTCCTGTCACCTGTTGAGGGATCCTTTTCCCCATCACACTGTTTCAGAGGAGCTCAACGTTGACGACAGGGTGTGCCGGGCGTAGAATTTCTCTTTCAGATTGCTGTTTTTCTCTCCGGCTGGATCGTAAAAGGTAGAGGTTCAATTACTTTTACATTTTAAAGTGCACTTTGAAGTGCATTAACTTGCTAACATGTCTGCCCTGAAATGCTACCCTAATTTAATATCGGTCCTATAACTTTTCTCTGTCTCACCTAGGCAGAAATCTGACCTGACCTTAATTGTATTTTCTTGACTTTGAAGCGGCAGCCCTTTTTGGCAATTTGTGGACGCATAAATGGGGAATTTCGGCATTTTAAAAATGATTGGATATTTTCTTTTAAAATGTAGAGGTTTCTCTGAGAACTATAATAATCCTGTCAGGTTTAAAATACATAGCATTAGTCATGTGTGACTTATGTAAGCAGAAAGGCCAAGCCTGTTTTAAGTTAGGTGCCTGCGAAATCTACTCTCACCTTCCCATAACTCAGAAATGGCGAAAGCAATTTAGCTCAAACTCTCCGACAAGTTCACCTTTGGTCAAAGTTAAAGTTTGAAAAATCTCCCGCAAAATGGATCATGGCCAAGAGAAAAATGTGACCTGAAAAGAAGATTCCACCAGCCCCGGTGGTGCAGGGCCTCCCTGGAGCTGCCCCACTGCCGACAACTCAATTAAAACATCTGTACTTACCCTTCTCCAGGTATGTTTCCTTTTGCTTAAGGACAAAGCAAATTAAATCACCCTGCTTCCCGGAGCCACACCAAGTTTTGGATGTGGGTGTCTTAGCATCATAAAGCCCAGGTTGATTTATGTGGCGATCTGGAGCCACAGCGGTGGAGTCTGGTGGCTGCGGTCCCCCCACTGAGTACATACTATTGTTACTTCATTGAAAACATTTTATTTTTCTTTTTTTTACAGTTGTTCCTTATTTATTTTACTCTTCTTGTTGCTGTTGCTACTCCTCCCCTGAGGATATTTTTCCATTGATTTTGAGAGAGAGAGAAAAACCACCAGCCCCGGTGGTGCAGGGCCTCCCTGGAGCTGCCCCACTGCCGACAACTCAATTAAAACATCTGTACTTACCCTTCTCCAGGTATGTTTCCTTTTGCTTAAGGACAAAGCAAATTAAATCACCCTGCTTCCCGGAGCCACACCAAGTTTTGGATGTGGGTGTATTAGCATCATAAAGCCCAGGTTGATTTATGTGGCAATTTGGAGCCACAGCGGTGGAGTCTGGTGGCTCCGGTCCCCCCACTGAGTACATACTATTGTTACTTCATTGAAAACATTTAATTTTTCTTTTTTTTTTTTTTACAGTTGTTCCTTTTTTATTTTACTCTTCTTGTTGCTGTTGCTACTTCTCCCCTGAGGATATTTTTCCATTGATTTTGAGAGAGAGAGAAAAAAACATCGATGTGAGAGAGACACATTGATTGGTTGCCTCCCGCACATGCCTCGATCCGGGCCGGGGATCCAGCCTGCAATCCAGGTATATGCCCTTGACCAGAATCGAACCCTGGACCCTTTAGTTTGGGGGCCGATGCTCTATCCACTGAGCTGAACCAGCTAGGGCCATTTTACTTTTCTTGATATTTATCTTGATGGAAGTCCATTGCTAGTATTTAACTATGAAGCATCTATTACTTAAATTAGATTTCTATTTTGGTAAGATGAGTGGAGCCATTTAATGACTCTCAGTTGAAGTAATAAAATTGTCAATTAAAACAAAATGTACGCATAATATGTGATCCTGCAATCGTTAGATATAATCAAATGTTCGGTGCCCTATGTCAATGCAAAGTTGTCTAAATGTTTATGAATTACCCAATTAATTTGTTTACTTGGGGGATGTTTATTCTGTATCTGTGATGTACCCAGCACCACTAATTGTTGTTAGGCCTTTAGAAATGAAAATGCTGTGTGTTGTAGCCTTGCAGTATTTAGTCTGGTGAAGCAGCCAGATACCTACAAAAAAAGGCAATATGGCAAAAATAACCAGGTCAAGGACACTCACTGATTCTTGTCTAAGGCAATCCTATATAATAAAGATAGAATATGCAAATTGACCATCACTTTGTGACAAAGATGGTGGCACCCACAGCCAATAAGGAGGGAATATGCAAATTGACGCAACAAAGATGGCAGCTCCGGGCCCAGAGCGAAGGCCCGGGTCCCGAGTGCCCAAGGGAAGCCGGTGCCGGCAGCCAGGGGAAGGAAGGCCTATTCTTGCATGAATCTCATCGGGCCTCTAGTTGATAATAATTCTCAGAAATATCAGATCTGGGTCTTAAAGGATAAATAGTAGGGTATTTATTTCACGCATGGAAAGAAAAATCCAGGCAAAAGACGAAAGCTTTGTATGGGAAAGGAAGAGCTATGCTAAGAAAATGCATAGAATGTCAGAGTCTGAAGAACTCTGTGACTGATTTGTGAAGTGTTTACCAAAGTTATCATGACATAAATTGAGTTATTTTTCCCAGTTCTTTAGCTTTGCCCAATTTTCTACCCGTGCCTTCAGTTTATCCTTGGCTAAATGAGTTTGTGGTTTCTCTGGCATTTAGGGAACATTTTTTGGTCCCTTTCATGTTGGTCTTGGTCATGTGACTTGGTCCATGGAATGTTAATGGATATGCCACATGGGCTTGCAATGTACTGTGTGGTGCTTCTGTCATTGTCATGTGAGAAAGTCATTGCCTCTGTGGCCTGGGCCATTCCCACAATGAACACCTGTGGGGCAGACCTGCGCCCAGTACACAGCCCAGATCCTGTGCTTCAGCAGACACACAGACCACCAAGAATCAACCAAAACCAAGCCCTTTTGAGCACCAGGTTGCTGATTATGGGACTACAACACAGTAGTTACAAAAATAGGTGAAGAAAGCAAGAAGCCAACTGGGGATCTGTAACAGTCTTTGTCATGTCCATAATTTTGTGGGGGATCTTGTTGGAATGGGAAATGTATCAACATTATAACTCAGAAACATTATTGGATTAGAAAAGTCTAATTGCATAGAAATAAGTTAGGATGTTGTTGCAGTAAATAATGGAAGAGTAGTCAAAAGCCTTAACTAGCCCTAACCGGTTTGGCTCAGTGGATAGAGTGTTGGCCTGCGGACTCAAGTGTCCCAGGTTCGATTCCAGTCAAGGGCATGTACCTTGGTTGCAGGCACATCCCCAGTGGGGGGTGTGCAGGAGGCAGCTGATCAATGTTTCTCTCTCATGGATGTTTCTAACTCTCTATCCCTCTCCCTTCCTTCCTCTCTGTAAAAAATCAATAAAATACATATTTTTTTAAAAAGCAACTAATGCAATGCCAATAGAGAAACATATACCAGTAGGTTTGGGAATGTAGAATTTACTGTGTGACAACCAGTGTAAGGTATAGGGGAAGTAGCCAGAGAAAATGAAAGTGCATTTAGACCTGAGAGATATGGTAGACATGGTGCTTCCATTAATTTATAGAGCATGACAGGACACTGGTTTTATATATACAAAGCTAATATAGTCCATATGTGACATGAAATGTATGTGGGGTTTGTGAAAACCCAAACAGTAATGTCAAAGAGAGGTGCTTACTTGGGGGGTCATGAAGTTCAAGAGAGAATCTAATAAGAAAATATGTGAGTATTACCAATAGATAGGTAATAAGTGAAAGATGGCCCTGGCCAGGTATCTCAGTTGGTTAGAGCATCATCCTGATATGCCAAGGTTGTGGGTTCGATCCCTGGTCAGGGCACATACAAGACTCAACCAATGAATGCATAACTAAGTGGAACAACAAATTGATCTCTCTCTCTAAAATCAATAAAATAAGAATATATTTTTTAAAAAAATAAGTGTGAAAGATGGAAGTGAATTCGATCAATCACAGAGAGCTTGTTGGTCCAAAGAGAAGAGGGGCATTCTGGGAAAATGACCATTTAAAGAGAGAACTGACTTTCTTCTACCCACTCATTCATCTCTCCCGAGGTTTAGGTGCCCACAGGAAATAGGTCCTAAATAGTATAAGAACTTTTAAGGCATTTTTTTTCCGTCTGAGATGATTGTCAAGTCTGGCCCCACAGCTGAAAGTCTTAATTTTGAATCAGAAAGCAATTGATCCCGGGGAGCTCGGAGCAGGCAGAGGTGGCTGGCCCACATGAGTTTAGCTTTGTTTCCCTGACCCTCAGGAACTGAAGGGTAGCTGAATAAATGGGCAGAGTTCTCCCATTCAAGGCACGAAAGCACCTCGGGGTGAAGCTAAATCTTAATAGCTTCACGGAGGACTGATAAGCTACTGCAGTCCCTTTTAAGCTTACACGCGCCTGGCACAGTCTTCAGCTACTCTCAGCATTGCTGCCAATGAAGTATGGTCGCAGCTGGACTGGAGTCCTGAAGAGTAACCATGAAAAAATACCAGCACATCTAAGTGAAGCCAGAACAGGAAAAGGAAGCACAGAGAGAACACTCCTTCTGAACTTCTAAAGAAATCCAGGTGACAGAGAAAATCCTCGAAAACTTAAAAAAATATAGTTCAAAACGCCATGCTGGTGAGAAAAAGTGTAACAATTAATGGAGAATTGTTACAAATAGAACATTAATAGAAAGTATAACTCAAAACTACACGAATGGGAAGAAAGAATAGTTTTGAAAACTGAAGTTAGGATTGAATATAGATGATATAGCCAGCAGATATTACATCTGGACATATAGAAATTTTATAAAGAGAAAACCGCACTCACTAAAAACAACAGTGGGATAAACTTTATAATCTACAGAAGGAATACCATTTCAACCTAGATTTTATATTGCTATGAAATTATTTAGTAACAAATCTACCCAGTTTGCTCATCCAGCTACCTAGCTAGTACTATACTTCCAGGGAGACTATTGTACTACTGGATGGTGCAATTGTATAACAAAAAATGAAATTAAATTTATACTCATGTAGGGGAAGGGACAACGAACCTAAAACAGCTGACATAACATCTCCACATAATACAACTGAAATAAATGGGAAGAAATAACACAACAGAGAGGAGGATTTGGGGGAAAGGAAATAGAAGAGGAAGACAAGAAATGCAATGAGAGTCCACATTGGAGTTTTATGATTTTGTTGCTAAGTTTTAACATTCTAGGTTAAATATTCCAGAAAAGACACAAATGCCTACTTTAACTATTACCAAACTTTTTCTCATTTCCATTTTGTTATGCCTCCATTAATTATCCTATATAATAAAAGGCTAATATGCAAATCGACCGAACGGTGGAACAACCAGTCACTATGATGTACACTGACCACCGGGGGGCAGACACTTGACACAGGAGCTGCCTCCTGGTGGTCAGTGCACTCCCAGAAGCTGGCCTCACAGTTAGCCAGTACAGCGGTGGTGGCAGGAGCCTCTCCTGCCTCCGCAGCAGCACTAAGGATGTCAATCGGACATCCCTTGAGGGCTCCTGGACTGCGAGAGGGCACAGGCCGCGCTAAGGGACCCCCCTCCCCGAATGCATGAATTTCGTGCACCGGGCCTCTAGTTTATTATAAAGTATTTTCTTAGTTATAATTCTCAGGCTCTATATTAACTAAAAAAATTGGGGGGAGGGCAGCAATGCATACTTTGATTGCAGTATTGCTGAGCGATTTGCCCAATTTATTGCTTTTTTTCTTGGCTCTTAGAATTTTATTAGTGCCTATGTAATTCATGCACACTGTAAAGTTCCTCTTTCTCTTATATTATTACTTTGCTCATTTGAAGTCATCTTGGTGCTGACTTTAATGATTAGTAAAGAATGTGGATTTATCCTAACTTTTTGTGTGTGAGTAAAGCCGATTTTTTTTTTTGAGTGAAAAAAAAAGAAATGACAGTTCAAGTGTTTCTGTAATGGCTAATTGAAATAAGAAATGAACTCTGTCTTTCTAATTATGCCTGAGTCTGCTGAGTTTTAGTGTGGTGTGATTATCAGTTCTCTCGGGCGCTTGTCTTATCGGGTGACAAATGGAAGAATATGACAGTCTCGATACGACACTTTAGCTAGTCAGTGCACAGGCATGAGCTGTCTTATTATAAAAAAGATAACTGACATCAGAAGCTTTTGATGTGCTTATGGAATCCAGAAATATTCAACACTTAGGGCACTTCAAAAGGCGCGAGTAAAAAGTTCTACATTTTTAATCAGAAGCAATAAGAAATGTTTTAATAGTTCGTTCAGAATAGGCATAGGAAATAGAAAGTTTCAGAGGGGTAATACAAGATCTTGGTAAAAGTTTCTTTGGGGGGGAAAATGGAATAGTGGGCATTGTGGGGAATGTCACAATACATTAGGCTGATTCCTAAATGAAAGGAGACATTTCAGAATATTAACCATGACATAGTTTTATTAAATTTTCAACAGGAAAGAAGTTCTGTCTAACCAGGTGCCGTCTTGCATGTCCTAGTGCGCAGGGCACGTGTGGCTGGCATTTGGACAGGGACAGTGGTCCCAGGTGTGTCTTCCTTGAGGGCACTAGAAGCCATGTCGACTGGTAGGAACCTGATGCGCTCTCGGCGCTGGTCTTCGAACGCGGTGCTGGGTGCTTTTCCTCCAGCTCTTGACATTCCCATCCGCACATTTTTTTAAAATATATTTTATTGATTTTTTACAGAGAGGAAGGGAGAGGGATAGAGAGTTAGAAACATCGATGAGAGAGAAACATCGATCAGCTGCCTCCTGCACACCCCCTACTGGGGATGTGCCCGCAACCAAGGTGCATGCCCTTGACCAGAATCGAACCTGGGACCTTTCAGTCCGCAAACCGACACTCTATCCACTGAGCCAAACCAGCCAGGGCCCATCCGCACATTTTTAGTCACTTTGTCAGAAGGAAGCATAGCCCCGCCACGGTGGTTCAGTGGTTGAGCGTCGACCTATGAACCAGGAAAAGGAAGCAGAGCCCCGCCGCGGTGGTTCGGTGGTTCAGTGGTTGAGCATCGACCTATGAACCAGGAGGTCATGGTTGGATTCCCGGTTGCATTAATGGCCGCTGTATAATTTCTTTTATCCGTGTGTTTCTAGATCCACCCATACTGCCCAATTGGTACTCACCTGGAGTCTCAATCAAGCAGTTCACTGTGAGCTGATGATGCTATCCACTGAATGACCTATTTTGCGTCCCTTTTTTTAAAAAAAATTATTGTTGAAAGTATTGCCTATGCCCCCTTTATTCTCCCATTGACCCCTGATAGCCCCCCATTGTTCCCCACCGCAGGCCTTCACCACCCTATTTTTTGTGTCCATGGGTTTGCATATATGCATATAAGTTCTTTGGTTGATCTTTTCCCACCTACCCACCCTCCCCTGCCTTCCCTCTGAGACTCCACAGTCTGTTCCATGCTTTGATGCTTCCTTTTCTTATTTCTTTTTTACTTTTTAAATATATTTTCATTGATTTCAGAGAGGAAGGGAGAGGGAGAAAGAGATGGAAACATCAATGATGAGACTCATAGACTGGCTGCCTCCTGCCGCCCCACACTGGGGATCAAGCCCATAACTCTGTCTGGCATGTGCCCTGACCGGAATTCGAACTGTGTGACCCCCTGGTTCATAGGTCAATGCTCAACCACTGAGCAATGTCGGCAGGGCAAAACACTGTTAGTTTTAACATGATTTACGTGAGCTCTAAAAAAAATAGTTTTTGTATTTTGGACATGGACCTAAAAGCATTTTTTTGCCATTGCATTTTAAAGTCTGTGGTCCTCTTAAGCAGATTCAATAAGTAAAAGGCAATGCGATTGCAATTCATAGAATAAACAATAAAGAAAATAAAAGCACTCTCCATGTTTTACTTCTCCTGTTTGCTTTCATTTCTAAGATAAATGTAGGAAATGCTGCCCCCACATAGCATTAATTTTTTATGCGAAGCAACAGAAAAGAACTGGTGGCTCCTGAGTTCCCGAAAATGTCATGTGTCTGGTCCAGGCGGTGGCAGCAGCCGGGGAAGTGCCCTCTGACATTGTCACCAGGATGCAGACAGCCAGCCACCGCCCGGACCCGGTTGAAAGCTGTATTGTTGTTTGTGGTGCCCTGTGGCAGTGAAGTTTTCCTGTTGTCATTGTTAACATTAAATGCATCAGAAAACTCTTAGCCAACTCCAGTGTAGTAACAAGATCCTAAAGGTTTGGCATAATGAAGGCTACGGTTACCATTTATGTACCATCATCAGTTACAGACTTCACAAACGAAGCTTTTATAAAAATGTGGTTTTTTTAATATATATATTTGGGGTTCTTTGCCACAGAGTTTCTTGCAATTGCTGTGATTTGAAGCTATGCTACTTACAACAGAAATCAAAATAGCAATCTGTAGGAGTGAGCTTATAGATTTGGCCTCTCCAACACCAGTCAACAGCCATGCATTTAAATGCCATGGCAACCACGATTTAGGCACAAAGGAGTCCTGATGTTATTTAGCAACCTTGTTGTGACAAAATCGTGTCCAGTTTACCTTATTCCATATCACACTGAATAGACGCTTTAATCATCTAAAAAAACCTCTCTCTTCTAGGCCCAAATGTACTTTCATGTCTTAATGGGTGTTCAAAGAGCATACAGAGTCTGTCTCAATAGAGTTACCTGGGGCTGTCGGTGGGTGGGGGGTATGTGTATTGTTTTGATGGAGGATAATTTATGGGGCATGGAAAAAAATAGGTCGATCATTGTCACAGGCCTGGACTCATGGTGGCAAGTACAAGTGCAAATTGCACCAAAGCAATTGCTCTCCAGGAACGCGCGGTCTGTTTTGTCCCTGAATCAAATGTGACTGTCTTTTGTGCCACTCTCCTCCAACCTTAATAGCTTATTTCACATACTCTATTTTTTAAAAATACATTTTTATTGATTGCAGAGAGGCAGGGAGAGGGACAGAGAGATAGAAAACATCAATGATGAGAGAGAATCATGGATCGGCTGCCTCCTGCATGCCCCCTACTGGGGATGGAGCCTGCAAACCAGGGCATGTGCCATGACCTCCTGGTTCAGAGGTCAAAGCTAACCACTGAGCCACACCAGCCGGGCTGCACATACTTTATCAGCCATGTTTCTCCTTTCTTCTAGTTTACATTTCACAGTTATATTGTTGATCTTGTGCACATTTCATGGATATACCTAACTTAATATTGTTTATAATCATCCTCTTTATCCTCCTGTTTCTAGGATCACCGTTCCTCCTGAAGTAGAACCTCTAGAGAGTTTTAAAAATGCAATCCTAGGATAAATGATTCTAATAGTTAAATTATGGGGAGTGGAGCTAGAGAAAATAGTTTTCAGCATAAAGTCATTTGCATAGATAAATAATTCAACAATTCTTCTTTCCATTGAGTTAGTATTTGATTTGTTTTTGTACTTTTGATGTGAAAATATGAGTCATCTTGGCATTGGTTATTTATCATGAACTATTTTAAACTTCCATTAAATGGTTGGAGCAAGTTCAAGAAACATTGACAATGTCAACTATATTTTAAATCACGATATTAATTGTGTGTAATGCACCAAGTACAATGCTTATTATTTTGTGGAGATGCATAGAAATTTAGCATTGATATGCTCTTGTACTTTTCACTTGAGGATATAGAGTTTTATAGGTGAATTTGCACTTCTCTCACAAATAAGACAATTTTAAAAATTAAAGTCTTTGTTACTGAAGTAGGTTTATATCAATATGACCGTTTTATTTTTAAATGCCTCTTTTATTAACAATGTGTTTGCAAATTGATTTCTAAATTCAATTTTAAATCCCAGGAATGTTGCAGGATATAGAACTAGGAATACATTAAAATTGCAGTTTGACATTAAGTGCTTAGTAAAATGATGAAATAAAAATCACTGACAGAAAAAAAATGGTAAGAATATCTTCAAACTTAATATTCCCATTTGAAGAAACAGATTATATAGTTATACAATTTATAATTATTCAATGTAATTTATAATCATATATATAATTATATATTAAACTAGAGGCCTGATGCACGAAATTCGTGCAAGAGTAGGCCTTCCTTCCCCCAGCTGCTGGCATCGGCTTCCCTCTGTCACCCCTGACCCGGGCTTCCCTTGCAGCCCCAACTTTGTCCAGAAGGTCATCCAGAAGGACATCTGGAAGGACGTCTGGTCTTATTAGCATAGTACGCTTTTATTATTATAGATTGATAACATGTGATATAGTTATCACATATATTTAATTATAACATATCTAAAATTTATATAGTTATATATAAATTGTTTTAGTATCATCATGTGAGATAATAATCATATATAATTAATTTAACATACATATTATATCATATATACGATTTATATAGTTGTGTATAAGTTACATATATATTGTAGCATCAACGTTTTCTAAAGCTTTTATTAGTTTGATAGCTTTAAGCATATGCAATTGTAAAAGATCCTACACATATAGGAACAGAAACAAGCATACTGCCTTAGGATATAACAGAACCTAATCAACACATATTTTACTTTTTTAGAAGCCTAGTGTAGAGTAATATAAGAATGGGTGGGAATTTCTACTTGAAAGCACTAATAAATTAATACTCAGAATAAAAGCCATTCATTTGGTCTTCGAAGTATAGGCACAAGCACATTTATAGCAATATTTATTGTTCATGACAATGACCCAAGATAGAACCCCATTCTAAGAGACTTGCACAGCAATCTAGACCAATTAAATTGTGCTTTATTGTAACTTTATTGCGAGACAGGGAACCCCGGCTTCTCTTGCAGCCCCAACTTTGTACAGAAGGTCATCCAGAAGGACATCTGGAAGGATGTCTGGTCTAATTAGCATAGTACGCTTTTATTATTATAGATTGATAACATGTGATATAGTTATCACATATATTTAATTATAACATATCTAAAATTTATATAGTTATATATAAATTGTTTTAGTATCATCATGTGAGATAATAATCATATATAATTAATTTAACATACATATTATATCATATATACGATTTATATAGTTGTGTATAAGTTACATATATATTGTAGCATCAACGTTTTCTAAAGCTTTTATTAGTTTGATAGCTTTAAGCATATGCAATTGTAAAAGATCCTACACATATAGGAACAGAAACAAGCATACTGCCTTAGGATATAACAGAACCTAATCAACACATATTTTACTTTTTTAGAAGCCTAGTGTAGAGTAATATAAGAATGGGTGGGAATTTCTACTTGAAAGCACTAATAAATTAATACTCAGAATAAAAGCCATTCATTTGGTCTTCGAAGTATAGGCACAAGCACATTTATAGCAATATTTATTGTTCATGACAATGACCCAAGATAGAACCCCATTCTAAGAGACTTGCACAGCAATCTAGACCAATTAAATTGTGCTTTATTGTAACTTTATTGCGAGACAGGGAGAGCGAGATAGAGACAGGATGAATGGGGATGCATTAGATTGATCAAGGCAAGTAAAGTTTCAAACACTTACGTATGGAGGTTAGAAAGCCAGGCTGATTTCTGAATGGGTATTTGATTCATGAGTTGGAGGTTCAGGTCCCAGCTCCAGCTCTCATTTCCTTACATGATACCCAGTGGGCTGGCCAACCTCCCTGGGCTCCAGGGACCTCATTTGCATATGAATGGCGAGGCCAGATGAGTTTTAGAAATTTACATAGGCTGGC
>NW_005371670.1:0-7508 GCF_000412655.1 Myotis brandtii
GGATGAGGGATTGCTGTATGTAGGTTCTGATCATAATCGGCTAAACCATAACACAAGTCATGGAAAGGTTCCAGGTGTCCCGATGTGAAATGTTGTCATATCTGACCATGGTCAGGACCTTGGAGTTCCGCATAGTATTCAGGCAGGGTTGATGGTATCTTACAGAAGGAAGAGTTGCAGCTAATCTGGGGTGTCCCGTTACCCAAAATTCTGTTTTTTTCACACGTTCTTTGTGACTTTTTCAGGGTCTTGTGGAGAAAAGATTATAAAGTTCATGGAGGTTAACAGGGGACATTTCTCATATGCGGATAAGTGGTGATGTGTCCTCACACTCATTGTTACCATGACTTGTTTACTGGGAGTCAGGTAAGAACTTCTTGGAATTCTACAGGTATGAGCAACCATATTGACTCACCAGGGTGGTATGTTAGATAAAACTTAAGTTGAACTACAGGATTGCTGAGCGATTGGAAAATATCAGTGTAACTACAACAGATCTCCCAAGACACATTAATCACTGCACTTTTCTTTCTCTGAAGAGACCAGCCAGCAGATGAAGGTGTCTCCGGCAATGACTTAGATCTGAGAGGATAGCGAGATAACAGGTATACCTGGGGTGGGCAGTGCTGGCCCAGAAGAAGGCTATTTGCATTTTTATATTTAGAAGGTGTGACTCTAGCCACATAGGGCATCCGGTGTTTTCCAGGTTGCAGTCTGGATGCCATGGTGTCTAAATACTTTAATCACTTATGGTTCTCCAGGTTCTAGGACAGCCGTGGGCAAACTACGGCCCGCTTGAAATGAATAAAACTAAAAAAAAAAGACTGTGACCTTTTATGTAATGATGTTTACTTTGAATTTATATTAGTTCACACAAACACTCCATCCATGCTTTTGTTCCGGCCCTCCTGTCCAGTTTAAGAACCCATTGTGGCCCTAGAGTCAAAAAGTTTGCCCACCCCTGTCTAAGAGAACTCGGTGAGCTAAGTATGGTCGTTCTGGGAACCTACCTCTCAACCTGGTAGGTGGTCAAATGGGTCTTGCCGGTGTGCAAATCATCTGATGCTCAAGGTGAGGTTAAGTGAAGAGGATGCTCTTAACACTTGTATTAACTACTATGTTTGTAGGCGGAGGTTGGTGCCATGTGTGGTACTGAGATAATAGCTGCCCACAGTACCACCCATGGCGCCCTCCTCCCCCTACAGAAGAGTAGCACAGAGCATGTGATGCCCCCATGTCTAGGTAAGTAATGCCATGTGCTTACACTTGTTGTTGCCATGATTCCATTGCAGGGATTCAGGTAAGAAATGATGGTATCCTTGCCAATCCTCTTAAGTAGGAGTTTAAAATTATCTATTCTAGAGAAGGTTTACGTATCCTACTGTACATGTTCCAGGAATTCAGGCACAGTGGTACTTACCCCGGTTTCCAACCCACAGTATTGATCATAGGCATTTTCCAGGTGTCCAAGCCCAAAGTGACACATTAGTGAGAATATTGTTGACTCTGGATGACTACACCTATCCAGGTGGAGTTATATGTCTCATAGTGGACGAGGTTGATTACGGGTTTCCTGGTGGGGAAAGTTTGTCGTTTACAGACTTTTCATGACATTCAGGTTCCTGTGAGGAAAACACAATGACAGTAACATTGCCCAGGAAGAAGGACGTGGCTGTTATGCAGGTTGGTCGTGATGTGGGCTTCACCACAACATGAGCCCTCTGATCTGCACATCGCTAAGTGAGCGCTGATGTTTTTCCCAAGAAAATTGAGGTGACCCTCTCTTCTTTGCGGGTATTCAGGTAGGAAATGATTGTCCTCTGCAACTTAGCAAGCTCCAGGTTCATGTGGTATTTTAGAGCCATTTTTCTTCATCCCTGCGAGGGATGATGGATTGCTCTATGCAGGTCCTGATGATAATAGGCCTAACCACAGCACTAACCATGGAAAGGTTACAGATGTCCTCCTCCACAAAGTTCTGTGTTTTCACACCTATATTGTGTGTTTTTCAGGGACTTGTGAAGAAAGGATGACAAAGTTAATGGGGGACATTTCTCATATGCAGAAACGTGGTAATATATCCTCACACTCATTGTTACCATGACTTGTTAACCAAGAGTCGGGTAAGAAATTCTGTGGACACTGCTGGTATTAGCAACCATATTGAATCTCCAGTTTGTTATGTTAGACAAAACTTAAGTTGAACTACAGGATTGCTGAGCGATTGAAAGATACCGTGTAAGTACCACGGATTTCCGAAGTCACATTAATCACTGGATTTTTCTTTCTCTGAGGGGTCCAACCAGCAAAGGAAAGTGTCTCCCGCAATGGCATAGATCTGAGACTGTGAGATGCCAGGTAGAGTTGGGGTGTGCAGTGATGGCCAGAACACAGCTATTTACAGTTTCTATTTTTAGTAGGTGTGAGTCTAGACCCCTGTGACATCCTGTGTTTTCCAGGTTGCGGTCTAGATACCATGGTGAACTTCATGATGACTATTGCCCAGAGGGGTCCTGAAACCGAGTAAGTGAAAACATGTGCCTTATGCATCCTACAGACCATCTCATGTTCAGATGTCTGGGTAATTGTGATTGGTTTCGCTAAGGCCATGTTTTTTATTTGCAGCTGACCTGGTAAGTTCTTCCAAGTACTCAGGTATGAGATTCTGTGACAGTCACTCATGAGAGCATGATGGATGTGAATAATGATACTTTGGGGACTTCATAGTGAGTGTTTTTTGAGCCTGTAGGCAGTTCAGTCTCCATTTGACCTAAGCAATACTAGTGGGCATGGGCTATATCTGTGTCCCTGCTCAGATATTGCCTTTATGCCGTCATACTGATAGATTGATAGGCAGGCTTCCTGGTCATTTCTCACATGATCCGTCTCCACATTAATGACTGTGGAATGTTTGCAGGTATCTCTTGGTGAGAAGAAGGTGGCATCGACATCTACAAGATCCAGGTAATGGTTATGAGTCTCCAACCAAACCCATTGACCAAGGCAATGTGCACTTGTCTAAGTAGCCTAAGACGTATACGCCACCCATTATCCACAGTGTGTCTTTCAGGTCACATCGAGCCCATCCCCAGGAAGCCTCTCCACGGTAGTTATGTAGCCATCCAGTAGGTACTGGGGTCAGGATGAAGTGGACCTACACCACAGCAAGACCAGCCGATTTTCATGTTCCTAAGGAAAAGATGACGGTGTACCTCACACTTCCTGGTTCCATTGATTTGTTGCAGGTGAAGGTAATAACCATGCATTTTTACCTTTTCCCTGTAATACATGAGTCATGTTTAATGCTGAATGTCCTCGCTGGATGATATCAGGTGAGTACCCTGGCGTTCCCATAGGATTTTTTGAGGGATACCCATGAGAGATGATGGTGTCTGCTGAGGAAGATTTTGACCCGAATTAATAGAGTTATCAAGGTTGAATTGGTGTGTTTCATCGTAATGGAAGTGAAAAGCATTGGCAGGTATGGTAGTAAAACAAGTTGTGATCCTAAACACTTTTGTCACATGTGTTTCTTCATATTCTTGTGAGGAGAACTAGGTGAGCTAACTCTGGTCATTATGGGAACCTGACAGTAAACCTGGTAGATGGTCAAGTGGGTCCTACCGTTGTGCAAATCATGTCATACTCAAGGTGAGGTTAAGTGAGGAGGATGCTCTTAACACTTGTGTTAACTACCATGTTTGTAAGGGGAGGTTGGCAGCACGTGTGGTACTGAGTTAATGGCTGCCCACAGTACCTGCCATGCCGTCCCCCGTACCCTACAAAAGCGCAGCACAGACCATGTGATGCTCACATCTCTAGGTAAGTGATGCCGTGTGCTAGCACCCATTGTCTCCATGATTACATTGCAGAGATTCAGGTACGAAATTATAGATTCCTTGCCAATCCTCTTAAGTAGAAGGTTAAAATTTTCTATTTTAGAGAAGGTTTACGTTTCCTACTGTGCGTGTTCCAGGAATTCAGGCACACTGGTACTTATCCTAGTTGCCAACCTGCAGTACTGATCATAGGCTTTTCACAGGTATTAATTAGGAATTTAAAATTTTCTATTTTAGGGAAGATTTTCATTTTCTGCTCTGCATGTTCCAGGATTGCAGGCACACTGGTATTTACCCTGGTTGCCAACCCACAGTACTGATCATAGGCTTTTTTCAGGTGTACAATCCTGAGTGACGCGTTTGTGACAGTGAGGTTGACAATGGGTAACTACAGGTATCCAGGAAGGGTTGCTGTTTCTCATAATAGAGGAGGTTGCTTACAGGTTTCTTGGTGGAGAAAGGTTTGCCCCGTAATGAAGGAGGTAGCTCTTGTCCAGGTAAGTGATGATGTGGGTTTCAACCACAGCATGAGCCCTTTGACCAGTAGATCACTAGGTGAGCACTGATGTTTTTCCCAAAAATCAGCACTCTTCTTTGCAGGTGTTCCAGTGAATGTGATAGTCCTCAGCTATCTAGCAAGGTGCAGAATGTTCATGTGATATTTAGAGAACATGTCTCTTTTTCCCTGCGAGGGTTGAGGGATTGCTGTATGTAGGTCCTGATGATAATAGGCTAAACCACAGCACTAACCATGGAAAGGTTGCAGGTGTCCCGTGGTGAAATGTCATATCTGACCATGGTCCGGACCTTGGAGTTCCACATAGTATTCAGGCAGGGTTGATGGTGTCTTACAGATTGAAGTGTCACAGCTTACCAGGGGTGTCACGCTACACAAAGTTCTATGTTTTCACATGTATCTTGTGTGTTTTGCAGGGTCTTGCCAGGAAAAGATTACAAAGTTCATGGAGGTTAACGGTGGACATTTCTCATATGCGGATAAATGGTGATGTGTCCTCTCACTCATTGTTACCATGACGTGTTTACCGAGAGTCAGGTAAGAAATTCGTGGGACTCTACAGGTACTAGCAACCATATTGACTCTCCAGGTTGGTATTTTAGATAAACTTAAGGATTGCTGAGCAATTAGAAGATATCAGTGTCACTACCCCGGATCTCCCAAGTCAAATTAATCACTGCACTCTTCTTTCTCTGAAGACACCAGCCAGCAGATGAAGGTGTCTCCGGCAATGACTTAGATCTGAGAGGACAGTGAGATGACAGGTATACTTGGGTTGCGCAGTGCTGGCCCAGAACAATGCTATTTGCATTTTTATTTTTAGAAGGTGTGACTCTGGACACACATGGAATCCTGTGTTTTCCAGGTTGCAGTCTAGATGCCATGGAGCCTAAATACTTTTGTCCATATTATTCTCCAGGTTCTAGGATAACTGGGTGAGCTAAGTATGGTCGTTCTGGGAACCTGCCTCTAAACCTGGTAGGGGGTCAAATGGGTCTTGCCACTGTGCAAATCATCCTATACTCAAGGTTAAGTTAAGTGAAGAGGTTGCTCTTAACACTTGTGTTAACTACTATGTTTGTAGGCGGAGGTTGGTGCCATATGTGGTACTGAGATAATGGCTGCCCACAGTACCACCCATGGCGCCCTCCTTTCCCTACAGAAGCGCAGCACAGAGCATGTGATGGCCACATGTCTAGGTAAGTAATGCCATGTGCTTACACTTGTTTTCATGATTCCATTGTAGGGATTCAGGTAAGAAATGATGGATTCCTTGCCAATCCTCTTAAGTAGGAGTTTAGTATTTACTTTGTTAGAGAAGGTTGAAGTTTCCGACTGCATGTTCCAGGAATTCTGGCACACTGGTACTTATCCTTGTTGCCAACCCGCAGTACTGATCATAAGCTTTTCACAGGTATTCAACCCAGAGTGACGTGTTTGTGACAGTGATGTCGACTCTGGGTAAATTCAGGGATACAGTTAGAGTTGAATTTTCTCTTAGTGGACGAGGTTGCTTACCTGTGTCCTGGTGGGGAAAGGTTTGCCCCAGAATGAAGGACGTGGCTGTTATGCAGGTAAGTGGTGATGTGGGCTTCAACCACAACATGAGCCCTCTGATCTGTAGATCGCTAGGTGAGCGATGATGTTTTTCCCAAAAATATCCAGATGACCCACACTTCTTTGCGATACTACAGGCACTAGCCTACAAGTCCAAAAGACACACATTATGAAAAGTAGAAAATGGTAGTCCTCAGCAATCTAGCACAGTGCAGGTTGTTCATGTGATATTTTAGAGAACATGTCTCATTATCCCTGCGAAAGATGTGGGATTGCTTATATGTACGTCCTGATCATAATAGGCTTAACCACAGCACTAACCATGGAAAGGTTACAGGTGTCCCGTGGTGAAATGTTGTCATATCTGACCATGGTCCGGACCTTGGAGTTCCACAAAGTATTCAGGCAGGTTGATGGTGTCTTACAGAAGGAAGAGTAGCAGCTAATCTGCGGTGTCCCGCTATACAAAGTTCTGTTTGTTCACATGTATCTTGTGTCTTTCTCAGGGGACCCTACAGGTATTAGCAACCATATTGAATCTCCTATTTGGTATGTTAGACAAAACTTACGTTGATCTACAGGATTAATGTGCAATTGGAAGATATCAGAGTTACTACCTCGGATCTCCCTGGTTACATTATTCTGTGGATTCTTCTTTCTCTGAGGGGACCAGCCAGCAGATGAAGGTGTATCCGGCAATGGCATAGATCTGGGAGCACTGTGAGATACCAGGTAGAGTCGGAGTGTTCAGTGGTGGCCAGAACCGAGCTATTTTCAGTTTCTATTTTTAGAAGGTGTGAGTCTGGACACCAATGGCATCCTGTGTTTTCCAGGTTGTGGTCTACATACCATGGTGAACTTCATGATGACCGTTGCTTGGATGGAGCCTGAATCCAGGTAAGTGATGACGTGTGCCTTACGCATCATACGGACCATCTGACCTTCAGATGTCTAGGTAAGTGTGTATGGTTTTGCTAAGACCATGTTACTGTTTTGCAGCTGACCCGTGAAGGTTTAGGTAAGAGATTCTGTGACAGTCACTCATGAGAACATGATGGATATGAATAGTGATGTTTTTTGGATTTCATAATGTGTGTCTTTTGGACTTGTAGGCAGTGCAGAATCCATTTTATCCAAACACTCCTAGTGAGCATGCGCTGTTGCCTTCTCCCTGCTCAGAGATTGCCTTTATGCCCTATACTGATAGATTGATAGGTAGACTTCCAGGTCATTTCTCCCATGGTCATTTCCACATTAATGACTGCGGAATGTTTGCCGGTAACTCTTAGTGAGAAGAAGGTGTCATCGGCATCTATAAGATCCAGGTAATGGTCATGAGTCTCCAACCAAATCCTTGGACCAAGGCAAGGTACAGTTGTCTAGGTAGTCTAAGACGTGTATGCCACCCATTTCCCACAGTGTGATCTTCAAGTCACGCAGAGACCATCCCAGGAAAGCCTCTCCACAGTAGTTATGCAGGCATCCAGTAGGTATTGGGGTCAGGGATGAAGTAGGCCTACACCACAGCACAAACCATCAGATCGTCATGTTCCTAAGGAAGCAATGACAGTGTACCTAACACTTCCTGGTTCAAC
>NW_005371670.1:8326-10111 GCF_000412655.1 Myotis brandtii
TGAGGTTAAGTGAAGAGGAGGCTCTTAACACTTGTGTTAACTACCATGTTTGTAGGGGGAGGATAGATGACTCTCTGGTACTGAGGTAACTAGAGCTCACAGTACCAGACAGTCCTCTAACCTCCCCCTACAAAAGCCCAGCGCAGAACATGTGATGCTCACATGTCTAGGTAAGTGATGCCATGTACTAGCACTCGTTGTCGCCATGATTCACTTGCATGGATTTAGGTAAGAAATGATGGTATCCTTGCCAATCCTTTTAAATAGGAGTGTAAAATTTTCTATTTCAGAGAAGGATCACGTATCCTACTGAGCATGTTTGAGGATTGCAGGCACAGTGGTACTTACCCTGGCTTGCCTAACCACCGTACTGATCATAGGCTTTTCTCAGGTGTACAATCCGATGTGACCCATTCGTGACAGTGATGTCCACTCTTGGTGACTACACTTATCCGTGTAGAGTTGATGTGTCTCATAGTGGATGAGGTCGCTATGGGTGTCCTATTGGTAAAGATATGTCATTTACATTTGTTTCTTGACTTTCAGGTTCCTGTGACGAAATGACCGTGAGTTTTACATTGCCCCGAAACAAAGGACTTGGTTAATATACAGGAAAGTGATGATGTGGGCTTCAGCCACAGCATGAGCCCTCTTTGTCTGCGGATCGCTAGGTGAGCACTTATGCTTTTCCCAAAAACATCGAGGTGATCCTCTCGAGGTGACCCTCTCTCTTCTTTGCAGGTTGGAAATGATAGTCCTCAGAAATCTAGCAAGGTGTAGGTTTTTCACGTGATACTTTAGAGAACATTTTCCTTTATTCCTGGGAGCGGTGAGGGATTGCTGTATAAAGGTCCTTATCAAATGGGCCGAACCACAGTACTAACCATTTATAGGTTTCAGTTGTCCTGTGGTGAAAGCTTGTCATATTTGACCATGGTCCGGATCTAGGAGTTCCACAAAGTATTCAGGCAGGGTTGATGGTGTCTTACAGAAGGAAGTGTCACAGCTTATCAGCGGTGTCCCGCTACACAAAGTTCTGTGTTTTCACACGTATCTTTTGTGCTTTTTAGGTTCTTTTAAAGAAGAGATGATGATGAAGTTCATGGCAGTTAGCGGGGGACATTTCTCATATGAGGATAAGTGGTGATGTGTCCTCACACTCATTGTTACCATTTCTTGTTTATCGGGAGTCAGGTAAGAAATTCTAGGGACCCTACAGGCACTAGCAACCATATTGGATCTCCAGTTTGATATTTTAGTCAAAACTTAAGTTGAAGTACAGGATTGCTCAGATATTTGAAGATATCAGTGGAACTACCTCGGATCTCCCAATTCATATTAATCACTGGATTTTTCATTCTCTGACAGGACCAGCCAGCAGATGAAGGTGTCTTTGACAATGGCATAGATCTGAGAGGACTGCGAGATGCCAGGTAGAGTTAGGGTATGCAGTGCTGAACCCGAACAAGGCTATTTGCAGTTTATTCTTTTAGAAGGTGTGACTCTGGA
Organism: Myotis brandtii; assembly: GCF_000412655.1. NCBI lineage: Eukaryota > Metazoa > Chordata > Mammalia > Chiroptera > Vespertilionidae > Myotis > Myotis brandtii. The sequence goes on from NW_005371670.1 coordinate 9,836, forward strand.
CACGTATGGCATCCTGTGTTTCCCAGGTTGCAGTCTAGATAACATGGTGAACTTCATGAGACCATTGCCGGGACAGTGCCTGAATCTGGGTAAGTGATCACCAGTGCCTTATGCATCCTAAAGACCATCTGACCTTCCGATGTCTGGGTAAATGTGTATGGTTTCGCTAAGACTGTGTTCTTGTTTTGCAGCTGACCCGTTATGATCTTCCTAATACTCAGGTATGAGATTCTGACAGTCACTCATGAGAGCTTATGGATGTGAATGATGTGTTTT
>NW_005371670.1:12560-15843 GCF_000412655.1 Myotis brandtii
GGATGCTCTTAACACTTGTGTTAACTACCGTGTTTGCAGGGGGAGGTTGGCTCCATGTGTGGTACTGAGATAATGGCTGCCCACAGTACCACGCATGGCGCCCTCCTCCCCCTACAGAAGCGCAGCACAGAGCATGTGATGCCCACATGTCTAGGTAAGTAATGCCATGTGCTTACACTTGTTCTCGTCATGATTCCATTGCAGGGAATTGGGTAAGAAATGATGCATTACTTCCCAATCCTCTTAAGTAGGAGTTTAATACTTTCTATTTTAGAGCAGGTTTTCGTATCCTGTGCATGTTCCGGGAATTCCGGCACACTGGTACTTATCCTGGTTGCCAACCCGCATTACTAATCATAGGCTTTTCACAGGTATTCAACCTAGAGTTACTCGTTTGTGACAGTGATGTCGACTCTGGGTAACTACAGGGATACAGTTAGAGTTGAATTTTGTCTTAGGGGATGAGGTTGCTTACCTGTGTCCTGGTGGAGAAAGGTTTGCCCCGGAACGAAGAATGTGGCTGTTATGCAGGTAAGTGGTGATGTGGGCTTCTACCACAGCATGAGCCCTCTGGTCTGTAGATTGCTAGGTGAGCGCTGATTTTTTCCCCAAAAATATCGAGGTGACCCTCTCTTCTTTTCAGGTGTTCAGTAGGAAATGATGGTCCTCAGCAATCTAGCAAGGTGTAGGTTGTTCATGTGATATTATAGAGAACAATTCTCTTTATCCCTGTGAGGGATGAGGCATTGCTGTATGTAGGTCCTAATCATAATAGACTAAAGCACAGCACTAACCATGGAAAGGTTGGAGGTGTCCCATGGTGAAATGTTGTCATATCTGACCATGGTCTGGACCTTGAATTTCCACGAAGTATTCAGGCAGGGTTGATGGTGTCTTACAGAAGGAAGAGTCACAGCTAATCTGGGGTGTCCCGCTACACAAAGATTCATTTTTTCACACGTATCTTGTGTGTATTTCAGGGTCTGGTAAAGAAGAGATGGCGATGAAGTTCCTGCGGTTAACAGTACATTTCTCATATGCCTATAAGTGATGTGTGCTCACACCCATTGTTACCATGACTTCTTTACCATGAGTCAGGTAAGAATTTCCAGGGACTCTACAGGTATTAGCAACCATATCGAATCTGCAATTTGGTATGTTACACAAAACTTAGGTTGATCACAGGATTGCTGAGCGATTCGAAGATATCATAGTTACTATCACATATCTCCCTAGCTACATTATTCTGTGCATTTTTCTTTCTCTGAAGGGACCCGCCAGCAGATGAAGGTGTCTCCGGCAATGGCATAGATCTGGGAGCACTGTGAGATACCAGGTAGAGTTGGTTTGTGCAGTGGTGGCCAGAACCCAGCTATTTGCAGTTTCTATTTTTAGAAGGTGTGAGTCTGGGCACCAATGGCATCCTCTGTTTTCCAGGTTATGGTGTAGATACCATGGTGAACTTCATGATGACCGTAGCTTGGATGGAGCTTGAATCCAGGTAAGTGATGACGTGTGCCTTTTGCATCATACTGACCATCTGACCTTCAGATGTCTAGGTAAGTGTGTATGGTTTCGCTAAGACCATGTTACTGTGTTGCAGCTGACCCGTGAAGTCTTAGGTAGAAGATTCTGTGACAGTCACTCATGAGAACATGATGGATGTGAATAATGATGTTTTTGGGATTTCATAATGTGTGTCTTTTGGACTTGTAGGCAGTTCAGAATCCATTTGACCCAAGCACTCCTAGTGAGCATGCTCTGTTGCCTTCTCCCTGCTCAGAGATTGCCTTTATGCCCGATACTGATAGATTCATAGGTAGACTTCCAGATCAGTTCTCCCATGGTCCATCTCCACATTAATGACTGTGGAATGTTTGCCAGTAACTCTTGGTGAGAAGAAGGTGTCATCGACATCTACAAGATCCAGGTAATGGTCATGAGTCTCCAAATAAAGCCATTGACCAAGGTAATGTGCAGTTGTCAAGGTAGCCTAAGACATCTATGCCACCCATTTCCCACAGTGTGTCCTTAGGTCACGCAGAGACCATCCCAGAAAAGCCTCTCCAGAGTAGTTATGCAGGCATCCAGTAGATATTGGCGTCAGGGGTGCCGTGGGCCTGCTCCACAGGGCAGACCATCCAATCGTCATGTTCCTAAGAAAGCAATGACAGTGTACCTAACACTTCCTGGTTCAACCCCTTTGTTGCAGGTGGTCAGGTAATTACCATGCATTTTTACCTTTTCTCTTTCAGACATCAGTCATGTTTAATGCTGAGTGTCCTGGGGGTATGATATCTAGTGAGTACCATGGCATTCCCAAAAGAGCTAGTAACCATAGGATTTTTTGAGGGATACCCATGAGAAATGATGATGTCTGCTGAGTAATATATTGACCTGATTTAATAGAGTTTTCAAGGTTGAGTTGCTGTGTTTCATTATAATGGAAGTGAAACGCATTGTAGGCCAGTGTGGTTGTAAAAGAAGTTGTGGTCCTAAACCCTTTTGTCACATGCGTTTCTTCAGATTCTTATGAGGAGAACTGGGTGAGCTACCTATGGTCGTTATGGAAACCTGCCTCTAAACCTGGTAAACGTTTTAGTGGGTCCTACCATGGTGCAAATCATTTGATACTAAAGGTGAGGTTAAGTGCAGAGGATGCTCTTAACACTTGTGTTAACTGCCATGTCTGCAGGGGGAGGTTGGCAGCATGTGTGGTACTGAGGTAATGGCTGCCCTCAGTACCTGCCATGCCGCTGCCCTCCCCCTACAAAAGCTCAGCGCAGACCATGTGATGCCCACATGTCTAGGTAAGTGATGCTGTGTGCTAGCACTCCTTATCGCCATGATTCCCTTGCAGGGATTCAGGTAAGCAACGATGGATTCCTTGCCAATTTTCTTAAGTAGGAGTTTAAATTTTTTTATTTTCTGTAGGGTTACGTTTCCTACTGTGCATGTCCTAGGAATTCAGGCACACTGGTACTTATCCTGGCAGGCCAACCCTCACTACTTATCATAGGATATTCATAGGTTTCCAATCCAGAAGTGACCCAATTGTCACAGTGATGTTGACTCTGGGTAACTACACATATCCAGGTAGACTTGATGTTTCTCATAGTGGACGAGGTTGCTTACCAGTGCCCTGGTGGGTAAAGTTTTGGAATCCATTTGACTCAGACATTGCCTTATATGCCCCCGCAAGAGGCCTAGTGCATGAAATTTTGTGCACTGGGAGTCAGAGGTCCCTGGCACATCCTGCACCCTCTTGCATGTTGGTACCCAT
>NW_005371670.1:17062-29550 GCF_000412655.1 Myotis brandtii
CCCCAGAACAAAGGACTTGGTTATTATACAGGTAAGTGGTGATTTGGCTTCAACCACAGCATGAGCCCTCTGATCTGCGGATCGCTAGGTGAGCGCTTATGCTTTTCCAACAAAATCGACGTGACTCTCTCTTTTTGCAAGTACTCAGGTAGTTCTGTGTATTCACATGTATCTGCTGTGCGTTTCAGGGTCTTATGAAGAAGAGATGACGATGAAGTTCATGGCGGTAAACGGGGGACATTTATCATATAAGGAGAAGTGATGATGTGTCCTCACACTCATTGTTACCATGACTTGTTTACCGGGAGTCAGGTAAGAAATTCTTGGGACTCTACAGGTACTAGCAACCATATTGACTCTCCAGGTTGGTATGTTAGACAAAACTTAAATTGAACTACAGGATTGCAGAGCAATTGGAAGATATCAGTGTAAGTACCACGGATCTCCCAAGTCACATTAATCACTGCACTTTTCTTTCTCTGAAGAGACCAGCCAGCAGATGAAGGTGTCTCCGGCATTGATTTAAATCTGAGAAGACAGCGAGATGACAGGTATACCTGCGGTGCGCAGTGCTGGCCCAGAACAAGGCTATTGGCATTTTTTATTTTTAGAAGGTGTGACTCTGGACACATAGGGCATCCTGTGTTTTCCAGGTTGTGGTCTAGATGCCTTGGTGCATAAACACTTTTGTCACATATGTTTCTCCAGATTCTAGGAAAACTCGGTGAGCTAAGTATGGTCGTTCTGGAAACCTGCCTCTAAACCTGGTAGGTGGTCAAATGGATCTTGCTGCTGTGCAAATCATCTGATACTCAAGGTGAGGTTAAGTGACGAGGATGCTCTTAATACTTGTGTTAACTACCATGTTTGCAGGGTGAGGTTGGCATCATGTGTGTTACTGCGGTAATGGCTGCCCATAATACCAGCCATGCCGCTGCCCTCCCCCTACAAAAGCTCAGCGCAGACCATGTGATGCCCACATGTCTAGGTAAGTGATGCCCTGTGCTAGCACTCCTTATCGCCATGATTCCATTGCAGGGATTCAGGTAAGAAATGATGGGTTTCTTGCCAATTGTCTTAAGTAGGAGTTTAAACTTTTCTATTTTAGAGTAGGGTTATGTTTCATCCTGTGCATGTCCTTGGAATTCAGGCACAGTGATACTTATCCTGGCTTGCCAACCCGCACGAGTGATCATAGGCTATTCACAGGTTTTCAATCCATAAGTGACAACATTGTCACAGTGATGTTGACTCTGGGTAACTACACATATCCAGGTAGACTTGATGTTTCTCATAGTGGACGAGGTTGCTTACCAGTTTCCTGGTGGGTAAGGTTTGGAATCTATTTGACTCAGACATTTCCTTATATGTCCCTGCAAGAGGCCTAGTGCATTAAATTTTGTGCACTGGGAGTCAGAGGTTCCATATACCATCTTGCACCCTCTTGCATGTTGGGACCCATCAGGGGATGTCTAACTGCCATCGTAGGCCCAGAGTCAGACATCCCCTCTCGCCGTCTGGGATTCCACACTTGTTACCACCTGCCTGCCCGCTGCTACACACCATTCTTCTCACTGCTGCTTAGGGCTGCCATGTAGGCAGGCGAGGCTCCCACCACCACCACTGTGCTTGCCAGTCATGAGCCCAGGTTCTGACTGTGTGGCACGCTCCTTGTGCAAGCGCACTGACCACCACAGGGCAGCTCCTGCGTTGGGTGCCTGCTCCATGGAGGTCAGTGCACATCATAGCGAACAGTGTTTCCGGACATTGTGCCCTATGGGTTCCTAAGGCTTTTATTATATAGATAGCAATAGATAGGTAGACTTCCAGGTAACTTCTTCCATGGTTTGTATCCACATTAATGACCATGGAATGTTTGCGGATATCTCTTGATGATTAGAAAGTGTCATCGACATCTACAAATATCCAGGTAATGGTCAGGAGTCTCCAGCCTTAGCCATTGAACTGGGTGAACTAGCTATGATCACTATGGAACCTACGTCTAAATTTGGTAAGTGTTCAAGGGGGTCCTACCGCTGTGCAAATCATTTGATACTCAAGGTGAGGTTAAGTGAAGAGGAGACTCTTAACACTTGTGTTAACTACCATGTTTGTAGGGGGAGGATAGATGACTCTCTGGTACTGAGGTAACTAGAGCTCACAGTACCAGACAGTCCTCTAACCTCCCCCTACAAAAGCCCAGCGCAGACCATGTGATGCTCACATGTCCAGGTAAGTGATGCCATGTACTAGCACTCGTTGTCGCCATGATTCCCTTGCAAGGATTTAGGTAAGAAATGATGGTATCCTTGCCAATCCTTTTAAATTTGAGTTTCAAATTTTCTATTTCAGAGAAGGATCACGTATCCTACTGAGCACGTTTGAGGATTGCAGGCACACTGGTACTTATCCTGGCTTGCCAACCTGCAGTACTGATCATAGGCTTTTCTCAGGTGTCCAATCCCGATGTGACGCGTTCGTGACAGTGTTGTCAACTCTTAGTGACTACACTTATCCATGTAGAGTTGATGTGTCTCATAGTGGACGAGGTCGCTTATGGGTGTCCTGGTGGGGGATCATATGTCATTTACAGACGTTTCATGACTTTCAGGTTCCTGTGACAAAATGACCATGACTTTTACTTTGCTGTGGAACAAAGGACTTGGTTATTATTCAGGTAATGGTGATGTGGGCTTCAACCACAGCATGAGCCCTCTGATATGCAGGTTGCTAGGTGAGTGTTGATGCTTTTTCCATAAAAATCGAGGTGACTCTCTCTTCTTTGCAGGTATTCAGGTAGGAAATGATAGTCCTCAGAAGTCTAGCAAGCTGCAGGTTTTTCACATGATACTTTAGAGAACATTTTTCTTTGTTCCTGAAAGGGATTAGGGATTGCTGCATGCAGGTTCTGATCATAATAGGCCGAATCACAGTACTAACCATGGGAAGGTTGCCTCTGTCTCGTGGTGTAATGTCATATCTAACCATGGTCAGAACCTTGGACTTCCGCAAAGCATTCAGGCAGGGTTGATGGTGTCTTAGAGAAGGAAGTGTCGCAGCTTATCAGGGGTGTCCTGCTACACAAACTTCTTTGTTTTCACACGTATCTTGTGTGTTTTTCAGGGTCTTGTGAAGATAAGATGACGATGAAGTTCATTGCAGGTAACGGGGACATTTCTCATATGCGGATAAGTGGTGATGTGTCCTCACACTCATTGTTACCATGACTTGTTTACCGGGAGTCATGTAAGAAATTCTTGGGAAGAAACCAGAAACACCAATCAGAAAGGATATGTGCACCCATATGTTCATAGCAGCACAATTCACCATAGCTAAGATCTGGAAACAGCCTAAGTGCCCATCAGTAGATGAATTCATTAAAAACTGTGGTACCATCTACACGATGGAATACTATGCTGCTGTAAAAAAGAAGGAACTCTTACCATTTGCAACAGCATGGATGGAACTGGAAAGCATTATGCTAAGTGAAATAAGCCAGTCAATGAAGGAAAAATACCACATGATCTCACTCATACATGGATAATAAAGACCATTACAAACTTTTGAACAATAATAGATACAGAGGCAGAGCTGCCTCAAACTGATTGTCAAACTGCAGCGGGAAGGCCAGAGAGGGTTGGGGGGCAGAAGGGAGGGGAGTAAGAGATCAACCGAAGGACTTGTATGCATGCATATAAGCATAACCAATGGACATAAGACACTGGGGGGTAAGGGAGGGCAGGGGATTGTCAAGGGCGGGGGGAAGGGGAAGGACACATATGTAATACCCTTTGTAATACTTATAATATTTTTTTGGGGATTGTCAAGGGCAGGGGGGTGGGGGGAGAAAGGACACATATGTAATACCCTTTGTAATACTTTTAGCAATAAAAAAAATAAATTTTAAAAAAAAGAAATTCTTGGGAATCTACCGGCTCTAGCAACCATATTGACTCTCCAGGTTGGTATGTTAGACAAAACTTCAGTTGAACTACAGGATTGGTGAGCGATTGGAAGATATCAGTGTCACTCCCACGGATCTCCCAAGTCACATTAATCACTGCACTTTTCTTTCTCTGAAGAGACCAGCCAGCAGATGAAGGTGTCTCCGGCAATGACTTAGATCTGAGAGGACTGCGAGATGACAGGTATACATGGGATGTGCAGTGCTGGCCCAGAACAAGGCTATTTGCATTTTTATTTTTAGAAGGTGTGACTCTGGACACATAGGGCATCCTGTGTTTTCCAGGTTGCGGACTAGATGCCATGGAGCCTAAACACTTTTGTCACATATGTTTCTCCAGATTCTAGGAGAACTCGGTGAGCTAAGTATGGTCGTTCTGGGAACCTGCCTCTAAACCTGGTAGGTGATCAAATGGGTCTTGGCGCTGTGCAAATCATCTGATGCTCAAGGTGAGGTTAAGTGAAGAGGATGCTCTTAACACTTGTGTTATCTACCGTGTTTGCAGGGGGAGGTTGGTGCCATGTGTGGTACTGAGATAATAGCTGCCCACAGTACCAGCCATGGCGCCCTCCTCCCCCTACAAAAGTGCAGCACAGAGCATGTGATGCCCACATGTCTAGGTAAGTAATGCCATTTGCTTAATCTTATTGTCATCATGATTTCATTGCAGGGATTCAGGTAAGAAATGACCCATTCCTTGCCAATATGCTTAAGTAGGAGTTTAATATTCACTATGTTAGAGAATGTTGAAGTTTCCGACTGTGCATGTTCCAGGAATTCAGGCACACTGGTACTTAGCTTGGTTGACAACCTGCAGTACTGATCATCGGATTTCACATGTATCTAACCCAGAGTGACGCGTTTGACAGTGATGTCAACTCTGGGTAACTACACATATCCAGGTAGAGTTGAATTTTCTCTTAGTGGACGAGGTTGCTTACCTGTGTCCTTTTGGGGAAAGGTTTGCCCTGGAATGAAGGAAATGGCTGTTATGCAGGTAAGCGGTGATGTGGGCTTCAACCACAGCATGAGCCCTCTGATCTGCAGATTGCTAGGTGAGCGCTGATGTTTTTCCAAAAATATCGAGGTGACCCACTCTTCTTTGCAGGTATTCAGTAGTAAATGATGGTCCTCAGCAATCTAGCAAGCTGCAGGTTGATCCTGTGATATTTTAGAGATGATATCTCTTTATCTCTGGGAGGGATGAGGGATTGCTGTCTGTAGGTCCTGATCATTATAGGCCGAACCACAGCACTAACCATGGAAAGGTTGCCTGTGTCCCGTGGTGAATAGTTGTCATATCTGAACATGGTCTGGATCTTGGAGTTCTGCAAAGATATCAGGCAGGGTTGATGGTGTCTTACAGAAGGAAGTGTCGCAACTAATCTGGGGTGTCTCACTACACAAAGTTCTGTGTTTTCACATGTATCGTGTTTTTTTCAGGGTCTTCTGAAGAAGAGATGACCGCGAAGTTCATGGCAGTTAACGTGACATTTATCATATGCGGAAAGGTGGTGATGTGTCCTCACACTCATTGTTACCATGGCTTGTTTAGTGGGAATCGGAAGAAATTCTAGTGACCCTACAGGCACTAGCAACCATATTGAATCTCCAGTTTGGTTGGTTAGACAAAACTTAAGTTCAATACAAGATTGCTATGCGATTGGAAGATATCAGTGTAAGTACCAAGGATCTCCCAAGTCACATTAATCACTGGATTTTTCTGTCTCTGAGGGGACCAGCCAGCAGATGGAGGTGTCCTTGGCAATGGTATAGAGTTGAGATGACTGCGAGATGCCAGGTAGAGTTGGGGTGTGCAGTGATGGCCAGAACACAGCTATTTACAGTTTCTATTTTTAGTAGGTGTGAGTCTAGACCCCTGTGACATCCTGTGTTTTCCAGGTTGCGGTCTAGATACCATGGTGAACTTCATGATCACCATTGCTCGGATGATGCCAGAATCTGAGTAAGTGCTGACATGTGCTTTATGAAACCTACAGACCATCTGACCTTCAGATGTCTGGGTAAATGTGCATGGTTTCGCAAAGGCCATGTTACTGTTTTGTAGCTGACCCATGAAGTCCTTTCTAATACTCAATTATGAGATTCTGTGACAGTCACTCATGAGAGCATGAACGATGTGAATAATGATGTTTTTTGGACTCCATAGTGTGTGCTTTTCATGCTGTAGGCAGTTCAGAGTGCATTTGACTGATGCAATACTAGTGAGCATGGGCTGTTGCCGTCTCCCTGCTCAGAGATTGCCTTTATGCCCCCATACTGATAGATTGATAGGTAGACTTCCAGGTCATTTCTCCCATGATCCGCCTCTACATTAATGACCGTTGAATGTTTGTAGGTATTTCTTGGTGAGAAGAAGGTGTCATCGACATCTACAAGATCAAGGTAATGGTTATGAGTCTCCAACCAAAGCCGTTGACCAAGGCCCATGTTCGGGAAACTGCGGCTTGCAATCCACATGCGGCTCTTTGGCCTTAAAGTGTGGCTCTTCCATAAAATACCACTTGCGGGCGTGCGTACAGTGCAATTCAAACTTTGTGGCCCATGTGCAGTAATCGGTTTTTGTCCTGGGATAGTCTATTCTGAAGAAGTACTGTTGGTATTTCGCTCTGTGTACTAAAGAGTTTGCTGACCACTGACCCAGGCAATGTGCAGTTGCCTAGGTAGCCTAGACTAGACGTGAATGCAACCCATTGTCCACAGTGTCTTTCAGGTCACGGTGAGCCCCTCCCCTGAAGCCTCTCCACAGTAGTTATGCAGGCATCCAGTAGGTATTGGGATCTGGAATGATGTGGGCATACACTGCAGCCCAGACCAGCTGAGCTTTATGTTACTAAGGCAGCGATGACTGTGTACCTAACACGTGTACCTAACACTTTCTGGTTCCATGGCATTGTTGCAGGTGGTCAGGAAATAACCATGTGTTTTACCTTTTCTCTTTCAGACATAAGTCATGTTCAATGCTGAGTGTCCTGGCTGGATGATATTGGGTGAGTACCCAGGCGTTCCCATAGGAATTTTTGAGGGATACCCATGAGAGATGATGGTGTCTGCTGGGGAAGACGTTGACCTGATTTAATAGAGTTATCAAGGTTGGGTTGGTGTGTTTCATCTTATTGGAAGTCAAAAGCATTGTTGGCAGGTGTGGTCATAAGACAAGTTGTTATCCTAAATACTTTTGTCACGTGTTTCTTCAGGTTCTTGTGAGGAGAACTCGGTGAGCTAACAATGGTCGTTATGGGAACCTGACAGTAAACCTGGTAGGTGGTCAAGTGGGTCCTGCCGCTGTGCACATCATCTGATACTCAAGCTGAGGTTAAGTGAAGAGGATGCTCTCAACACTTGTGTTAACTAACATGTTTGTAGGAGGAGGTTGGCGGATATGTGTCGTACTGAGGTAATGGCTGCTCACAGTACCACCCATGCCACCTCCCGCCCCCTATAAAAGCACAGCACTGTCCGTGTGATGCCCACATGTCTAGGTAAGTAATGCCATGTGCTTACACTTGTTGTTGCCATGATTCCATTGCAGGGATTCAGGTAAGAAATGATGGTATCCTTGCCAATCCTCTTAAGTAGGAGTTTAAAATTATCTATTCTAGAGAAGGTTTACGTATCCTACTGTACATGTTCCAGGAATTCAGGCACAGTGGTACTTACCCCGGTTTCCAACCCACAGTATTGATCATAGGCATTTTCCAGGTGTCCAAGCCCAAAGTGACACATTAGTGAGAATATTGTTGACTCTGGATGACTACACCTATCCAGGTGGAGTTATATGTCTCATAGTGGACGAGGTTGATTACGGGTTTCCTGGTGGGGAAAGTTTGTCGTTTACAGACTTTTCATGACATTCAGGTTCCTGTGAGGAAAACACAATGACAGTAACATTGCCCAGGAAGAAGGACGTGGCTGTTATGCAGGTTGGTCGTGATGTGGGCTTCACCACAACATGAGCCCTCTGATCTGCACATCGCTAAGTGAGCGCTGATGTTTTTCCCAACAAAATTGAGGTGACCCTCTCTTCTTTGCAGGTATTCAGGTAGGAAATGATTGTCCTCTGCAACCTAGCAAGCTCCAGGTTCATGTGGTATTTTAGAGACATTTTTGTTCATCCCTGCGAGGGATGAGGGAATGCTCTATGCAGGTCCTGATCATAATAAGCCTACCCACAGCACTAACCATGGAAAGGTTGCGGATGTCCTGCTCCACAAAGTTCTGTGTTTTCACACCTATCTTGTGTGTTATTCAGGGACTTGTGAGGAAAAGATGACAAAATAAATGGTGGTTAATGGGGGACATTTCTCATATGCGGAAAAGTGGTAATGTATCCTCACCCTCATTGTTACCATGACTCGTTTACCAAGAGTCGGGTAAGAAATTCTAGGGACACTGCAGGTATTTGCAATCATATTGAATCTCCACTTTGGTATGTTAGACAAAACTTAAGTTGAACTACAGGATTGCTTAGCGATTGCAAGATACTAGTGTAAGTACCACAGATCTCCCAAGCCACATTAATCACTGGACTTTTCTTTCTCTGAGGGGACCAGCCAGCAGATGAACATGTCTTTGGCAATGGCATAGATCTGAGAGGACTGCGAGATGCCAGGTAGAGTTGGGGTGTGCAGTGGTGGCCCAAACATGGCCATTTGCAGTGTCTATTCTGAATCTGAACACTATGGCATCCTGTGTTTTCCAGGTTGCGGTCTAGATACTGGAGAACTTCATGATGACTATTGCCCAGACGGTGCCTGATTTCCGAGTAAGTGAAAATATGTGCCTTATGCATCCTATAGACCATCTGATCTTAAGATGTCTGCATAAGTGTGAATGGTTTCGTTAAGACCATGTTATTGTTTTGTAGCTGACCCATGAAGTCCTTCCTAGTACTCAGGTATGAGATTCTATGACAGTCACTCAGAGCGCATGATGGATGTGAATAATGATGTTTTTGGGACTCCATAGTGAGTGTTTTTTGCGCCTGTAGGCAGTTCAGTCTCCATTTTACCCAAGCAATTCTAGTGAGCATGGGCTATGTTTGTCTACCTAAACAGAGATTGCCTTTATGCCCCCACACTGATAGATTGATAGGTAGACTTCCTGGTCATTTCTCCCATGATCCGTCTCCACATTAATGACTGTGGAATGTTTGCAGGTATCTCTTGGTTAGAAGAAGGTGTCATCGACATCTACAAGATCCAAATAATGGTCATGAGTCTCCACCCAAAAGCCTTTGACCAAGGAAATGTACAGTTGTCTAGGTAGCCTAAGACCTGTATGCCACCCATACTCCATAGTGTGTCTTTCAGGTCACGGAGAGTCTATCCCCGGGAAGCCTAACCATAGTCGTTATGCAGGCACCCAATAGGTATTGGGGTCAGGGATGAAGTGGGCCTACACCGCAGCACAGACCAGCCGATCTTTTTGTTCCTAAGGAAAAGATTACTGTGTTTCTAACACTTCCTGGTTTATTGCTTTGTTGCAGGCGGTCAGGTAATTATCATGGAATTATACCTTTTCTCTTTCAGACATAAGTCATGTTCAATGTTGAGTGTCCTGGCTGGATGATATCGGGTGAGTACCCTGGCGTTGCCATGGGATTTTTTGAGGGATAGCCATGAGAGATGATGGTGTCTGCTGAGGAAGAGTTTGACCTGATTTAATAGAGTTATCAAGGTTGAGTTGGTATTTTTCATCACAGTGGAAGTGAAAAGCATTGTTGGCAGGTGTGGTCGTAAAACAAGCTGTGGTCCTAAATACATTTGTCACATGTGTTTCTTCAGATTCTTGTGAGGAGAACTCAGTGAGCTAACAATGGTCGTTATGGGAATCAGCCTCTATACCAGGTAGGTGGTCAGGTGGGTCTTGCCGCTGTGCAAATCATCTGACACTCAAGTTGAGGTTAAGTGAAGAGGATGCTCTTAACACTTGTGTGAACTAGTTTGTAGGCGGTTGGCGACATAGCTGCTACTGAGGTAATGGCTGCCCACAGTAGCAGCCATGTCGCCCTCCTCCCCCTTCAAAAGCGCAGCACAGACCATGTCATGCCCACATGTCTAGGTAAGTAATGCCATTTGCTTACACTGGTTGTCGCCATGATTCCATTGCAGAGATTAAGGTAAGAAATGATGAATTCATTGCCAATCCTCTTAATTAGGAGTTTAATATTTAGTATGTTAGAGAAGGTTTACATTTCCGACTGTGAATGTTCCAGGATTGCAGGCACACTTTTACTTATCCTGGTTGCCAACCCACAGTACTGATCATAGGCTTTTCACCAGTATCCAACTCAGAGTGACGTGTTTGTGACAGTGATGTCAACTCTGGGTAACTACAGGTATCCAGGTAGAGTTGAATTTTCTTTTAGTGGACGAGGTTGCTTACCTGTGTCCTGGTGGGGAAAGGTTTGCCCCGAAATGAAGGCTGTGGCAGTTATGCAGGTAAGTGGTGATGTGGGCTTCAACCACAGCATGAGCCCTCTGATCTGTAGATCGCTAGGTGAGCGCTGATGTTTTCCCTAAAATATCGAGATGACCCACTCTTCTTTGCAGGTATTCAGTAGGAAATGATGGACCTCAGCAGTCTAGCACACTGCAGGTTGTTCATGTGATATTTTAGAGATCATGTCTCTTTGTCTCTGTGAGGGATGAGGGATTGCTGTATATAGGTCCTTAACATAATAGGCTGAACGACAGCACTAGCCATGGAAAGGTTGCAGGTGTCCCGTGGTGAAATGTCATATCTGACCATGGTTCGGACCTTGGAGTTCCGCAAAGTATTCAGGCAGGGTTGATGGTGTCTTACAGAAGGAAGCTTCCCACCTTATCAGGGGTGTCCCGCTACACAAAGTTCTGTGTTTTCACATGTATCTTGAGTGTATTTCAGGGTCTTCTGACGAAGAGATGACTGTGAAGTTCATGGTGGTTAAACGGACATATATCATATTCAGAAAGGTGGTGATGTGTCCTCACACTCATTGTTACCATGACTTTTTTACTGGGAGTCAGTAAGAAATTCCAGGGACGCCTTAGGTACTAGCAACCATATTGAATCTCCAGTTTGGTATGTTAGACAAATCTTAAGTTGAGCTACAGGATTGCTCAGCGATTGTCATATATCAGGGTAAGTACCACATATCTTCCAAGTTACATTAATAACTGGATTTTTCTTGCTTTGATTGGACAAGCCAGCAGATGAAGGTGTCTTTGAGAATGGTATAGATCTGAGAGGACTGCGAGTTGCCAGGTATATTTGGGGTGTGCAGTGATGGCCAGAACACAGCTATTTAAAGGTTTTTTTTTAAATTAAATCTTTATTCAGATTATTACAGTTCCTGTTTTTCCTCAATAGCTCCCCTCCATCCGTTTCGCACCCCACCCTCTGTCCTTACCCCCCCCAATTTTCTCATCCATAGGTGTACGATTTTTTTCCAGTCTCTTCCCGCACCCCCCACACCCCTTTCCTCCCTGAGAATAGTCAGTGCACTCCCTTTCTATGCCCCTTATTCTATTATATTCACATTTCTTCTGTTTATCAGATTATTTATTCACTTGATTTTTATTTTTTTATTTTTTATTAAGGTATTACAAATGTGTCTTTATCCCCCCATTGTCCCCTCATCCCCCCCCATCACATGGTATTTTTAAAATGGGAAGATAATTGGGATGGGATCAAAACTCTGAGGGAATTTGGAAATAATAAGAAAGCCCTCATTTTGCAACAAAACCCGAAATGATGGGTGAAATGACATGTTCTCTTTTTCCAAGGAAATGAGGCGGCGCCGAATAGAAGTTAATGTGGAGCTGAGGAAAGCTAAGAAGGATGACCAGATGCTGAAAAGGAGAAATGTGAGCTCCTTTCCCGATGATGCTACATCTCCAGTGCAGGAAAACCACAACAACCAGGGCACTGTAAATTGGTCTGTTGAGGACATTGTCAAAGGCATAAATAGCAACAATTTGGGAAGCCAGCTCCAAGCTACTCAGGCTGCAAGAGAACTGCTTTCTAGGGAAAAACAGCCTCCCATAGACAACATAATCCAGGCCGGTTTGATCCCAAAATTTGTGCACTTCTTGGGCAGAACTGATTGTAGTACCATCCAGTATGAATCTGCTTGGGCCCTCACTAACATTGCTTCCGGCACTTCGGAACAGACCAAGGCTGTAGTAGATGGAGGTGCGATTCCAGCATTCATTTCTCTGTTGGCATCTCCCCACGCTCACATCCGTGAACAAGCCGTATGGGCTCTAGGAAATATTGCAGGTGATGGTTCAGTTTTCCGAGACTTGGTTATCAAGTATGGTGCTGTTGGCCCACTGTTGGCTCTTCTTGCAGTTCCTGATATGTCATCTTTAGCATGTGGTTACTTACGTAATCTGACCTGGACACTTTCAAACCTTTGTCGCAACAAGAATCCTGTACCCCCATTAGATGCTGTTGAGCAGATTCTTCCTACTTTAGTTCGTCTCCTGCATCATGATGATCCAGAAGTATTAGCAGA
>NW_005371670.1:31361-50464 GCF_000412655.1 Myotis brandtii
TATGGTGGGAGAACTTCTGTGCTGGAGACACCCTTCTGGGGCAAGACTTGCTTCAGTGGGGCTTTGGTGCTCACTGAGTCTGCCCCCTGAGTGTGTCCCTTATGGATCTGAGGAGTTGTAATCTGGATGGTCCCACTCTGACCACTGGGTACACTGGCTCTTGGATCTCTAAGGAGGTGCTAATTTAGCCTCTGCCTGAGGCTACCCAGCAGGAGGTATGGAGAGATCTGCAGATTCCTCCTCTTTGTTTGGGGTTTGGGGTTTGGGGGTGCCCAGATGAGGCCCAGCTGTGAAGCAATGCAAGCTGCTGTGGGGCCTTGGGCTTTCTTTTGGAAGTTCTGGGTCTCTCTGACCCAGCTGCAGTTTGCTAGGTAATTTTCAGATTGCAAAGGGCCAGGCCTTTCATATGCAAAAGCCTCTGCACACAGCTTGGGTGGGGCAGGGTCTCAGGGGATCAATAGGGTGGAGCAAACAGCTATGGCTGCTCCTCAGTCCTACCCTAAGAGGTCCCAAGTCTCAGTGTCCTGGTAATCACTGCAAGCATCTCTGAGAGAAAGCCGCCCTCGAGTTCCGACCGATGCCAGACAGTCCAGTTTCTCCCCGTATGAGTCTGGGTCCCCAGAGACTCGCCTGGAACTGGAGTTCAGAGCAGACGGGAGCTTGAGACTCCCTCCAGATTGAAAAAGACAACCGTGTCTTCAGTTGCCAGCGCTTTCCACGTGTGCCTCCGGACCTCTGCACTTAACTTCCGCACCTCCTCTGAGTCTCAGTGTGCTTTTCTCTTTCCTTCTAGTTGTAGAATTTCCACTCAGCCAGCCTTCCTGTCGTTATGGATGATGTCTGTTTTGTCTTTTCGTTGTATTTTTAAAGTAGTTGTGTGAGGCAGCAATTTCCAGTGTTTATGCCGCCAACTTGGTTTCTCCATCTGCAGTTTCTATTTCTAGAAGGTGTGAGTCTGGACACACATGGCATCCTCTGTTTTCCAGGGTACAGTCTAGATACCTTGGTGAACTTCATGATGACCATCGTCCGGATGGTGCCTGAATTTGGTTAAGTGATGAACTGTGCCTTACGCATCCTACACAGCATCTGACCTTCAGATGTCTAGGTAAGTGTGTATGGTTTCGCTAAGACTGTGTTATTGTTTTGCAGCAGACCCAGAAGTCCTTCCTAGTACTCGGGTATGAGATTCTGTGATAGTCACTCATGAGAGCATGAATGATGTGAATAATGATGTGTTTGGGACTCCATAGTGAGTCTGTTTTGCGCCTGTAGGCACTTCAGACTCCATTAGACTCAGGCAATCCTAGTGAGCATGGGCTGTTGCCATCTCCCTGCTCACGGATTTCCTTTATGCCCCTATATTAATAGATCGATAGGTGTATTTCCAGGTCATTTCTTTCATGGTCCTTCTCCACATCAATGACCGTGGAATGTTTGCAGGTATCTCTTGGTGAGAAGAAGGTGTCATCGACATCTACAAGATCCAGATAATGGTCCTGAGTCTCCAAACAAAGATGTTGACCAAGGCAATATGCAGTTTCCTAGGTAGGCTAAGACGTGTATGCCACCCAATTTCCACGGTGTGTCTTTCAGGTCACTGTGAGCCCATCCCCGGAAGCCTCTCCACAGTCGTTATGCAGGCATCCAGTAGGTATTGGGATCAAGAATGAAGTGGGCATACAGCACAGCACAGACCAGCCGAGCTTTATGTTACGAAGGCAGCGATGACTGTGTACCTAACACTTTCCGGTTCCATGGCGTTTTGCAGGTGGTCAGGTAATAACCATGTGTTTTACCTTTTCTCTTTCAGACATAAGTCCTGTTTAATGCTGAGTGTCCTGGCTGGATGATATCAGGTGAGTACCCTGGCGTTCCATGGGATTTTTTGAGGGATACCCATGAGAGATGCTGGTGTCTGCTGAGGATGATTTTGACCTGATTTAATAGAGTTATCAAGGTCGGGTTGGTGTGTTTCATTGTAATGGAAGTTGAAAGCATTGTTGGCAGGTGTGGTCATAAAACAAGTTGTGATCCTATACACTTTTGTCACATGCGTTTCTTCAGATTCTTGTGAGGAGAACTGAATGAACTAACAATGGTCGTTATGGGAACCTGACAGGAAACCTGTTAGGTGGTCATGTGGGTCCTGCCGCTGTGCACATCATCTGATACTCAAGCTGAGGTTAAGTGAAGAGGATGCTCTCAAAACTTGTGTTAACTACCCTGTTTGTAGGCGGAGGTTGGCGACATCGCTGCTACTGAGGTAATGGCTGCCCACAGTAGCAGCCATGTCACCCTCCTCCCCCTACAAAAGCGCATCACTGACCATGTCATGCCCACATGTCTAGGTAAGTAATGTCATCTGCTTACACTCGTCACCATGATTCCATTGCAAGGATTCAGGTAAGAAATGATGGATCCCTTGCCAATCCTCTTAAGTAGATGAGAGATGCTGGTGTCTGCTGAGGATGATTTTGACCTGATTTAATAGAGTTATCAAGGTCGGGTTGGTGTGTTTCATTGTAATGGAAGTGAAAAGCATTGTTGGCAGCTGTGGTCATAAAACAAGCTGTGATCCTAAATATTTTTGTCACATGTGTTTCTTCAGATTCTTTTGAGGAGAACTCGGTGAGCTAACAATGGTCATCCTGGGAACCTGACTGTAAACCTGGTAGGTGGTCAAGTGGGCCCTGCCACTGTTCACATCATCTGATACTCAAGCTGAGGTTAAGTGAAGAGGATGCTCTCAACACTTGTGTTAACTAACATGTTTGTAGGAGGAGGTTTGCGGTATGTGTGGTACTGAGGTAATGGCTGCCCACAGTACCACCCATGCCGCCCTCCGCCCCCTACAAAAGTGCAGCACAGACCATGTCATGCCCACATGTCTAGGTAAGTAATGTCATCTGCTTACACTCGTCACCATGATTCCATTGTAGGGATTCAGGTAGGAAATGGATTCCTTGCCAATCCTCTTAAGTAGGAGTTTAATACTTACTATGTTAGGGAAGGTTTAAGTTTTGCGACTGTGCATGTTCCAGGAATTCAGGCACGCTGGTACTTATCCTGGTTGCCAACCTGCAGTACTGATCATAAGGGTTTTCACAGGTATCCAACCCAGAGGGACGCGTTTGTGACAGTGATGTCAACTCTGGGTAACTACATGTCTCCAGGTAGAGTTGAATTTTCTCTTAGTGGATGAGGTTGCTAACCTGTGTCCTGGTGGGGAAAGGTTTGCCCCGGAATGAAGGCTGTTGCTGTTATGCAGGTAAGTGGTAATGTGGGCTCCAACCACAGCATGAGCCTTCTGATCTGTATATCGTTAGGTGAACACTGATGTTTTTTCCAAAACTATCGAGGTGACGCACTCTTCTTTGCAGGTGTTCAGTAGGAAATGATGGTCCTCAGCAATCTACCAAGGTGCAGGTTGTTCATGTGATATTTTAGAGATCATATCTCTCTATCTCTGCGAGGGATGAGAGATTGCTGTATATCGGTCCTTAACATAATAGGCCGAACCACAGCACTAACCATGGAAAGGTTGCAGACGTCCCATGGTGTAATGGTGTCATATCTGACCATGGTCCGGATCTTGGAGTTCGATGAAGTATTCCGGCAGGGTTGATGGTGTCTTGTAGAAGGAAGTGTCGCAGCTAATCTGGGGTGTCCCGCTACACAAAGTTCTGTCTTTTCAAAGGAATCTTGTGTGTTTTTCAGGGTCTTCTGAAGAAGAGATGACTCTGAAGTTCATGGCGGTTAACTGGACATTTATCATGTGCGGAAAGGTGGTGATGTGTCCTCACACTCATTGTTACCATGACTTGTTTACTGGGAGTCAGTAAGAAATTATAGGAACCCTTCAGGTACTAGCAACCATATTGAATCTCCAGTTTGGTATGTTAGACAAAACGTAAACTCAACTACAGGATTGCTGAGCGATTGTCAGATATCAGGGTAACTACCATGGATCTCCTAAGTCACATTAATCACTTGACTTTTCTTTCTCTGACGGTACCAGCCAGCAGATGAAGATGTCCTTGGCCGTGGTAGAGATCTGAGAGAACTGGGAAATGCCAGGTAGAGTTGGAGTGTGCAGTGGTGGCCCAAACATGGCTATGTGCAGTTTCTATTTTTAGAAGGTGTGAGTCTGGACTCGTATGGCATCATGTGTTTTCCAGGGTGCAGTCTAGATACCATGGTGAACTTCATGATGACCATTGCCACGATGGTGCCTGAATCTGGGTAAGTGATGAACTGTGCCTTACGCATCCTACACAGCATCTGACCTTCATATGTCTGGGTAAGTGTGTATGGTTTCGCTAAGACAGTGTTATTGTTTTGCAGCTGACCCGTGAAGTCCTTCCTAGTACTCGGGTATGAGATTCTGTGACAGTCACTCATGAGAGCATGAATGATGTGGATAATGATGTTTTTTGGACTCCATAGTGAGTGTTTTTTTTGTTTGTTTTGTTTTAATATATTTTATTGATTTTTTTACAGAGAGGAAGGGAGAGGGATAGAGTTAGAAACATCGATGAAAGAGAAACACCTGATCAGCTGCCTCCTGCACACTCCCTACTGGGGATGTGCCCGCAACCAAGGTACATGCCCTTGACTGAAATTGAACCTGGGACCTTTCAGTCCGCAGGACGACGCCCTTTCCACTGAGCCAAACCGGTTAGGGCGATAGTGAGTGGTTTTTATGATGTAGGCAGTTCAGAATCCACTAGACCCAAGCAATACTAGTGAGCATGCGCTTTGGCCATCTTCTAGTCAGAGATTGCCTTTCTGCCCCCACACTGATAGATTGATAGGTAGACTTCCAGTTCATTTCTCACATGATATGTCTGCTCATTAATGACTGTGGAATGTTTGCAGGTATCTCTTGGTGAGAAGAAGGTGTCATCGACATCTACAAGATTCAGGTCATGGTCATGAGTCTCTAGCCAAAGCCGTTGACCAAAGCCCATGGTAGGCAAACTGCGGCTCGCAAGCCACATTCAGCTCTTTGGCCCGTTGAGTGTGGCTTTACCACAAAATACGACGTGGAGACACGCATACAGTGCGATTGAAACTTCGTGGCCCATGGGCAGCCATCGGGTTTTCAGCCTGGGCGAGTCTGTTTTGAAGAAGTACTGTTGATATTTGGCTCTGATGACTAATGAGTTTGTCGAACACTGACCCAGGCAATGTGCAGTTGTCTAGGTAGCCGAAGACGTGTATGCCACCCATTTCCCACAGTGTGTCTTTCAGGTCACAGTGAGCCCAATCCCGGGAAGCCTATCCACAGTCGTTATGAAGGCATCCTGTAGGTATTGGGGTCAGGGATGAAGTGGACCTACACCACAGTACAGACCAGCCGATCTTCATGTTCTTAAGGAAAAGATGACTGTGTACCTAACACTTCCTGGATTTATCGCTTTGTTGCGGGTGGTCGGGTAATTACCATGCGTTTTTACCTTTTCTCTTTCAGCTACAAGTCATGTTCAATGCCGAGTGTCCTTGCTGGAAAATATGGTGAGTACCCTGGTGTTCCTATGGGATTTTTTGAGGGATAGCCATGAGAGATGATGGTGTCTGCTGAGGAACACTTTGACCTGATTTAATAGAGTTATCAAGGTCGTGTTGGTGTGTTTCATCATAGTGGAAGGGCAAAGCAGTGTTGGCAGGTGTGGTTGTAAAACAAGCTGTGATCCTAAACACTCTTGTCACGAGTGTTTCTTCAGATTCTTGTGAGGAGAACTGGGTGAGCTAAGTATGGTCGTTCTGGGAACCTACCTCTAAATCTCGTAGGTGGTCAAGTGGGTCTTGCCGCTGTGCACATCATCTGACACTCAAGGTGAAGTTAAGTGAAGAGGATGCTGATAACACTTGTGTTAACTACCATGTTTGTAAGCAGAGGTTGGCGACATCACTGCTACTGAGGTAATGGCTGCCCACAGTAGCAGCCATGTCGCCCTCCTCCCCCTACAAAAGCGCAGCACAGTCCATGTGATGCCCACGTGTCTAGGTAAGTAACGCCGGGTGCTTACACTTGTTGTCGCCATGATTCTATTGCAGTGATTCTGGTAAGAAATGCTGGATTTCTTGCCAATTGTCTTAAGTAGGACTTTAAAATTTCCTATTTTAGAGAAGGTTTACGTTTCCTACTTTGCATATTCCAGGAATTCAGGCACACTGGTACTTATCTTGGTTACCAATCCACAGTACTGATCATAGGCTTTTCACAGGTATTCAACTCAAAGCAGTGGTCAGCAAACTCATTACTCAACAGAGCCAAATATCAACAGTACAACGATTGAAATTTCTTTTGAGAGCCAAATTTTTTAAACTTAAACTATATAGGTTGGTATATTGTTATTCACTTAATTAGGGTGCTCCTAAGGCTTAGGAAGAGCCACACTCAGGGGGCCATAGAGCCGCATTGCTTGCGAGCCGCAGTTTGCCGAACACGAACCCAGAGTGACGCATTTGTGACAGTGATGTCCATTCTGGGTAACTAAAGGTATCCAGGTAGAGTTGAACTTTGTCTTAATGGACGAGGTTGCTTACCTGTGTCCTGGTGGGGAAAGGTTTGTCACGGAACGAAGGCCGTGGCAGTTATGCAGGTAAGTGGTGATCTGGGCTTCAACCACAGCATGAGCCCTCTGATCTGCAGATCACTAGGTGAGCGCTGATGTTTTTCCCAAAAATATCGAGGTGACACACTCTTCTTTGCAGGTATTCAGGTAGAAAATGATAGTCTTCAGCAGTCTAGCAAGCCATAGGTCATTCATGTGGTATTTTAGAGAACTTTTTTCTTTATCCCTGAGAGGGAGGAGGGATTGCTGTATGAAGGTCCTAATCATAATATGCCGAACCACAGTACTAACCATGGAAAGGTTGCAGGTGTCCCGTGATGTAATGTTATGTCTGACCATGGTCCGTACTTTGGAGTTGTACAAAGTATTCAGACAGGGTTGATTGTGTCTTATAGAAGGAAGTTTCAAAGCTAATCTGGCGTGTCCTGCTACACAAAGTTCTGTTTTTTAAGATGTATCTTGTGTGTTTTTCAGTTCTTGTGAAGAAGAGATGTTGAAGATTCTGTCGGTTTAGGGGGAACATTTCTTATATGAGGAGAAGTGGTGATGTGTCCTCACACTCATGTTACCATGACGTGTTTACCGGGAGTCAGTAAGAAATTCTAGGGACCCTACAGGCACTAGCAACCATATTGAATCTCCAGTTTGGTACGTCAGACAAAACTTAAGTTGGATACAGGATTGCTGAGCGATTGGAAGATATCAGGGTAACTACCACGGATTTCCCAGGGTCACATTAATCACTGGATTATTCTTTCTCTGAGGGGACCAGCCATCAGATGAAGGTGTCCTTGGCAATGGTATAGATCTGAGAGGACTGCGAGATCCCAGGTAGAGTTGGGGTATGCAGTGGTGGCCCAAACATGGCTATATGCAGTTTCTATTTTTAGAAAGAGTGACTCTGGACCCCTATGGCATCCTGTTTTTTCCAGGTTTCGGTCTAGATACCATGGTGAACTTCATGATGACCATTGCTGGGACGGTGCCAGAATCCGAGTAAGTGATGACATGTGCTTTATGCATCCTACAGACCATCTGACCTTCAGATGTCTGGGTAAGTGTGTATGGTTTCGCTAAGTCTGTTTTAATGTTTTGCAGCTGACCCGTGAAGTCCTTCCTAGTACTCAGGTATGAGATTCTGTGACAGTCACTCATGAGAGCATGAATGATGTGAATAATGATGTGTTTGTGACTCCATAGTGAGTCTGTTTTGCGCCTGTAGGCACTTCAGACTCCATTAGACTCAGGCAATCCTAATGAGCATGGGCTGTTGCCGTCTCTCTACTCACGGATTTCCTTTATGCCCCTGTATTAATAGATTGATAGGTGGACTCCCAGGTCATTTCTCCCATGGTCCTTCTCCACATTAATGACCATGGAATGTTTGCCAGTACCTCTTGGTGAGAAGAAGGTGTCATTGACATCTACAAGATCCAGGTAATGCTCATGAGTCTCCACCCAAAAGCCATTGACCAAGGCAATGTGCAGTTGTCTAGGTAGCCCAAGATGTCTATGCCACCCATTTCCCACAGTGTTTCTTTCAGGTCATGGTGAGTTTATCCCCGGGAATCCTATCCACGGTCGTTATGCAGGCATCCAGGAGGTATTGGGGTCAGGGATGAAGTGGGCCTACAACGCAGCACAGGCCAGCTGATCTTCATGTTCCTAAGGAAAAGATGACTGTACCTAAAACTTCCTGGATTTATTGCTTTGTTGCAGGGGGTCAGGGAATTACCATGCATTTTTACCTTTCCTCCTTCCGACATAATTCATGTTCATTGCTGAGTGTCATGGCTGGATGATATCGGGTGAGTTCCCTGGTGTTCCCATGGGAGTACCCTGGCGTTGCCATGGGATTTTTTGAGGGATAGCCATGAGAGATGATGGTGTCTGCTGAGGAAGAGTTTGACCTGATTTAATAGAGTTATCAAGGTTGAGTTGGTATTTTTCATCACAGTGGAAGTGAAAAGCATTGTTGGCAGGTGTGGTCGTAAAACAAGCTGTGGTCCTAAATACATTTGTCACATGTGTTTCTTCAGATTCTTGTGAGGAGAACTCAGTGAGCTAACAATGGTCGTTATGGGAATCAGCCTCTATACCAGGTAGGTGGTCAGGTGGGTCTTGCCGCTGTGCAAATCATCTGACACTCAAGTTGAGGTTAAGTGAAGAGGATGCTCTTAACACTGGTGTTAACTAACATGTTTGTAGGCGGAGGTTGGCGACATTGCTGCTACTGAGGTAATGGCTGCCCACAGTACCAGCCATGTCGCCCTCCTTGCCCTACAAAAGCACATCACAGACCATGTCATGCCCACATATCTAGGTAAGTAATGCTTATTACTTACATTCGTTGTCGCCATGATTCCATTGCAGGGATTCAGGTAAGAAATGATGGATTCCTTGCCAATTCTCTTAAATAGGAGTTTAAAATTTTCTATTTCAGAGAAGGATCACGTATGCTACTGTGCACGTTTGAGGATTGCAGGCACACTGGTACTTACCCTGGCTTGCCAACCCGCAGTACTGATCATAGGCTTTTCTGAGGTGTACAATCCCAAAGTGACCCGTTCATGACAGTGTTGTCGACTCTTGGTGACTACACTTATCCATGTAGAGTTCATGTGTCTCATAGTGGAGGAGGTCACTATTGGTGTCCTGGTGGGGAAAGATATGTCATTTACAGACGTTTCATGACTTTCGGGTTCCTGTGACGAAATGACCATGATTTTACGTTGCCCCAGAAGAAAGGACTTTGTTATTATACAGATAAGTTGTGATGTGGGCTTCAACCCCAGCATGAGTCCTCTGATATGCGGGTCGCTAGTTGAGCGTTGATGCTTTTTCCATAAAAATCGAGGTGACTCTCTCTTCTTTGCAGGTATTCAGGTAGAAAATGATAGTCCTCAGCAGCCTAGCAAGCTGCAGGTTTTTCACATGATACTTTAGAGAACATTTTTCTTTGTCCCTGAAAGGGATTAGGGATTGCTGCATGCAGGTTCTGATCATAATAGGCCGAATCACAGTACTAACCATGGGAAGGTTGCCTGTGTCCCGTGGTGTAATGTTGTCATATCTGACAATGATCGGAATCTTTGAGTTCCTCAAAGCATTCAGGCAGGGTTGATGGTTTCTTAGAGAAGGAAGTGTTGCAGGTTACAGGGGTGTCCCGCTACACAAATTTCTGTGTTTTCACATGTATCTTGTGTGTTTTTCAGGATCTTGTGATGATAAGATGACGATGAAGTTCATGGGGGGTAACAGTGACATTTCTCATATGCGGATAAGTGGTGATGTGTCCTCACACTCATTGTTATCATGACTTGTTTACCGGGCGTCAGGTTAGAACTTCTAGGGACTCTACCGGCACTAGCAACCATATTGACTCTCCAAGTTGGCATGTTAGAGAAAACTTAAGTAGAACTACAGGATTGCTGAGTGATTGGAACATATCAGGGTCATTACCACGGATCTCCCAAGTCACATTAATCACTGCACTTTTCTTTCTCTGAAGATACCAGCCAGCAGATGAAGGTTTCTCTGGCAGTGACTTAGATCTGAGAGGACTGTGAGATGACAGGTATACCTGTTGTGTGCAGTGCTGGCCCAGAACAAGGCTATTTGCATTTTTATATTTAGAAGGTGTGACTCTGGACACATAGGGCATCCTGTGTCTTCCAGGTTGCGGACTAGATGCCATGGAGCCTAAACACTTTTGTCACATATGTTTCTCCAGATTTTAGGAGAACTCGGTGAGATAAGTATGGTCGTTCTGCGAACCTGCCTCTAAACCTGGTAGGTGATCAAATGGGTCTTGCCACTGTGCAAATCATCTGATGCTTACGTGACGTTAAGTGAGGAGGATGCTCTTAACACTTGTGTTAACTACTATGGTTGTAGGTGGAGGTTGGTGCCATGTGTGGTACTGAGATAATAGCTGCCCACAGTACCACCCATGGCGCCCTCCTCCCCCTACAGAAGAGCAGCACAGAGCATGTGATGCCCACATGTCTAGGTAAGTAATGCCATGTGCTTACACTTATTGTCATCATGATTCCATTATAGGGATTCAGGTAAGAAATGACACATTCCTTGCCAATACGCTTAAGTAGGAGTCTAATATTTACTATGTTAGAGATGGTTTATGCTTCTGACTGTGCATGTTCCAGGAATTCAGGCACAGTGGTACTTATTCTGGTTGCCCACCAGCAGTACTGATCATAGGCTTTTCACAGGTATCCAACTCAGAGTGACGCGTTTGTGACAGTGATGTCAACTATGGGTAACTACACGTATCCAGGTAGAGTTGAATTGTCTCTTAGTGGACAAAGTTGCTTACCTGTGTCCTGGTGGGGAAAGGTTTTCCCCGGAACGAAGGACATGGCTGTTATGCAGGTAAGTGGTGATGTGGGCTTCAACCACAACATGAGCCGTCTGATCTGCAGATCGCTAGGTGAGCGCTGATGTTTTTCCCAAAAATATCGAGGTGCCCCACTCTTTTTTTAGAACTCTACAGGTACTAGCCTACAAGTCCACAAGACAAACATCATGAAAGGTAGAAAATGATAGTCCTCAGCAATATAGCAGGGTGCAGGTTATTCATGTGATGTGATATTTTAGAGAACACGTCTCTTTATTCCTGGGAGGGATGAGGGATTTGGTATACAGGTCCTAATCATAATAGGCTGAACCACAGCAGTAACCATGGAAAGGCTGAAGGTGTCCCGTGGTGAAATGTTGTCATATCTGACCATGGTCCAGACCTTGCACTTCCACGAAGCATTCAGGCATGGTTGATGGTGACTTACAGAGGGAAGTGTCGCAGCTATTCTGGGGTGTCCTGCTACACAAAGATCCGTTTTTTCACACATATCTAGAGTGTATCAGGGTCTTGTGAAGAAGAGATGATATTGAAGTTCCTGCAGTTAACAGGGTACATTTCTCATATGCTGATAAGTGGTGATGTGTGCTTACACCCACTGTTACCATGACTTCTTTACAAGGAGTCAGGTAAGAATTTCCAGGACTCTGTAGGTATTAGCAACCATATTGAATCTCCAATTTGGTATGTTAGACAAAACTTAAGTTGATCTACAGGATTGCTGTGCTATTGGAAGATATCAGAGTTACTACCACAGATCTCCCTAGCTACATTATTCTGTGGATTTTTGTTTCTTTGAGGGGACCAGCCAGCAGATGAAGGTGTCTCCGGCAATGGCATAGATCTGGGAGCACTGTGAGATACCAGGTAGAATTGGGGTGTTCAGTGGTGGCCAGAACCCAGCTATTTGCAGTTTCTATTTTTAGAAGGTGTGAGTCTCGACACCAATGGCATCCTGTGTTTTCCAGGTTGTGGTCTACATACCATGGTGAACTTCATGATGACCGTTGCTTGGATGGAGCTTGAATCCAGGTAAGTGATGACGTGTGCCTTATGCATCATACTGACCATCTGACCTTCAGATGTCTAGGTAAGTGTGTATGGTTTCGCTAAGACCATGTTACTGTGTTGCAGCTGACCCGTGAAGTCTTAGGTAGAAGATTCTGTGACAGTCACTCATGAGAACATGATGGATGTGAATAATGATGTTTTTGGGATTTCATAATGTGTGTCTTTTGGACTTGTAGGCAGTTCAGAATCCATTTGACCCAAGCACTCCTAGTGAGCATGCTCTGTTGCCTTCTCCCTGCTCAGAGATTGCCTTTATGCCCGATACTGATAGATTCATAGGTAGACTTCCAGATCAGTTCTCCCATGGTCCATCTCCACATTAATGACTGTGGAATGTTTGCCAGTAACTCTTGGTGAGAAGAAGGTGTCATCGACATCTACAAGATCCAGGTAATGGTCATGAGTCTCCAACCAAATCCTTGGACCAAGGCAATGTACAGTTGTCTAGGTAGTCTAAGACGTGTATGCCACCCATTTCCCACAGTGTGTCCTTAGGTCACGCAGAGACCATCCCAGGAAAGCCTCTCCACAGTAGTTATGCAGGCATCGAGTAGATATTGGCGTCAGGGGTGCCGTGGGCCTGCTCCACAGGGCAGACCATCCAATCGTCATGTTCCTAAGAAAGCAATGACAGTGTACCTAACACTTCCTGGTTCAACCCCTTTGTTGCAGGTGGTCAGGTAATTACCATGCATTTTTACCTTTTCTCTTTCAGACATCAGTCATGTTTAATGCTGAGTGTCCTGGGGGTATGATATCTAGTGAGTACCGTGGCATTCCCAAAAGAGCTAGTAACCATAGGATTTTTTGAGGGATACCCATGAGAGATGATGATGTCTGCTGAGTAAAATTTTGACCTGATTTAATAGAGTTTTCAAGGTTGAGTTGGTGTGTTTCCACATAATGGAAGTGAAAAGAATTGTTGGACAATAGGGTCGTAAAACAAGTTGCGGTCCTAAACTGTTTTGTCACATGAGTTTCTTCAGATTCTTATGAGGAGAAGTGGGTGAGCTAACTATGGTTGTTACGGGAACCTGCCTCTAAACCTGGTAAACAATTTAGTGGATCTTGCCATGGTGCAAATCATTTGATAGTAAAGGTGAGGTTAAGTGCAGAGGATGCTCTTAACACTTGTGTTAACTGCCATGTCTGCAGGGGGAGGTTGGCAGCATGTGTGGTACTGAGGTAATGGCTGCCCACAGTACCTGCCATGGCGCCCTCCTCCCCCTACAGAAGCGCAGCACAGAGCATGTGATGCCCACATGTCTAGGTAAGTAATGCCATGTGCTTACACTTATTGTCATCATGATTCCATTGCAGGGATTCAGGTAAGAAATGACGCATTCCTTGCCAATATGCTTAAGTAGGAGTTTAATATTTACTATGTTATAGAAGGTTTATGTTTCCGACTGTGCCTATTCCAGGAATTCCGGCACACTGGTACTTATTCTGGTTGCCTACCAGCAGTACTGATCATGGGCTTTTCACAGGTATCCAACCCAGAGTGACGCGTTTGTGACAGTGATGTCAACTATGGGTAACTACACGTATCTTGGTAGAGTTGAATTGTCTCTTAATGGACGAAGTTGCTTACCTTTGTCCTGGTGGGGAAAGGTTCGCCCTGGAATGAAGGACGTGGCTGTTATGCAGGTAAGTGGTGATGTGGGCTTCAACCACAACATGAGCCCTCTGATCTTTAAATCGCTAGGTGAGCACTGATGTTTTTCCCAAAAATATCGAGGTGACCCACTCTTTTTTGGGACTCTACAGATACAAGCCTACAAGTCCACAACAAAAACATCATGAAAGGTAGAAAATGGTAGTCCTCAGCACTATAATACGGTGCAGGTTATTCATGTTATATTTTAGAGAACATGTCTCTTTATTCCTGGGAGGGATGAGGGATTTGGTATACAGGTCCTAATAATAATAGGCTGAACCACAGCACTAACCATGGAAAAGTTGCAGGTGTCCCGTGGTGTAATGTTTTCATATCTGACGATGGTCGGAATCTTTGAGTTCCGTAAAGCATTCAGGCAGAGTTGATGGTGTCTTAGAGAAGGAAGTGTCGCAGCTTAAAGGGGTGTCCCACTACACAAACATCAGTGTTTTCACACGTATCTTCTTGTGTGTTTTTCAGGGTCTTGTGATAAGATGACGATGAAGTTCATGGCGGTTAACAGGGACATTTCTCATATGCGGATCAGTGGTGATGTGTCCTCACACTCATTGTTATCCTGACCTGTTTACCGGGCGTCAGGTTAGAACTTCTAGGGAATCTACCGGCACTAGCAACCATATTGGCTATCCTGGTTGGCATGTTAGAGAAAACTTAATTTGAATTACAGGATTCCTTAGCGATTGGAAGATTTCAGTGTCACTATCATGGATCTCCCAAGTCACATTAATCACTGCACTTTTCTTTATCTGAAGATACCAGCCAGCAGATGAAGGTGTCTCTGGCAGTGACTTAGATCTGAGAGGACAGCGAGATGACAGGTATACCTGTTGTGTGCAGTGCTGGCCCAGAACAAGGCTATTTGCATTTTTATATTTAGAAGGTGTGACTCTGGACACATAGGGCGTCCTGTGTTTTCTAGGTTGCGGACTAGATGCCATGGAGCCTAAACACTTCTGTCACATACGTTTCTCCAGGTTCTAGTAGAACTCGGTGTGCTAAGTATGGTCGTTCTGGGAACCTACGTCTAAACCTGGTAGGTGATCAAATGGGTCTTGCCGCTGTGCAAATCATCTGATGCTTACGTGATGTTAAGTGACGAGGATGCTCTTAACACTTGTGTTAACTACTATGTTTGTAGGCGGAGGTTGGTGCCATGTGTGGTACTGAGATAATAGTTGCCCAAAGTACCACCCATGGCGCCCTCCTCCCCCTACAGAAGCGCAGCACAGAGCATGTGATGCCCCCATGTATAGGTAAGTAAGGCCATGTGCTTACTCTTATTGTCGTCATGATTCCCTTGCAGAGATTCAGGTAAGAAATGATGGATTCCTTGCCAATCCTTTTAAGTAGGAGTTTAACATTTACTTTGTTAGAGAAGGTTGAAGTTTCCGACTGTGCATGTTCGAGGAATTCCGGCACACTGGTACTTATCCTGGTTGCCAACCAGCAGTACTGATAGATAGCATTAGATAGGTAGACTTTCCACGTAACTTCTTCCATGGTCTGTCTCCACATTAATGGCCATGGAATGTTTGCGGATATCTCTTGATGACTAAAAAGTGTCATTGACATCTACAAGTATCCAGGTAATGGTCAGGAGTCCCCAGCCTAAGCCATTGAACTGGGTGAGCTAACTATGGTCACTATGGAACCTACGTCTAAACCTGGTAAGTGTTCAAGGGGGTCCTAAGGCTGTGCAAATCATTTGATACTCAAGGTGAGGTTAAGTGAACAGGAGGCTCTTAATAGTCGTGTTAACTACCATGTTTGTAGGGGGAGGATAGATGACTCTCTGGTACTGTGGTAACTACAGCTCGCAGTATCAGACAGTCCTCCAACCTCCCCCTACAAAATCCCAGCATAGACCATGTGATGCTCACATGTCTTGGTAAGTGATGCCATGTACTAGCCCTCGTTGTCGCCATTATTCCCTTGCAAGCATTTCGGTAGGAAATGATGGTATCCTTGCCAATCCTTTTTAATAGGAGTTTCAAATTTTCTATTTCAGAGAAGGATCATGTATTCTACTGTGCACTTTTGAGGATTGCGGGCACACTGGTACTTATCCTGGCTTGCCAACCCGCAGTACTGATCGTAGGCTTTTCTCAGGTGTACAATCCCAAAGAGACGCTTTCGTGACAGTATTGTCGACTCTTGGTAACTACTCTTATCTGGAAGAGTTGATGTGTCTCATAGTGGACTATCGCTATTGGTGTCCTGGTGGGGAAAGATTTGTCATTTACAGACGTTTCATGACTTTCAGGTTCCTGTGATGAAATGACCATGATTTTACGTTGCACTGGAATAAAGGACTTGGTTATTATACAGGTAAGTGGTGATGTGGCTTCAACCACGGCATGAGCCCTCTGATCTGCGGATCAATAGGTGAGCGCTGATGCTTTTCCTAACAAAATTGAGGTGACCCTCTCTTCTTTGCAGGTATTCAGGGAGGAAATGTTAGTCCTCAGAAATCTACCAAGATGCAGGTTTTTCACGTGATACTTTAGAGAACATTTTCCTTTGTCCCTGGGAGGGATGAGGGATGTCTGTATGCAGGTTCTGATCATAATTGGCCGAATCACAGCACTAACCATAGGAAGGTTGCTGGTGTTCCGTGATGTAATGTTGTCATATCTGACTATGGTCGGAACCTTTGAGTTCCGCAAAGCATTCAGGCAGGGTTGATGGTGTCTTAAAGAAGGAAGTGTCACAGCTTATCGGGGGTGTCCCGCTACACAAACTTCTGTGTTTTCACACGCATCTTGTGTGTTTTTCAGGGTCTCATGAAGATAAGATGACGATGAAGTTCATGGCGGGTAACGGGTGTCATTTCTCATATGCGGATAAGTGGTGATGTGTCCTCACACTCATTGTTATCATGACTTGTTTACCGGGAGTCAGGTAAGCAATTCTTGGGACTGTACCTGCACTAGCAACCATATTGACTTTCCAGGTTGGTATGTTAGACAAAACTTAAGTTGTACTACAGGATTGGTGAGCGATTGGAAGATACCAGTGTCACTACCACGGATCTCCCAGTCACATTAATCACTGCACTTTTCTTTCTCTGAAGAGACCAGCCAGCAGATGAAGGTGTCTCCGGCAATGACTTAGATCTGAGAGGACAGCAAGATAACAGGTATACCTGGGGTGGGCAGTGCTGGCCCAGAACAAGGCTATTTGCATTTTTATTTTTAGAAGGTGTGACTCTGGACACATAGGGCATAGGATTTTTGAGGGATACCCATGAGAGATGATGGTGTCTGCTGAGGAAGATGTTGACCTGATTTAACAGTGTTATCAAGGTAGGGTTGGGGTGTTTCATCGTAATGGAAGTGGAAAGCATTGTTTACAGGTGTGGTCATAAGACAAGTTGTGATCTTAAACACTTTTGTCACGTGTTTCTTCAGATTCTTGTTAGGGGAACTTGGTGAGTTAACAATGGTTGTTATGGGAACCTGTCTGTAAACCTGGTAGGTGGTCAGGTGGGTCCTACCACTGTGCACATCATCTGATACTCAAGCTGAGGTTAAGTGAAGAGGATGCTCTCAACACTTGTGTTAACTAACATGTTTGTAGGAGGAGGTTTGCGGTATGTGTGGTACTGAGGTAATGGCTGCTCACAGTACCACCCATGCCACCTCCCGCCCCCTATAAAAGCACAGCACTGTCCGTGTGATGCCCACATGTCTAGGTAAGTAATGCCATGTGCTTACACTTGTTGTTGCCATGATTCCATTGCAGGGATTCAGGTAAGAAATGATGGTATCCTTGCCAATCCTCTTAAGTAGGAGTTTAAAATTATCTATTCTAGAGAAGGTTTACGTATCCTACTGTACATGTTCCAGGAATTCAGGCACAGTGGTACTTACCCCGGTTTCCAACCCATAGTATTGATCATAGGCATTTTCCAGGTGTCCAAGCCCAAAGTGACACGTTAGTGAGAATATTGTTGACTCTGGATGACTACACTTACCCAGGTAGAGTTGATGTGTCTCATAGTGGACAAGGTGGGTTACGGGTTTCCTGGTGGGGAAAGTTTGTCGTTTAC
Organism: Myotis brandtii; assembly: GCF_000412655.1. Taxonomy (NCBI): domain Eukaryota; kingdom Metazoa; phylum Chordata; class Mammalia; order Chiroptera; family Vespertilionidae; genus Myotis; species Myotis brandtii. The sequence goes on from NW_005371670.1 coordinate 49,127, forward strand.
AGACTTTTCATGACATTCAGGTTCCTGTGAGGAAAACACAATGACAGTAACATTGCCCAGGAAGAAGGACGTGGCTGTTATGCAGGTTGGTCGTGATGTGGGCTTCACCACAACATGAGCCCTCTGATCTGCACATCGCTAAGTGAGCGCTGATGTTTTTCCCAAGAAAATTGAGGTGACCCTCTCTTCTTTGCGGGTATTCAGGTAGGAAATGATTGTCCTCAGCAACCTAGCAAGCTCCAGGTTCATGTGGTATTTTAGAGACATTTTTCTTCATCCCTGCGAGGGATGATGGATTGCTCTATGCTGGTCCTGATCATAATAGGCCTAACCACAGCACTAACCATGGAAAGGTTGCGGATGTCCTGCTCCACAAAGTTCTGTGTTTTCACACCTATCTTGTGTGTTTTTCAGGGACTTGTGAAGAAAAGATGACAAAGTTAATAGGGGACATATCTCATATGCAGAAAAGTGGTAATGTATCCTCACACTCATTGTTACCATGAGTTGTTTACCAAGAGTCAGGTAAGAAATTCTATGGACACTGCTGGTATTAGCAACCATATTGAATCTCCAGTTTGTTATGTTAGACAAAACTTAAGTTGAACTACAGGATTGCTTAGCGATTGGAAGATATCCGTGTAAGTACCAGGATTTCCAAAGTGACATTAATCACTGCATTATTCTTTCTCTGAGGGGTCTAACCAGGAAAGGAAAGTGTCTCCGGCAATGGCATAGATCTGAGACTGCGAGATGCCAGGTAGAGTTGGGGTGTGCAGTGTTGGCCTCAACATGGCTATTTGCATTTTCTATTTTTAGAAGGTGTGAGTCTGGACACTATAGGCATCATGTGTTTTCCAGGTTGCGGTCTAGATACCATGGTGAACTTCATGATGACTATTGCCCGGAGGGGGCCTGAATCCGAGTAAGTGAAAACATGTGCCTTATGCATCCTACAGACCATCTGATCTTCAGATGTCTGGGTATTTGTGATTGGTTTCGCTAATACCATGTTACTGTTTTGCAGCTGACCCGTTAAGTCCTTCCTAGTACTCAGGTATGAGATTCTGTGACAGTGACTAACTCATGAGAGCATGATGGATGTGAATAATGATATTTTGGGGACTTCATAGTGAGTGTTTTTTGAGCCTGTAGGCAGTTTAGTCTCCATTTGACCTAAGTAATAGTAGTGGGCATGGGCTATATCTGTGTCCCTGCTCAGATGTTGCCTTTATGCCGTCATACTGATAGATCAATAGGCAGGCTTCCTGGTCATTTCTCCCATGATCGGTCTCCACATTAATGACCGTGGAATGTTTGCAGGTATCTCTTGGTGAG
>NW_005371671.1:0-753 GCF_000412655.1 Myotis brandtii
CTCTGAAATCAATAAAGACATATTTTTAAAAAAAAAATCCATAGAAACATAAAGAAAAAAAATGAAGAATGGTTCCTGGGACGGGAGATGAAGATATGGCCAAGGGTAAGTGCAGGCTGGTCAGGACCTGCAGTGGGCAGCCCTTGGAGCCGGGGAATTCAGGCCAGCACAAAGCTCCTGGTGGCTTTAGCACAGGGGGACAGTTTTTAAAAAAATATATGTGTTATGATTTTTTACAGAGAGGGAGAGGGATAGAGAGTTAGAAACACTGATGAGAGAGAAACATCAATCAGCTTCCTCTTGCATACCTCCTACTGGGGATGTGCCAGCAACCAAGGTACATGCCATTGGCCGGAATGGAGCCTGGGACCTTTCAGTCCGCAGGCCAATGCTCTATCCACTGAGCCAAACCGGTTAGGGCAGGAGGACAGTGTTTTTCTGTCGGAAGAATTAAGTGGAAGGGCATGAGGAGAGGTCAGTGAAGGTTTGATACAGGGTCACTTGGGAAATTCAGGGGCAGGGTTTGAAAGAACAAGAATGGTGACTGAGCCCTAAGCAGTTTGGCTCAGTGGATAGAGCGCTGGCCTGCGGACTGAAAGGTCTCAGGTTCGATTCCTGTCAAGGGCATGTACGTTGGTTGCGGGCACATCCCCTGTAGGGGGTGAGCAGGAAGCAGCTGATCAATGTTTCTAACTCTCTATCCCTCTCCCTTCCTCTCTGTAAAAAATCAATAAAATATATATTTTTAAAAAA
>NW_005371671.1:890-10064 GCF_000412655.1 Myotis brandtii
GTGCTTGCTCTTCATCAGGCCCACTTCCTCCCTTTTCTTCCCGCTTCAGGTCAGCCCCACCTTCATCTCATCTCAGCAGCTGCTGTTTGCTGCCTGTCACCCCTGAATGCAAAGCTAGTCTTTATGCATCTGCTTGGAGCAGGGAGTCAGGGCTGGGGGATGGGAGGCATCTGGCCTCACAGATGGTGAGCAGTGCTGCCCCCCTCAGGCCTCAGGCCTTGCTCCAGGCTCTCCCCAGTCTCTGCATTTGCAGTCCCAGGTGAGGTGGCCAGCCCAGAGATCAGATGGCTGCCCCCTCCCTACTCTGCCTTCCTTCCAGGCTCACACAGAAGTGCACTCTGCCTGCTCCCTACCTCCACCACTGCCCTAGTCCCTGGGCCTCTGATCTTGGAAGAAAGATGAAGGAGATTCAGAGGTCTAGCCCTGCCCCAGTGACGAAGGCCCAAAGAGGGTGGTCAGGAAAAGAAAAGGGGCCAAAGTGCCTCCGGCCTGAGCTCCTTGCGTTCAGGAAAGGGCAGCTATGGAGCACTTACGATGTGCCAGGCCCTGTGAGAAGCCGTGCACAGGCTGAAATCCTCATGTGCTCATTATAAGTCCGTGGCCAGTGTGACCAGGGCCCTGTCTACAGATCAGAGAGGTCAGGTGGCTTCTCCTTTCTCACCAGAGCTGAGATCCAGGCCTAGATCCATCTGATTGCTGCACAGCCTCTCCCTGTAACCACTGAGCACCCTGCCACCCATCCAGACGGGCACTCAACTTGGTTCAATCAACTTTTGAAGCAAATTACCTTTATTGTTGAAAGTATTACAGAGCTCCCTTTTCCCCATTGACCTCCTCCACCCACTCCTGCCCCCTCCCCAGGCCAACCAACATTTATTAAAATGCTGTAGCAAGAGAAGGAAACCCAGGCAAGCTAGATGGAGAGGCTGTGAACAGGGTGGAAGTGAGGGAGGTTGTTGAGGATGGGTCAAGGGTGAGCAGGAAAGCAAATGTTACTCTAGAAGATTCTTTCTGAGAAGGGGGAACCCAAGGCCTGGGAGGTGTGACTGAGCTCCTCCAGGCCCTCATGGTGTTATGGGTTAGCTCAGCGAGATAGACCACCGACTCAGAATTTAAATTTTAAGAGCCTTTATTAAGCTGGCCAGCTGACTGCAGCCGTGTCCCATAGGAGCATCACAGCTTGCAGTGCTGACCGAGAGTACAGCAAGACCTTTTATCTGCAAAAACTTCAAAGTATTTCAAAAGAAAAACAAACTGCAAAGCGGTTCATTAGCTGTTCCTGGTACTGGCAGGGTAAAAAGTTTACATAAAATTTATGAGCACGGTCACACCTGGCTGGGTTTAATCATAACATTGCTTTTCTAGCGAGATAATTAGCAATTTTTCTCTCCCATGGTCCCTGCCCCTCAGCCTACTCAGTAATTCTTCTTTGTCAGGCCCCTGCCCCTAGCACAATGGGACTCCTGAGACCTGAAATAAACTTGAGAAGGACTGTGCTGCACTGGAGCAGAAATTCATAATCGCACTCCAGATGGACTTCACCACGCTGACAAGGGAGGCCCACTTCTCCTGCACCCAGGCCAGCACGTCCTGCCACGTCTTCTGCAATTGACTTAGCATCTCTTGGAACAATCTCAGTATCCATTCACAAAAGCTCTCCCCAGGCTTCTGGGCCCCTGTGAGAGAGACTAGTTAGGAAGCCAGGGCAAGTGGAATAGGGAAACTGAGGCAGATGGTTAAACGACCAAGCCTTTACAGCCAACTAATACTAGTACATTGCAAAATCCTGTCTTCCCTAAGCAGGGACACAAGAGTAGTAAATGGTTTAGAGCATCGTCCCGTACACCAAGACAGGTTGTGGGTTCAATTCCCAGTCAGGGCACATACCTAGCTTGCAGGTTCAATCCCTGTTGAAAGCAAATGCAAGAGGCAACCAATTAATGTTTCTCTCACACATAGATGTTTCTCTCTCTCTCTCTCTCTCTCTCTCTCTCTCTCTCTTTCTCTTTCTGGCACTGTCTCTCTCCCCGTTCCAATCCAAAATCAATAAACATATCCTCAGGTGAGGATTAAAAAAAAAAAAAGACTAAGTGGCTCATACTTCTCCCCCCAAAACAGGGAATAAAGAGCTTAAATCACTCCACTCAGGGAAATAGCAGAAATCCAGTTAGTGCCAACCACACCCAAGCACAGCTGAAGTTAAAGGAACACATCTCATTTTGGCACATTAGCATAAAGCTGATGAATATTCTAATGAGAGCCTTCCTGAAGACCTCCTCTAAACTCCCAGCCTTTAAACCTCAAGACAAAGGACCCAGAAGCAAGCCCACACCTTTCTTCCCTTTCAGGCAGGCATCGCCTAAAACTCTGGGTACCCGGGAGACAAGCAACCAGAGGAGCAGTGGGCAGCAGCAGCTTGTCTGGACTGACCCCCCCCCAAACCTGTTTCCAAGGCCCCCCTTTTCTCTAAATTTCCAGAAAGCCAAAGCAGCCCTGCCTAGGCTTTCTGCTGGTGCTTCTTCTATCCTAAGTCCTCCTCATTTCACTGTCCCCAGCTTTAATAACATCCTCTCAAAATCACCTGGACTTTGGTTCTGCGATCCTTCTGGCTCAGAGTCCCACTCCGGGCCTGGTTTCTGTCCAGGGCTGATTCTACTTCGGACTCTGTTACGCAGTTCCTGCTGCTGCTCCGGAAGTAAGGGAGTAGATTCCTGTGGGGATGGGGCATGTGTAGGGTCCGACCAGGTCCTGACAGAAGCTCACACAGGGAGCTGCCTGCAGTCCACAGACAAAGACTTCTCGCGGAGGTTCAGCGCCCCAACTCCCCTTTGTAGCTAAACCACGATGGTCGTACCTGCTTGTTGGCTGACTGGCCTCTGAGGCCAGCACCAGGCCCAGGGGGTTCCTCATTAACGCATGAAGTTGAGGGCAGGGCTTTGGCCACTGCGTGCTGGGAGGGGAGGTCAGGAGCTGGTGCCAGCCACCCTCCACCCCCACCCCACTCAGGGGCTGTGTACGCACATGGCAGCGCCAACATCACAAGCGATTAGGGGTGAAGGGGAAGCACAGAGGGCTGTGCCAGGAGCCTCAGACTCACCTGGTCGTTGTTCTCACAGTGAGCAAATACGGTATCCAGCACGGCCTCATTGAAGTTGTTCTGAGGAGAGGAGGGTGTGGAGGGTGCAGACCTGCTCCTGCCTGCTGTGGTCTGTAGTCCCCACTGTGACCTCCAAGGGAGCCAAAGCTCACCCCAATAACCTGGCCCAGCCAAACTCCTGGGGACTGAGCTTTGGGGGCGGGGGGAGGCCAAAACTCACCTCCAGCTCTTCTAGGCATATGTGAACCTGTTGGGAAAAAATGACTTTGTTTAAATTCCCCTGGCCTCCCTCACTTTCAGTCTTATCCCCTGTTCTCAGCTCGCCATCTCCCCATAACTGGTCCAGCCATGTGCCTGGGGACCTGCTCTGTCATCAATATACCTATGACTATGACACCTCTCAGGCTCCTTGGGCCTTCCTATCCCGCACCTGTGTACTCACCCACCACACAGGTGTGAATTTTGTCCAGTGTAAGGAATGAGCCAACCTGAGGTGGCACCTTCATCATCATCATCATCATCATCATCATCATCATCATCATCATCATCATCATCATCATCATCATCATCATCATCATCATCATCATCATCATCATCATCATCATCATCATCATCATCATCATCATCATCATCATCATCATCATCATCATCATCATCATCATCATCATCATCATCATCATCATCATCATCATCATCATCATCATCATCATCATCATCATCATCATCATCATCATCATTGTGAAACCTCCCCACCCAAACTGTGCAGAGCACAGGAGTAGGAACCCTGACCCACCTGGTCCTCTTCTTTGGGGTTGACTTTATCACAGAATTTGTTTACAGCTTTGAGCTGTAAAAAGAGAGAGAGAGTTGGGACAAAGAGATCTGATCCTTCTCCCTCCTGGACCCCAGGAGGGCCAGAACATTCTTAGCCTCCCACAGTAAAACCCAAGCCCCCGCCCACACCCTATCTATACATGGGGAAGAGCTTCTTACCATTTTACTCCTCATTTTCTCATGATCTTCTTGGGATGTCTGTGGAGGTAACAGTGACATTGATCTTATATGACTTACCAACCCTCAGACCTGTTGTACACATGTTCACACACTCACACTCACCATTGCACACAAGCGTACAAGTATGAACATTGTTCTGGAGTGTGCAGGGCAATCTGGTTCCCAGATACCCAACCCTCTATGGTACTGGTGAGAGTTGGCTGAGGGAGGAATTGGCAGTGGCCATCCCTCTCTGAGGAGGGGACAGACACAGCGGTGCCTACATCCAGCTGCTCTTCCTGACTGCTGACCTTGCAGGCCCACAGCACCCCAGGCCCCTTTCACCCCTAACCCCTTGGCTCAACCAACGAGGCAGGGAGTACCCCATAGACTTCCTCAAGAGTCTCCACCTTATGGCCCCAATCTGGTCACTGAGCCCTGGATCACTTTATTCCTCAACGATGATTCCACGATCCCTTGGTCACCATCCCAAAGCATCCTGGAGCATCAGCCAACTTCATGGTTAGGATGCGGGTGGGGCTCGGGGTGGTGGTAAGGAGTGGGGAGGTTGGAAGGCACCACAAAAATCCAGTACATGCCCTTGACCGGAATAGACACTGAGGCCAATTCCAGTACTGGGCTGCTGGCCCAGGCACCTGAGAGGATTTTTAAGTTCCCAGGAAAGCACTGCCCATCTCCCACCTCCCACCTTCAGGGTATTAAGATATAAAGGGTCTACTGGGATTGGTGTTTCTTCTCACCTATAGACCCTCCATTCTCCAGCTCTTCCCACAAATATGTCAGGTCTAATTGTTAAAGTAACACTTTGTCCCATAAGACTCATTGTTTCTCAGTCTCACACACACACACACACACACACACACACACACACACACCTCTTCTCATACACACAGAGTTGCCCCCATAATTTCTCTCCCAGACATGAGTTTTGGCCCCACAACCAGAAGCTGCTACATGAAGTGAAATGCTGAGCACAAAATGAAACTGTGGGGACTTTGTCAAGAATTATTCAGAATTTCAGTTTGGGCCCTGGCTGGTTTGGCTCAGTGGATAGAGCGTCAACCTGCGGACTGAAGGGTCCCAGGTGGTTCAATTCTGAAGGGCACATGCCCGGGTTGTGGGCTCCGTCCCCACTAGGGGGTGTGCAGGAGGTAGCCAATCAATGATTCTCTCTCATCATTGATGTTTCTAGCTCTCTCTTCCTCTCTCTGAAATTAATTTTTTAAAAAAAGAAAAAGAATTTTAGTTTGGTGCCAGGATAGCATTCAACCAATCAAGATCACGATGACCATACAGGTCACATTCTCATGACAACCTTCTTCCAGGGGTCTCCCAATGGCCCAGGAGGATGGAACAGAGCCCGATGAATCTAGAGATCAGCTAGGGTGGGGCTGCACTGGTGGGAGAGGGGGAAAAACACACAGTGGGAAATGGGATTCCAGGGCTACTGTCCCCTCATCATTTGCTCTCACTCACCTTGGAGCAGACCATGGCTGTTCAGGTTTCAGAGGGCTGTGGCTTGATGGCGAGGAACAGGTATGAGAAGTGTTTCAGAGGAGCAGCCTCTTCTACAGAATCCCTTTGATTGCAGCTCCTTTTAAGGCCCCCACTGAGCCAATCACATTCTTCCTCATCCTCCCAGCACAGAACCAGCTGAGGTTTCTTCAACAGAGGGAGGTCAGCTGATTTCAGAGCAGCAGAGGAGAGGGAGGGTGACCTGTCCTAGAGAATAAAGTAGGGCTAACTGACATTGTGGGGTGGGGGGAGGGGATGAGACAAAAATAGAGAAGGAGGAAAGACAGGAAGGGAGAGGGCGAAGGGCTCAGGGAAGGGAGGGCACATCCCTAAACTCTGACCATGGCTCCTCCACTCTCTGAACCAGGGAATCTCTGAGACCAGGAATGGGCCTCCTCCTCATCTCCTCATCAGCCTGAGACAGAGGAGGGGAAGAGGAAAGGGCAGATTTCAAAAGCAGGTTGGACCATTTCTCAGAGCTTCCAGAATAAAGAGCTTCCGGCTGGGGAATCAAGGTGCAGGGGAACGTCTGGAATGTCCACCAGGTCCCTCGAACAGAGTGCATCCCAGCTTCAGAGTCCAGAGGTTCTATTGATGAGGAGCATAAGACATTTTTGGGGCTAGCAATCTGATTTTGTTCCAGTAACCTGGTTTCTACTGCACACTCTTTTAAAAAAACAAAAACAAAAAATACAATGTGGAATTAGAATTCCTGGTTTCTTTCTTTTAAAAAAAATATATTTTATTGATTTTTTTACAGAGGAAGGGAGAGGGATAGAGAGTCAGAAACATAGATGAGAGAGAAACATTGATCAGCTGCCTCCTGCACATCCCCAGTGGCACCCAAGGTACATGCCCTTGACCGGAATCGAACCTGGGACCCTTCAGGCCACAGCCCGATGCTCTATCCACTGAGCCAAAGTGGTCAGGGCTCTACTGCACACTCTTGCTAGCCAATAACTCCATTTGTGAAAGAATGTAGGAGACTAGCAGCTGGACTCTGTACCTAGTTAATCAGCATTCCTAATGCACATTCCTGAAAAGTCACTGCCCCTCCCTTAATTATCTGGTCCTTTGTGAAAGTCCACGGCCAGCGTGGCTTTCGGGGTTCAAAGGCTTGGAGGAAGAGCTGCCGCACAAATGACACACAAGACGAAATATTAATTTTTTTTGTACCGGGGGAAAACCAGAGGAAAACTTAACCATAGCAGTCAAGTTCTCCCTAAGTCTCCCTTCCCAGCTGCTTTTATTTGCTAGAATACACAACTGCCTTTTAGGAATGCAAATAGACATATCAATGGTAATGTTTAGTAAACAGTAAGATTGTCAGGTTTGGGGGGAGTTTGCTTTAGGCCATTGAGTCAGCAGCAGGTAATAAAATGTAAATATTCACCCTGTGAATATCAAAAGGAGTCCTGGTCAGCCTTCTGCCAGACCCCTCACATTTATATGAAATACAGTTGATCTTGGTTTCCAGCATTTCCCCCGTCTTTAAATTCTTAATAGAGGTTGATATGTCGCTTGCAGAGTTTCAATTCTTTTAAGATTTTTATTCTACATCTTCAGACTAAAATTAAAGAAATAAGAACAAGAATGAGACAGGTAATAGTGGTTATGCTAAAAGGCAAAAGTAAAGGAGCAAATTCTTTCTTTAAATTGCTGCCAGGCATCTAAGGAATTACTTTGTAAGTTTGCCTGGGATAATTACACAATATGCTGCTGTAATTCCAAAATATCAAGGGTGGTTTTATTTTTACTTTAAGCACCAAGAAGATGGTTTTTCATTGAAGTTATTATTTTAAACTGTATCATTTTACTGGTGCAATTGCAGCAGCTGATTTTCATTGATTATTACTATATGCAGACCCATAGGGGCTTCAATCCACAAAAGAAAAAACTGTTCTCAAGTTTGCTGCTAGTGGGTGCCATTCATAAGATTTTGTACATAATGGCTTAGTGGGGGGAGGTCTTAGTAATGCTACATTTTCTTGGCCTCTCCCAGAAGCAGTGATAGTAATTAATTAGGTTTTTGCTTCCCCTTCCTTTGGTGTGATGCTAGCCAGCTTTAATTCTACATACAAAGGAGCAGTATTTTGATTCTTGTGTCATATAAAAAAGGGAGGCTGGGTGAGGACACCCATATAATTATACTTTGCCCATATACTTACTATACGAGGTGGGGGATTAGTCCACGTAAGGGATTTTACCCAGGGAGGACATTCCCACTAGCCCTTGGTGAAATTACCGCACAGCTGGTTACTGTCAGCATGGCAAGAAAGACATTTTCAGGCGTTCTTGGGATCCTGGTCTCTTCACAAATTCGTTTAGCTTTCTGGACCATCTTTTTTTTTTATCATTTCCCAAGTTATCTTTGGGCTGTTCATCATCCGCCCTGTTCTTCTTCCATTCCTTATCTCCAGGGTATTGCCTGGGGCTGCTGTTTGTGGCTGGGTTAGCTGATTGTCCACAGCTGCATGGTGTGGCTCTAGGCGCAAGGTCCTCATTAATCTGGCCAGTTCCTCTCTCGGATCCATGTTGCAGTTTAATATTTCTAGCAGGAATCTACACAGGTTTGGAGAAAGGTGGGGGATTAGTCCACGTAAGGGATTTTACCCAGGGAGGACATTCCCACTAGCCCTTGGTGAAATTACCGCACAGCTGGTTACTGTCAGCATGGCAAGAAAGACATTTTCAGGCGTTCTTGGGATCCTGGTCTCTTCACAAATTCGTTTAGCTTTCTGGACCATCTTTTTTTTTATCATTTCCCAAGTCATCTTTGGGCTGTTCATCATCCGCCCTGTTCTTCTTCCATTCCTTATCTCCAGGGTATTGCCTGGGGCTGCTGTTTGTGGCTGGGTTAGCTGATTGCCCACAGCTGCATGGTGTGGCTCTAGGCGCAAGGTCCTCATTAATCTGGCCAGTTCCTCTCTCGGATCCATGTTGCAGTTTAATATTTCTAGCAGGAATCTACACAGGTTTGGAGAAATTTTTTGGAAATATACCATTTAACTAGACTGTGAAGGAAGACCCCTATTCTATAAAACTACTGTTTGGAATTCTCTGCTATACTTTGGACGGCCTCTTATTCTGAAAAAGTAACTTTGCTTTCTAGCCTGCTTGAATAGTGGGGGAGATAAACTTAGCTATCTGACCTTGTAGGCCAGAGACTAGATACACCCAATGCCATGCAAGATGCATTTTTTAATTGGATAGAACTGTATAATTTTCAAGGCCGCCGCCAGCAAGCACACAAAGGGCTGGCTCTTCTATAAAAAGGGAAGTTCTGCTTGTAGCTTTGCTTAGATTTGGATTTATTTCCCTGAGCCCGCCGCGGTGAATAAAGTGTAACTCCAATCTCTCAGAGCGCTGTCTGGTTCTTGTCCCGTTTTTCTGTAACAAGACCAGTGGTCGGCAAACTGCAGCTCGGCAAACTGCGGCTCTCGAACCACATGCGGCTGTTTGGCTCCTTGAGTGTGGCTCTTCCACAAAATACCGACTTCTGTGCATGGGCCACAAAGTTTCAATCGCACTGTACGTGTGCTCCTACA
>NW_005371671.1:10305-10985 GCF_000412655.1 Myotis brandtii
TTTGGCCCCTTGAGTGTGGCTCTTCCTAAGCCTTAGGAGTACCCTAATTAAGTTAATAACAATGTACCTACCTATATAGTTTAAGTTTAAAAAATTTGGCTCTCAAATAAAATTTCAGTCATTGTACTGTTGATATTTGGCTCTGTTGACTAATGAGTTTGCCGACCACTGTCCCAGATGATTTCTCCATCATTATCCCGCCTTTTTGTTTTTCAAGTTGGGATTTTAGTCATTGATGTTGTTGTTTAATAATGGCCTGTTCTTGGGAATTGTATGGTATTTTTGTAATGTGTTGAATTTTTCATTTTATTTATTTACTTATTTATTTATTTATTTTTATTGTTTAAAATATTACAAAGAGTAGTATATTTGTCTCCTTTTCTTTCCCCCTTGACCTTTCCCTGGCCTCCCCTACCCCACAGTGTCTTGTGTCCATTGATTATGCTTATATGCATGCATACAAGTCCTTTGGTTGATCTCTTACCCCGCCCCCCAACCCTCCCCAACCTTCCTGCTATAGTTTGACAGTCTGTTTAATGCTGCTTGCCTCCGTATCTATTTTTGTTCATCAGTTTATAATGGTCTTTATTATCCATAAATGAGTGAGATCATGTGGTATTTTTCCTTCATTGACTGGCTTGTTTCACTTAGCATAATGCTCTCCAGTTCCATCCATGCTG
>NW_005371671.1:11024-11574 GCF_000412655.1 Myotis brandtii
GTAAGAATTCCTTCTTTTTTATAGCAGCATAGTATTCCATTGTGTATATGTACCACAGTTTTCTAATCCATTCATCTGCTGATGGGCACTTAGGCTGTTTCCAAATCTTAGCTATTGTAAATTGTGCTGCTATGACCATAGGAGTGCATATATCCTTTATGATTGGTGTTTCTGTTTTCTTGGGATATATTCCTAGCAGTGGGATCAGTGGGTCAAATGGGAGATCCATTTTCAACTTTTTGAGGAAACTAGGAAACTCCCTCCACAGTGGCTGCACCAGTCTGCATTCCCACCAGCTGAGTGTTCCTTTTTCTCCGCATCCTCTCCAGCTCTCCAGCATTTTTGATTTATTGATGATAGCCATTCTGACAGGTGTGAGATGGTACCTCATTGTTTTTTTTGTTGTTTTTTTTAAAATTTTTCTTCCCTAATAGTTTCTTGGGTTATTTTTATTATTTTTTTAAAAATATATTTTATTGATTTTTTACAGAGAGGAAGGGAGAGGGATAGAGAGTTAGAAACATCGACCAGCTGCCTCCTGCACACCCCC
>NW_005371671.1:15008-21331 GCF_000412655.1 Myotis brandtii
GTCTCACTAGATTTCTTGAAGATCTCACTACATTTATTGGCGGTCTCACCAGTCTTTTTGAGGGCCTTACTAAATTTATCGGCGGCTTCTAGACAGTTCTTGAAAGACCTTAAAAGTGTGGTTTTGAACTCTATATCCAGCAGTTTGCTTTCCTCCATTTCTGTCATTTGTGTCCTGTTTCTTTGTCTCGGCATTTTTTATGCTTCGCTGTGTCGATAGAGTGGTTTTCTGTGTTAAGTGTCCCAATTACCTGAGGTAGACACTCTTGGTGCACCCCCTTGTAGGCTTTGTGCACAGTCTTGTTGCAGTTAAGCCTTGATTATTGTATGTAAAGGTGGGAGGAATTGACCTCCAGGCCAATTGGCTGTGAGAATCAGCTGTGTCTATGGTGGGAGAACTTCTGTGCTGAAGACACCCTTATGGGGCAAGACTTGCTTCAGTGGGGCTTTGTTGCTCACTGAGTCTGCCCCCTGAGTGTGCAACCATCTAGAAAACTCTGTCTTCCCTAAACCAAGGACACTTAAAAGTTAGTGATTTAGCCCTAGCTGGTTTGGCTCAGTGGATAGAGTATCTGCCTGTGGACTGAAAGGTCCTGTGTTTGATTCCATTCAAAGGCACATGCCCAGGCTGTGGGCTTGATCCCCAGTAGGGGGCATGTAAGAGGCAGCCAATCAATGATTATCTCTCATCATTGATGTTTCTATCTCTCTCTCCCTCTCTCTTTCTCTGTGAAATCAATAAAAAAATATATATTTTTAAAAGTCAGTGATTTACATTTTGCTTCCCTAAACAGAGGGTAAATAGCTTATGCCAAAGTACTCAAGGAGACTGATAGCAGAAATCCAATTAGTTTCACTTGCTGTCCACACCCAAGGACAAATGTGTGAAGTCACAGCCCATGTAGCTTGGTTTCAAAGTCCTGGAGAAAGAGCTGACACACAAATTAATACACAAGACAAGAAATATAAATTTAGAAATTATGGTGGAAGCCAGATGGAAACTTAGTTCTAGGGACTAAGCTCTGCTGAATCTCTGCACCCATCTCCTTTTATTTACTAGAATACACAATTGCCCTTTAGGAATGCAAACAGGCATATCAAAGGTAAAGTTTAGTATATGGTAAAAGATTATCAGGTTAGGGGGTTGCCTTTGGTGATCCATTCAACAGCAGGTAATAATATGCAGATTTTCAGGCCTGCTGAATATCAAAGCCCCATTCAGCCTTCTGATGGACTTCTTGCATTTGTATAATAATTACTGTTGATCTTTGCCTCCAGCACAAATTAAGTTAAAAAATAAGCCTTATTTTGGTTGGTTCTTTTGTAATGGGGCGACCTGCGGAGACGACCACCAGGGACTCAGATCAAAATTTAGGAGCCTTTATTAAGCTGGCCAGCGACTATAGTTACAGCACCCTGCCGAAGCAGAGGCTGAACTGCAGTGCTGCCTACTCCTACAGCGTTTTTATTTGCAAAAACCACAAAGTTAGTTACAAAACCTTGTGTACACGATTAGTTCCCGACACAGTACAGTATCAGTACAGTGACTACCTTCCTATCTATGTGTTCTAGGAACAGAGAGCACGGTGTGCCCCGCCTGGCCGGAGTGCCAGATATACAGCCCAGCACACTTTTATAGTAAAATAATTATGTTATATTAATCAGGTATTTAATAAAAATACCATCTTTTAATCATAGGAACTGAAGTTTGCTGGCCTATGTTCCTGTCTAATACACTTTAATATATAATCTTTTGGTAAAATCAAGTTTGACAATCCTTCAAGGGTTTAAATTTTAAGAAACTTTTTCTTGACCTAGAATTGGCTTTACTAGTAGATCATCCCAATAGGCTCTGAAATGCCTCAAATGTTTGTTTTCTCTCTCATAAAGAAAGATTTTATACTGAAGGCACATAGGAACATTTGTCAAATACAGTTATAACTAATAGTTATTAATAGAATATTATAGAATGTTGGGTTTTACAGAAAGGATAGCATTCTATATCATCTACATTGTAATAAAATCTATAACCATATCATTTTAAATTTCTTCTTGTCATTTGAAGACAGTTACTGCTTTGTTATAATACATTTGGAAAAATATTACTCTGGAAAGTCCATGAAAAGGACTGGCAAGGAAAATCAGAAGATCTTAAAGCAGGTAAGTGTATTTTTCTCCCTATATATCCCTCCAAAATCTGGCAATTCTTAATAAATGAATCATGGCAATGCATTTCTTTGCATAAATTCAATAAGACCGGTTTCCAATGATGGTCTTATTGACTGAAAACTTTGACTGGAGTATTATGTTTTAAAGAGCCCTGTCTGGACTCTGAAGACTTGAAGCCAATAAAGTGCCATGGAGAAAGCCTGGTATCCTGCTTGGTAGCTCTGAAAATAGATGGCGCTGGAGTGTCAGGCCCAGACCCTACCATCACTGGCGGTTGGTCAGAGTAGAAGGGGAGCAACGAGGGTGCCTCTGCATCCCTGCGGAAGCCCCACGCACTCTAGGCCACAATGAGTAGGAGGGCTGCTGAGATAGTCCTTGAAGCCTAGGGTGCAGGCCCAGGTAGAGTCGCTGTAGGTGAGGGATTCGCCTAACCAAGCAGATACTGCAGGCAGGCCTGATGGCAGCTGAATGGCTTGGCTTCCCTGCCCTACGGGGCTCATTGAGGCTCAATCATAAAATTCCGGCAAAGTGGTCAATTACCATTCTTGTTGTGTTTATGCAAACAATCAGGCCAAATTAAACACAATAAATAAATTAGTCTTAGTTTGGCTCTTTTAATAAACATAAGGGTAATTTTAAGGAGAAAACATCAATTTCAACAAAAATTATTAGAACTGAAATAATTTTCTTTCCCTTCCACCAGACCATTTGTTTTAACTCTTGCTATTCTAATTGCTCAATAATACTAAATTTTATAATACAGTTTGTCTCCACCAGATCACAAGCCCACCTCCTTCTGTGCCCAGGCCTCATCGTCCCTCTGACAGACAGCAAGGATCTCTTGGCTCTGAAAGAAAACTCCGTCCCTCTTCAGCATGGAAGTAGCCAGAGGAGCCCCACTGATGTTCATTTTCTCTAAAAGAATTCAGAGCCAGGATCCTTGAGGTAATATATTAGGCAGTAAGACAGACATGAGTAGAGCAAGGACAATGGGCCAACTGGCGCTACCAGATGTAACTAAGTCTTTCCAGCTCTACGTATATGAGACAAGGGGCATAGGTCCTTGCCCAAAGTCTTGGGCCTTGGAAAAGACCAGTAGCCTACCTGTCCAAGAGACTAGACCCTGTTGCATCCGGTTGGCCTGCTTGCCTCCAACCACAGCTATACTCGTCAAAGAAACAGACAAGTTAACCGGCCCACATGCAGTGAGGCTTTACTCCAGAGCACTCCGGAGTGCTGGATGTCAAATGCTCGAGTCACCCAGTTTCAGGCTCTTCTACTCGACCAGCCCCGCGTCACGTTTCACAAGACTCTCGCCATCAACCCTGCCAGCCTCCTCCCTGACAATTACCCTGAAGAACCTCTACATGACTATTTGGAAGTCGACTTGGTCCAAACAGCCCGCCCGGACCTCACTGACACCCCACTGGCATCGCCAGACGAGGTATTGTTCACAGAAGGGAGCAGTTTTGTCCAGGAAGGAATCAGGTATGCAGGGCGATGGTAATTACTTGAGACTGAACCATCTGGTCTCAGGCACTCACTGCGGGATGTCGGCACAAAAGGCCTAGTTAATTGCCCTTATTCAGACGCTCTGGTGGGCAAAAGAAAAACCAGTAACGATTTATACTGATAGCAGATAAGCATTTGCAACTGCTCACGTACACAGTGCTATTTACGAGGAAAGGGGACTCCATAAAAGCAAGAGGGAACCGGGCCTCAGACAAAGCAGCCTAACACCAGTGGGGGCTCTCACCACCTCACCATCTTACACAGATAGGGAGGAGAAAGTAGCCGCACAGAGGCAGGCCTCCAGAAACCCGGAAGGATGGTAGACCTTACCGGAGGGCCGACTTTTTAATTCCTAAGGCTCTAGGTCGGACAATTGTTAGCCAGTTACATCAGGCTACGCACTTAGGCCACACTAAGCTTACAGAGTTTCTAAAAAAATAAGTACTATATACCCAATCTGAAAAAGCTGAAATCCATAACCAATCCTTACTCAAGTTCTTTCAGGTTTTACAGTATACCCAGAAAGCAGTCCAGAAGCACATCTGAGAGGCTCTACCTGTACCAACTTCTGATCTGGTCTATCCCTTCCAACCTGGTGACCCTCTTTGGGTAAAGAAATTTACCACCCAAAAAATTAAACTCCTACCTAGAAAGGACTGTATACCGTTATCCTGGCCACCCCCACAGCAGTAAAGGTCCACGGAATGTCGGTTGACTTCACCATACTGGACTCAAGGTGGCTGAAGCAAAATAGAAAATCCAGGACTCTTCATCAGACCTACTAAAGCTAAGACTCTCTTGTGTACTTCTGGCCCTCATTCCGGGCCCCTATCTTATAAATTGGTTTACGAACAAAGAATTTAAAAAAGAATTAATTCTATCAAGCTCATAGTCCTCAGGGGTCGGTATCACCCCCTCCCCAACAATGAGCCACAAGAGTCAATGATTTAACTCATAAACATAAAACCAGTGGGAAATGATGCACAGGCACCCCATCTTGCTACTGTAATCTCTATTCTGAAAAAAAAAAACCACACACACAAAAAAAACCGGAACACAAAACACCCTGCTGTTTGGAATTTTAACCCTGCTATTTTGGCTTCTGTAAATACTTGCTTGCTTGAATAATAGGGAAAATAAGTTCAACTATCTGATCTTGCAAGCCGCTCTGTTGCTGCTTCTAGCTACTCCCATGCCAGCTATTTGTCAGTTATCTGAGTTGTGCTGTGCTCAAGGCCATAAGCTTTTTACAAGATCTAGTGCCCCCTGGTGGCCAGTTAGAAACACTTTATTGTAGGCCAGACTCAGGATGGATTCCTCCCAGAGGGATAGACCAAGGAAGAAACCAAAATTTTTTAAAAAAAAGATAAGGAAGAAAACTGCCTCTCCTGCCCACACCCAGCTCCCAAGGGCACACCCACTAGAGGCCTCTGAAATGGGTAGGGCGGTTCTGGCCTACCTTAGGACCTGTCTGTCACAAACTTCTGCAAGATGTAAGCGAATCTCTCACCTGGAGACCCATCCCAGCTCTTTGTCGGCCCATAAATTTGGTTGAACCCTCATGCCCCTTCACTTCCAAACCCTTCAACATCTAAGAATAAACACATTTCCTGCACACCACACAACTGAAATTCCATCTCAGAAAATCATCTTCATTGTCATCTAGTGCCCCATCCATGTTCAAGTTTCCCTAATTAATCCCGAAATATCTTTGAGAGCCTTTTAAAAACATCAGAATCCAGCCCTGGCCGGCTGTTCAGTGGTTAGAGCGCCAGCCCCAGTACTGAAGGGTCTTGGATTCGATTAGACTCAAGGGCGTGTACCTTGGTTGCAGGCTCGATCCCTGGCCCCAGTCCAGCCTGGCCAGTGTCACTCAGTGCTTGAGAGTCAACCCATGCACTGAGAGGCAGGTTCGATTCCCAGTCAGGGCACATGCCTGGGTTTCCCTGGGTTCCAGGGCTTGATCCCCAGCAGGGGGCCTACAGGAGACAACTTATTGATGTTGATGCATCGATGTTTCTTTCCCTATCCCTTCCTCTCTCTCTAAAATTAATTAGAAAAAAATATTTAAAAAATCAGAATCCTGTCCTAGCTGGTTTGGCTCAGTGGATAGAGCGAGGCCTGTGGACTGAGGGGTCCCGGGTTCCATTCCAGTCAAGGGTACGTGCCTGGGTTGTGGGCTTGAACCCCAGTGGGGAGCATGCAGAAGGCAGCCGATCAATGATTATCTCTCATCATTGATGTTTTATCTCTCTCTACCTCTCCCTTCCTCTTTGAAATCAATAAAAAATATATTTAAAAAAATCAGAATCCTATCAAGTTTCATGCTTTTGGTTGCAAGGGGTGTTAGTCTCAAGCAATTCGCCCCTACAGGTACTTATTTTTATAACATAGACTGAAGAGCCTGGGCCAGCTGACCTGGGAACATCCTGTCTTTAGGCTTGATTCAATTTTTCCTTGAGGGCTCATTTAACTTCTTACGCCCTACACTGCCCTTTATACTGGATTGGGTTGCGATGGAAGATAGTTGGTAAGGACCCATCCTTAGTACTGCCAGGTACTCCCCTTGGTGTTACATCAAGAGGCAGGGAAAGCCGCCAACTTTGACCACTGGGGTAAAGTGAGGCGGAGTTCTAACTACTG
>NW_005371672.1:0-550 GCF_000412655.1 Myotis brandtii
TTCCAGACCGTCTAATCTGACCTTATGTCACACCACCTTCCGTCTCCTCCTCATCCTCCTCCTCCATGGTATCATCCATATCGTCTGACCCAGAGGGCACAGCTGACTCCTCCCCGGACACCGACACCACCATCAAGCACGGCCTTGATGGACCCTTTGATGCAGCCCTTCAACTCACTGACGCTTCGGGAAGCCCATCACCAATGACGCCACCCGTAGCCAGATCAACAAGGACAACCAAACCACCAACTTGAGGACAGCTGAAATCCCTTGACTAAAGAGGCCAGCAACCTTCTACAGGAACAAGGCTCCGTGTGCACTCCATCCACTATGTTTATAGCTATGCTCGCTATCATTGCTTGTCAGTCTTCTTCCAAGTCTTAAGCAACCCAATCCGAGAGGTGGCCACTGATTTACATGCGCTATCATTTAAAAAATAAAAAAGGGGAATTTGTGCCCTCTGGGTTGGCCGATATGGACATACTTCTTGTATAAAACAAGAAGTTACTCCCGTCTGACGGGGAGTAACCTTAACTCCTCTGCTAGCAAG
>NW_005371673.1:0-949 GCF_000412655.1 Myotis brandtii
CTTGACTGCTATGGTCGAGTTTTCCTCTGGTTTCCCCCGGTATCAAAATTAATATTTCGTCTTGTGTGTCAGCTCTTCCTCCAAGCCTTTGAACCCCGAAAGCCACGCTGGCCGTGGACTTTCACACTACCGGTCAGAGCATCTGCCCCCTGGTGGTCAGTGCATGTCATAGCAACTGGCCGACCAGTCATTTGGTCATTCGGTAGCTTAGGCTTTTATATAGAGAGATAATAAATCTCAGCCTGCTCTTATGAATTAAAGCAGATTGGTTGAACGGCCGACTGGACAACCAGACACTTAGCATATTAGGCTTTTATTATATAGGATAAATGGGTTAACAATGAGATCAAGGAAAAAATCAAACAATATATTTCAACTTTGTAGATTTGGGCATCATTGCTATAGTTGCAAAGATAGCATGATATAAAATATCTATTAATGTAATATACCACAATAATAAGTTAAATGAGTCAAAAGTGATCATCTGATAGATAATGAAAAAACAGTAAGCAAATTCAACATTCATTAAGAATAAAAAGATTCTTAGGAAACTAGGCAGGCAAAGCACATCTTCAATTTAACAAAAGATAACTTTCAAAAAATAAACATATTAATGAAATTCTCAAAAACATTCCTATTAAAGTTAAGAAAAGAATAAAGAATCCTTCAATCTTTTCGCTTCTTTTCACCATTGTGCAGGAAGTTTTATGCAGATAAGTAAGAGGAGAAAAAGAGTAAGGGCCATATTTGAAAATATCCTCAATACATACAGAAAACCCCCGGGTCCAAAAGCAAATGAGAAAACTAAATGTCATCAGCAAATACATGGAGGCATTCATAAAATACAAATGATTAACAAACATGAAAATACATTCAGCCTCATTAGTTATCTGGCATAGACACTGGATATGTCAAGTTGACAAAAGTCTGAGGATATCATGAATTGGCA
>NW_005371674.1:0-337 GCF_000412655.1 Myotis brandtii
TTTTAAAAAATCCAAATTATTAGAAAATAATCTAATAATAGTTATATAATGAAGCATATGCCATATACAGTGGGGCCTTGACTTATGAGTGTCCTGACTAACGAGTTTTTTGAGATACCAGCTGTCTCTCGGCCGATTTTTTGCATTGAGTTGAGAGTAATTTGAGTTAACCATCTCCTTAACGAGGTCCTTAAGGAGCTCGGTCTCAGAACGAATTAAACTCGTAAGTCAAGGCCCCACTGTAAAAGTAAATGAGACAGTATCACCAGCAATGTGGTGCAGTGACTCCGATCACTTTATCACCCTTCTAAATGTAAGAAAACTTGTGGGGAGTTTT
>NW_005371675.1:0-1216 GCF_000412655.1 Myotis brandtii
AGCCGCATATGGCTCCCGAGCCGCAGTTTGCCGACCACGGATCTGGACGAAGCCAGGGCTGCAAGGGCTGGCCAAGGCAGCCGGGGCTGCGAAGGTCGGCTGAGGCTGTGAAGCTGCGAGGGCTGGCTGAGGCAGCCAGGGCTGCAAGGGCCAAGCCTGTTGCATGAATTTCATGCATTAGGCCTGTAGTATGTATATAAAACATTTTATTTATCCATTCATCTATCAGTAGACACTTGGTTGTTTCCACCTTTTGGCTATTATCAATAAGGCTGCTCTAAACATAGGTGTATAAATATCTCTTCCTGCTTTCAATTCTTTTGGATGTATACCATAAGTGAAATTTCTGGGTCATAAGGTAATATGATTTTTAATTTTTTGAGGAACTATCATACTGTTTTCCATAGTGACTGCACTATTTTACATTCCTATCAACAGTATTAAAGGATTTTAATTTCTGCACATGTTCACCTACACTTGTTATTTTCTGTGTTTTTTTTTTTTTTTTTAAGTAGCTATCCTGATTGGTGTGAGGTGATGACTCATTGTGGTTTTGCTATTCATTTCCCTAGTTGTGTGATGATTAGTGATGTTGAGCATCTTTTCATGTGCATGTTGGTCATTTGTACTTCTTTGGGAAAATGTCTATTCAAGTACTATGCCCAGTTTTAATTGGTTAGTGGTTGTTGAGTTGCAGGAGTTCTTTATATATTTTTTATTAACTCCTTATCATGCATATGATTAACAAATATTTTTCTCTCATCCATGAGTTGCCTTTTCACTCTGGATGTGTCCTTTGATATTTTTTCTTTTAAAAATGTTTTTTAACTATTTAGATATTTTCCTGCATGAAATGAGGTTAGAGGCCAACTATTTGTCTTAAGTAGTTAACACTGTTTTCCTCTTTTTTGATTCTACCACTCCTTTTTGTGATTCTACCATTAGCATATTAAATTCACATCTATATGTCTGTTTAAATGTTTTTTATTTTTTTCACTTTACTTATTGATACTTAATCTATTAGTTTTTAATATATGTTGGGTTAATTTTAAAATATATGATTGGGTCAAGTCTCTTATTTGTCTTTTTTATATATATTTTTTGCATATTGACTCTTTCAGGTGAACATTGGCCATTTACACATATTGTCTATACTTATTTGAATGTCTATTGCTTGTTTTATGCTTCATTGGTATTTCTTTTTTGTTGTTGTTGT
>NW_005371675.1:2469-11459 GCF_000412655.1 Myotis brandtii
CTTATTAAATTTTTATTTCTAAACATTTCTTTTTAAAAATTTAAATATATATTTTATTTTACCTTTTCTATCACCATTTATTCCCCATAATTTCTTCCACCGCCTCCCACACCCTTCCCCCCTGCAGTCACTTCACTGTTGTCAATGTCCATGAGTCCTTTTTCTTTTTTTTCTTTTTTGTTGTCAATGTCCATGAGTTCTTTTTCTTTTTTGCTCAATCCTTCCACGCCTGACCCCTCCCCCTAGCTGTCAGCCTGCTCTCTTATGTGTGAGTTTGTCACTATTTTGCTTGTTAGTTCAGTTTCTGTTTAGTACTTAATCCCCTCCAGTTTGTCTTCAAATTCTTTTATTTTTATTTTTTTAATGTTTTTATTGATTTTTTAGGGAGAGAGAGGAAGGGGAGAGCAAGAGAAGATAGAAACATCAATGATGAGAGAGAATAATTGATAGGTTACCTCCTACATGCCCCTTACTAGGATCAAGCTCATACACTGGGCATGTGCCCTGACGGGGAATTGAACCAGCAAACTCTTAGTGCATGGGACGATGCTCAATCCACTGAGCCATGCAGACCAGGCTATCTTCAAATTCTTTTAAATTAAAAGCTGAAGAACTTACTACAAAGAAATAATAAGAATGTTAATGTGTGCTCTGGGCCTAACATCTTAGAAGCAAAATCCTAGAGGGCATAGCTTTTTAAAAATATATATTTTTATTTCAGAAAGGAAGGGAGAGGAAGAGAGAAATAGAAACATCAATGATGAGAGAGAATCATTGAATGCTGCCTCCTGCACACCCTCTACTGGGGGTTGGGCCCGCAACCCAGTCATGTGCCCTTGACCAGAATCGAACCCAGGACCCTTCAGTCCACAGGCTGACACTTTATCCACTGAGCCAAACCAGCTAGGGCAAGGGCATAGCTTTTTAATTTGTGTTTTCTTTATGAAAAATTGTGAAGTGAATGAGTCTGTGTTTTACTCCTTTGTCTTTCCCTTTCTAATGTTTTTGCTCCCACTGTTCACTTTGTCTTCTATCTACCTCAGGTGCCTGCTGCCTGGACTAATTCATTTATTACTCACACTGGACCTCCTTCCAAAAAAAGAATAAGTCTTCAGATAATAAAAAGCACAAATACAATAAAATCATTAAAACAGGGATAGAGTTAAGCAATAAAACAGTAGGGATAATTGAGTAGACCATTTAGAAAACACTGCAGCTCATCATAAAATTTAACCCTCAACAATCTGGTAGCAACCAGAAACAGAAAGGTGAAATTTTGCCATCTTATCCAGTTAGGATATTGACTCACTCATAGAGAAAACTTTTTCTTGATTGTAAATGCTGAGATCAGTATAAAGAACAATGTACTTGATTGTATTTCTGTACAAATGATAATATAATTTACATGTAATTATATCTCAAAAAAAGTCAAAAGTATAATGCTAAATTATATACAGGTAGTTCTGGTGTACCAGAATGATGTAATCTGGATATGATGCTTTTTAAAATTTACTATTTCACTGGCTTGATTATTCCCAGCCCTTCCAGTCAGGTATTAGTTCTACTTCTTTATGTATTTTTGTTTGTCTGTTTATATTTTGCAGACATTCCCATGATAGTTGCTAGACTTTCAACATCTGTGGAATGAGAAAATGTATAACAATAAAAGGCTATTGTGTACATTTTATGTACATTTGTATTTTATTCAGAAAAGCTAACTATTGGCATTTATTGAGCACTAATTTTGTATCAGATATTAATTTATTGTTTATATAGATTCCGATCATTTGAAGACTAAAATGTTAATTCCATGAGGGCTAAAATTTGTTTTGTCCCAGGTGTATGGTATATGCCAGTCACTCTCCTGGAAAGTTATTATTTTTAACTTTGTAGTAAATAAGTATCTGATGGGGGATATAATTAAAAACTTTGTAAATGGCCTGTTTCTCATAATTTTGCACTTCAGTTTTAGAATTGAAAGAGTTATTACTATGATGATTGCCAAGTGGAAAAGTTCTAACTCCATTATTCTTTTTACATTTATTAGCTGTAAGAGCTTTCCTTTCTCATTTGTCTGTTTATCAGTGTGGACACCTGAGTTCTTATTTTATTCAATGGGTTATGATCAGTTACTATCATTAGTTTGCTCAAATTTGGTCAGTGGGAACCCCTTCAATCTGACTCCTATGTGTTTCTGACATGTTCATTATTCTTTGAATATGTCCTTTTGACACAAGATGTTCCCAGCCCCACTCCTGGAATTAGTCGTTTCTCCAAGGAGTCCAGGTTCCTTTTAATGGGACATTGAATTTAGAAACTAAGATCTAGGGGTTAGGAGTGCTTTTAGTTAATGTTTAGTGTTCTTGTTTATTAACTCTTGCTGACAGGGTTATATATGCATATGTATATATGTATATATTTGTGTATGTAAATAAAACCAGTAAAATGTAATAGTGGAAAAAAGCAGTATTACTAAATTAATGTATCTTATTTTATGCAATTAAAATATGTTTATAGTTAACACCTAAATATTGTAGGTCACCATAATATTACATCTCAAAAATATTAATAGTGGTTAAAACTTTTTATTTAGATAGCTGATTATTTCCTTGCTAGAGTCCCATTGCACGAAGAGATTCATGCAGTAGGCCTTCCCTTCCCCTGGCTGCCGGCACCGGTTTTCCTCTGGCACCTGGGACCCAGGCGTTCGCTCCGGACAGAACCTTCAGTCTTCGCGGCTCTGGCCGGAGCCTTCAGTCTTCGCGACTCTGGCCGGAGCCTTCAGTCTTCGCTCTGCCACTTTGCCCCTACGTATGCAAATTAACCGCTATCTTTGTTGGGTTAATTTGCATACTCTCCTGATTGGCTGGTGAGCGTAGCAGAGGGATGGCTAATTTACATGTTTGTCTATTATTAGGTAAGATGTTTAGAGCAGCATTATCGATAATAGCCAAAAGGTGGAAACAACCAAGTGTCTACTGATAGATGAATGGATAAATAAAGTGTTTTATATACATACTAGAGGCCTAATGCAAGAAATTCATGAAACCGGCTTGGCCCTTGCAGCCCTGGCTGCCTCAGCCAACCCTCGCAGCTTCACAGCCTCAGCCAACCTGCGCAGCCCCGGCTGCCTTGGCCAGCCCTTGCAGCCCCGGCTGCATCCAGATCCGTGGTCAGCAAACTGCTGCTCGCAAGCCATATGTGGCTTTTTGGTCCCTTGAGTGTGGCTCTTCCTAAGCCTTAGGAGTACCCTAAAGTTAATAACAATGTACCTACCTATATAGTTTAAGTTTAAAAAATTCGGCTCTCAAAAGAAATTTCAATCGTTGTACTGTTGATATTTGGCTCTGTTGACTAATGAGTTTGCCGACCACTGGTCCAGATGGTCGTCCAGAAGGATATCTGGATGGTCATTCTGCTGTTTGGTCTAATTAGCAGTATTAGCTCTTTATTATATAGGACTAGAGGCCCAGTGCATGAAAATTCTTGCACTTGGGAGTGGGGGAGAATCCCTCAGACCGGCCTGTGCCCTCTCTCAGTCCAGGACCCCTCGGGGTATATCCACCTGCTGACTTAAGCCCGCTCCCCAGGGCATTGGGCCTAAGCTGGAAGTCAGACATCCCTCTGGCAGCCCGGGAGCCCTCGGGGGATATCCAACTAACGGCTTAGGCCTGCTCACTGCAGTCAGACATCCTTATCGCTGCCGAGGAGGCGGGAGAGGCTCCCGCCACTGCCGCAGCACTTGCAGCCGTCAGCCCGGCTTGTGGCTGAGTGGAGCTCCCCGTGGGAGCACACTGACCACCAGGGGGCAGCTCCTGTATTGAGTGTCTGTCCCCTGGTGGTCATTGCACATCATAGTGTCCGGTCATTCCCAGTCATTCTGCCATTAGGGTCAATATGCATATTACTCTTTTATTATATAGGACTAGAGGCCCAGTGCATGAAATTTGTGCATGAAGGGGGGGTTCCCTCAGCCCAGCCTGTACCCACTCCAATCGGGGACCCCTCAGGGGACATCCCACAGGGATTGAGCCTAAACCAGCGGTCAGACACCCCTCTCACAATCTGGGACCGCTGGCTCCTAACCAATCACCTGCCTGCCTGCCCGATTGCCCCTAACCTCTCTGCCTGCCAGCCTGATCGCCCCTAACCTCTCTGCCTGCCTTCCTGATTGCCCCTAACTGCCTCTGCCTGCCTGCCTGATCACCCCTAACTGCCCTCCCTTGCCAGCCTGATCTCACCCTCAACTGCCCTCCCCTGCCAGCCTGGTTGCCCCCAAATGCCCTCTCCTGCTGACCTGATCTCGACCCTAACTGCTCTCCCCTGCTGGTCTGATCATCCCTAACTGCCTCTGCCTGCCTGATCACCCCCAACTGCTCTCCCCTGCCAGCCAATTTGGTTCCGATTGGTCAGTTTCTATGCCAGTCAGTGTCAAAAGCTCTGCCTCCTAGGCAGCCATTGGCTCCTCACAGTTGACCCAGAATAGGTTCTGAATGGTAAGTTTTTATGCCAATAAGCGTCAAAAGCTCTGCCTCCTAAGCAGCCATTGGCTCCTTACATTCACCCAGATTTGGTTCTGATTGGTCAGTTTCTATGCCAGTCAGCATCTCTGGGCCTATCAACGGGGCCTGATCAGAAAGACGGGGCTGATCAGCAGCCCTGGTGGAGGCCTGGAGAGAAATGGAGGTGCGGCTGTTGGCCAGGACAGGAGAGAAAGAGAGGCAAGTTCTGATCAACAGCTGCCACAGAGGCTAAGGATCAGACCCTGCCTCTCTCTCTGCAGGCCTCTCTCCGAGTCTGATCCGCAGCCCCCTAGGAAGTCAGTACTAGGTCAGGGCGCCCACAGCGGCCCAGTCAGTGCTGAGTCCCCACAGCAACTCAGCACTGACTTCCGGTCTGGTCAAGCCTTCGGTCATTACGACCCTGGGTCTTTATTATATAGATAGCCTTTAAAAGAAAGGAAAGGCTGATACATGTTATAACAGATAAATGTTGAGGACATTATACTAAGTGAATTAAGCCAGCCAGAAAAAAATAAATACTGTATGATTCCATGTATATGAGGTACCTAGAACAGTCAAATTCATAGAGACAGAAAGTAGAATGGTAGTTAGTTGCCAGGGACTAGGGAAAATGCAATGTTATTTAGTAGGCATAGTTTCAGTTTTGCAAGATGAAAAATATCTGGAGATTAGTTGCACAACAATGTAAATATAATTAACACTATCTATCTACACACTTAAAAATAGTTAAGATGTGTATTTCATCACAATTTTTTAAAAAGAAAAATATTCAAAGCATAAAGATAATAGAAATCAAAGTAGGAAAATATAAAGCCAGAAGAAAATACAGGTGAATATTAACTGATAATGATCATAGGGGATTTCAATAGCTAAAAGAAATGGAAGAAATCTCAAAATCGATAAACCTGAAAACAATGTTATATTGCTACATGTATAATTATTATTAAGCAAAGCCAAAAAGCAAACAATAAATTGGGGGAAAATAACTGGAACAAAATGACAAAAGATTAATATCCTTATTATATAAAAATCTCACAATAATTCATTAGAGAGGCAATAAAACCCCATTTTTAAAAATAAGTAGCACATATATTTTATAGAAGACAAAGTTATTCCTATACTGGGGATCTACTAGTATACCCACTAAACAGTCTAAAATCCACACAAAAACTCATAAAGAAACTGTCCTTTATATACAGCAAAAAGAAAAAAGGAAACAACAAATATTATTGCTAGACAGTTCAAAAATTATACAGCCATGATGTTTCTGAAGAATATTACTCACCTGGAAAAATACACCCAAGTACTGTTAAACAAAAACAGCAAGAATCAAACTTGGATATACAGTACTAGCCCAATTACATTAAGACATATAAAATATGCAATAAAGAGGTACACAGAAAAAGAGGGAAGAAATTACATTAAAATTTAGCAACTCCAAATAATTAGATTATAGATTTTAATTTTCTTCAAATTTCTCTGTATTTCAAAATCCTCTATGAGTTCTCTGTAATTTTAAAAGATAGTAATTCTTTTTAAAAAAACAAACTAGTAAATGAGTTTTTAACTAAGTATTGTATAATTTAAAATTCAATTCTACTTACCTGTTGTCATGGTTGGACTAAATAGTCCCAGTACTGACACACCAGAATAGGAGATCAGGTCTTTATATAATTCCCCAGTTAAATATTCTTCTGCTTCTTGGATAGATGTTATGTTCACTGGACATGAAATCCTGTTGCTAGATGAATATAGATATATATGTATACAAAATTAATTTTTAAAAACACTTTTCACCAGCTATGGAAAGCAATCAGGTGATTCCTCAAAAAATTAAGACTAGAGCTACCATACAACCCAGCAATCCCTCTCCTGGGTATGTACCTGAAAAATTTCAAATCATGTATTTGCAAAGATATATGCACTCCTATGTTCATTGCAGCATTATTCACAGTGGCCAAGACATGAAAACAACCAAAGTGTCCCATGATAGAGGAGTGGATAAAGAAGATGTGGTTGGTACATATAATGGAATACTACTCAGCCATAAGCAAGGATGAAATAGCACGATTTGCAACAACATGGATGGACTTTGAGAACATTATGCTAAGTGAAATAAGTCAGAAGCAGCTAAGAACATATGATTTCACTCATGTGTGTGATATAAAACTGAAACTCATGAACACAAACAGCAGTGTGGTGATTGCCAGAGGGAAGGGGGTGGGGGAGAAGGGGGTCCTAATATAAGGTGACAGGAGAAGATCTGACTTTGGGTGGTGGGCATGCAGTGCAATATTCAGATCTTGTAACATAGAAACCCACCCATGAAACCTATATATTCATGTTGCCCAATGTCACCCCAATCAATTTAATAAATACATTTTTAAATACTTTTCAGCTTATAAAAAAATAAAAATACTGAACTTAGAAAAGACTATATGCCGCAAGATAAACATCCAAAAAAATAAAGACAAATACTATTCTAAACAAACAAACAAAAAATTACTCTCATTAAACAAAATTTCTATCTCCCCAAAAGTGATGGTATGTGGATGAGCTCTACTCATCAATGCTCAGCCTGTGATTTCCGTTCTAGTATCCATCTTAATCCATTCAGAGTGTGTCAACAACATGTGGTAATTAGAAATTTTATAGACCTAAATGTTTACAAATCTTAGGGTGAAGCTGCATACTTACAGCTGGATAAATTTTAGGAGATCTTCAGTTCCTAACATACCACCATAAGATACTGGGTTCTCGCCTTCCTTGTACATCTTTACAACAGGAAATTCAGTAACATTTTCCTTAGTACATACATCAGGCCAATTTGCACAGTTTATTCTAGTAAGCAGCATAGTGGATGTGCCTAATTAGAAGGAAAATGCACGTTTTATAAATATTAAGGTAGAAAACTCAGTTGTTAAAAATTGTCAATATTTTCATATCCCATTCTTTTTTTTTTTTATTGATTTTTTACAGAGAGGAAGGAAGAGGGATAGAGAGTTAGAAACATCAATGAGAGAGAAACATCGATCAGCTGCCTCCTGCACACCCTCTACTGGGGATGTGCCCGCAACCAAGGTACATGCCCTTG
Organism: Myotis brandtii; assembly: GCF_000412655.1. NCBI lineage: Eukaryota > Metazoa > Chordata > Mammalia > Chiroptera > Vespertilionidae > Myotis > Myotis brandtii. Next base: position 10,087 of record NW_005371675.1, read on the forward strand.
ACCGGAATCGAACCTGGGACCCTTCAGTCTGCAGGCCGACGCTCTATCCACTGAGCCAAACCAATTAGGGCCCATTCTTATTTTAACCTCTCAGCAGTATCAAACACTGCTGTGGAACACTCTCTCCCCTTGATTTTTTGCAACACCTTCCCCTATTGGCTTTTTTGCCCATTCTCTTGCTGTTCCTTTTTGTTCCTTTGGCAGGTTCTCTGCCAGTAAGATGGGCGTTCCTCAAGGCTCAATTTATTCTGCCTTCTCTATTTGCTCTACACTCTTGTCCTAGACAAACTCAAAAACCACTGCCAATCTAATGAATCTTAAATTTATATCACTGGCCCAGGCTCCTTCTTAAAGTTTCAGATCCATATATCCCTACTGACATACCTTTTTCTGTATGAGTGAAAACATCCTCAAATTCAGTATGTATGTCTAAAACCAAATACGGTTTCCTTCCTGTATATATTGGTGAACATTGCCATTCTTGTACAACTCAAAAAACAAAATATCATTTTTATCGCCTGCCCATTCCTAATTCCCCCATGGCTAACCAAATCAATCAGCATAGCCTTTCAATTTTACCACTTTCATTTGAAATATCTCTTCTATCTGTCCATTTCTCTTTACTACCAGTACTCACTATTTCTCCTTGGGTAGCTACAGTATGCTTCTAATTCATCTCCCTGAATTGGGTATATCTTTACACTGAAACTAGAAGTGTCTTTTTAAAACTCAAATCTATTTTGCTAACAGCCCACCCCCACCAACTTTTACGAGTTTGGTCTTTCTCACCCCTTTATATCTCTGCATGTATAACTACTTCAAGAATGCCTGGACACCCCGATCTACAGCAGGTTCCTATGCACTGATAGGACTATACTCCTTTCTTTATTTTATTACTAGAGGCCTGGTGCACAAAATTCGTGCACTGGGGGAGAGGGGGCGGCGGGTCCCTCAGCTTGGCCTGCACCCTCTCGCAGTCTGGGACCCCTTGCTCCTTACCACCCGTCTGCTCACTCCTTACCGCTGGGCTTGCTGCTCCTTAGCGCTGCCACAGAGGCAGGAGAGGCTCCCACCACCACTGCTGTGCTCGCCAGCCACGAGCCTGGCTTCTGGCTGAGCGGCAATCCCCTGTGGGAGCACACTGACCACGAGGGGGAAGCTCCTGCATTAAGCATCTGGCCCCTGGTGGTCAGTGCGCATCATAGTGACCTGTAACGGTCACTTAAGCTTTTATTATATAGATGTAATTATATACTCATTTGTATGGTTACCTGATGAATGTCTGTTTCTACCAAGAGAGCTCCTTGAAAAAAGGGACTGTGTCTATATTACTCATCTCCCATGCCAGTCTGGTCGCCCCTAACTGTCCTCCC
>NW_005371676.1:0-456 GCF_000412655.1 Myotis brandtii
AGCCACGGAGCTGGAGCAAGCAGGAGGTTTGGGTTGCTCCCGGCGATGAAGGAAACCAAGCTGCCCTCCTGCCCTGGCCAGCACTGGGCTCCGCTCAAGGCTACAAAGTTTCAATTATAGAAGATAAATAAAGCCCAGATACCTGCTTCCAGCCGGTGTGGCCTCTGCTCAAGAAGGGGCTGGGAACCTGGGTTGCCAGGGGCAACCCAGGATTCAAGCTGGACCAAGGCTACAAAGTTTCAATTATAGAAGATAAATAAATCCCAGATACCTGCTTCTAGCCCTCGGGCGTGGCCATCCTGAAAATGGCCCTCAGCCCCTCACCCAGGCTGTCCAGGCACCCCAGCGGGACCCCCACCCTGATCCAGGACACCATTCAGGGCAAACCATCTGGCCCCCACCTGTGCACCAGCCCTCTATCCTATCTAATAAAAGACAAAAAGGGAAATTGACCGT
>NW_005371677.1:0-11872 GCF_000412655.1 Myotis brandtii
GACCCCCACCACCTGCCTCTTCCCACACTGAGTTGAACTCTCCCTTCCCAGCCCTTCCAAGTGCCTGGAGCTCCAGCGACAGCCTCTACCTCTTGGCTTCATTCAGAAGAACTCAAATGTTTCTTCCATAGGTCAAGCCTCCATGTGCTTGAAGGAACCTACCTGCTTTACCATGTTCTTTCTTCTCGGCTAAATACTTCTCATTCCTTCCTCCTTTCCTCATGCAGTGTGGTTTCTAATTCCCTCACCCATCACCAGGATTAGGAGACTCCCTGCCCCCATCTAAGGAGACCCAGGCCCCAGACTTGGCTGCATTCAGGATCGCTGGCAAGGCCTTCGCTCTGAGAATGGCAACCTGCCCATACTTTGTTGACCCTTCTAAGTGGCTTTCCTTAGTTTTCTTAGGATCTCCTATCAGTACTGCCCTCTTCCTTCTGCACCACTTCTTTTCCATAGAGAATCACAAAATCCTGCTATGAGGGGCTACAACTTGCTCTGACTTTTCCAAGGCACCCGTGGAGAGACCCTGAATCCAGCATTGAGCATAGCCAATCACTTTCTTATCTTGCTCTGCGGGTGCCGTAAGTGGGTTTTGAGCAACTCAATTCAGCAACTCTGACAAGTGCCTCTAGAAATTGCTGAGGGAGTAGGTCAGGAGGGCATCACAGGGACCAAGACACAGTCCTCACATCTAGACAAGGAGACCAGCTTTCATTCACTTACTCAAATACAAAGTCAAGTGTAAGAGCAGAAATGCTATGGGAGCAGAGAAGTGGCAGTAGGTACTTTCATCCCTTCTTCAAGACTCAGTACTTTGGAGCTGGACCAGTAGAGAAGCACCCCAGGAAGAGGGAATTGCATGAACAAAGATAATGGGAGCAGGAACTGACAGTGGTGATACAGGCTAACGTTGGAGAATCCTGCTGGTTATGTGGAGAAGTTTGGATTTGATTCTTTAGGGAATGGAATATGTTCTTTATTTAGGTTACAAATAGGGTAAAAGGTCCTTTTGTTGTTGGTAAAGACAACCACTCCACAATTTATAATTCTAAAATTTATAATAAGACAAATAATTCTCAATTCATCGCTTCTATAATAATAATAACAATAATAGCTAAGATGCATTAAGCACCTGTTCAATAAAACAAATATTTATTGAGAGCCTAAGGTTATTTTGTTGTAATAAAAGCAATCCCTCTGCCATTTGTAGATATAACAGTGATGTCCCTAATGCCTAAAAGAGGGCTTGGCACCCAGTAAATATTTGTTGAATTATTTATTTTTCTAATAATGATGATGATGATGTAATAATATTTCACATGCATTGAGCACTTACATTGTCCAGGCCCTGGTCTAATGTTCCTTCATCCACAAAGAATGTCCCATTACCTGCATACTTTTAGCAAGTCATAGGTAATCATTCATCTTCATTATGACTATAAAGTATATACTTTATTGTGTGTTTTAACAATAAAGAAATGGAGGTTCAGAGAGGTTAAGACAATTGTCCAGTGTCACAGAGTGAGGCAGGGGTAGAGCTAAGACTCAAGCCTGCTCTACCTGGTTCGGACCCCATACTCTTAGCCAATGATCCTCACACACTGATGTGTATACCAGTGGATAGGAGTTACCTGGGCATCTGTTCAAATGTAAATTCTGATTCCGTAGGACCGGGTTAGAGTGTGAGATTCTGTATTTATTTCTCACTGTTGGTGCTGATCCTGCTGGTCTACTAACCGCAGTTTTAACTATTTAAGTACCAAGACTCCTGACTTACTATGTTGCATTGCTCCAGGCTGGTCTGATATACTTTGCTTCTTAAAGTAAAACAAACAAACAAACCAAAAAAATGCATTCACTTCTACTGCTATGAAATGTGTGTGTGTGTGTTCATGGTCAGAACCAAAAGTTCAGCTAACATCTTGTGAAAATGTTACAGAAGAACCAACGATGCATTCCTAAGTTTGCAGGTTTATGCATCCTTTTTAACATCCACAAATTGACGGAAGATCTGACTTTGGTTGGTGGGCACACAATGCAATATACAGATCACGTGTCATAGAATTATACACTCAAAACTGATATAATCTTATTAACCAATGTCAACCCAATAAATTTAATTAGAAATAAAAATAATTTTAAAAAACAAAGTAAAATACACAAATTGAAATTGCTTGCAAGACAGTGCAGAGTCTCACTTAAGTACCCAAGTTGGAGTGCACGCAGCATTACCAAGCACTACGCTAGGTGCTTGCAGCAGCCTCATCCCATCTTTAGCTTCACAGGCATTTCTAGCCTGGGAGTGTCTTCCCCTGCCTCCTCCTCTTCCTCCCTCTCCTGTCTCTCATGAGCCCCTGTAGCCTGACCAACCATAGCAACGTCTTTCTTTTTCTTTCTTTTTGAGAATAGCATGGCAAGGCAGGGGGAATAAACAGAGAACAATAAGGAATGCAAAAGCACATTGAAAAACTGTGATCACCAATGTATAAACATTTCATGAGACAGAAGGCTAAAGTCTTCGCCTCCCCCATGCCCCACCCACCTCCCTGGGGGTCCTGGTGAATGCCTGCTGGCTTAAAAGAAAGAGAAATCTTAGCAAGTCAGCAAAGGGAGAGAAAGATGCTAATTCACACGAGCTGTGTTGAAGTTGGTTCAATCAGTGTTAGTAAGAGAAAGGTTTGTTTGCCTTTGGAGGTTTCACTCTGGCAGGACCCAGACACCACTTTCTGCTGCTCCCAGGGAAAGCAGGATGGAAAGCTAGAGGTCTGAGAAGAAGAGACTGGCCCCGGGGTGCGGAGCAGAGACAGGGTAGAGATGGGGATGAGAATGAGAAGAGGTCTCTAGAGTTAATGCCTGGTGAACTGGCACAGAGAGACAGATGACACAAGAGGAAAAAAGGGAGGTTGAGCGTCACCTTCTGGCTGGGCTCTAAGTGCATACCAAGAGTTTCCTTTTGGTAATGAATGAATGTCCTTTTCTGCCCTTCGGCCACTAGGGGCACTGTGGGTATGAGACTGAAGGGGGAGAACTCAGATTTTTGTGGATGGTGGATTGGGCGGAGCTCCACGAATTCTGTTCCAGCATTGTTAGCAGCATTATGAATATGTTTAAATTAGAGAAAAAGAAAGACCATGGAACCAGGGACCACGAAAGCCTGGTTGCCATTATGGGTTTACCATTCCTCAGCCATGTGTGTTCAGATGAGGCACCTTCGCTTCCTTAGATTAATATTCCCCAAACTGGGCCCCTAAGGACAGTAGCTTCCTAAACTTTATAAATAGCTATTCTAGACGAATACAACTGGCAAGCTTGGATTGTAAACGTCAAAGATGATTCCTGACTGCAGGACTTCTCAGAGCCTTTGTGGGAACTGGGCAAGTCCAAGAGAGGGATTCAACTGCAACCTCCCAAATGCGTTTGAACAAGAATGTTTATGAAGCCACTTGAAGGATAGCGGTTCTGTAAAATAAACTTTGAGCAAACTCTGGCCTGGAGGTTTTAGTTTTACATTCTATCCTTTGTCTTATTGCACTTCTTAATGCTCAGCTGAGAGTCGGGAGTGAGTGGCAGGCGTGTGGAGCCTTTGTCTCCCTGGCACAGCTCTAGCGTTTTTTCAGATTTACCAGTTCAGTGAAGAGCAGAAAGGGAGGTGAAGGGAGGGGGTTAAAAGTTCAGATTTACCAGTTCAGTGAAGAGAAGAGCAGAAAGGGAGGTGAAGGGAGGGGGTTAAAAGCAGGGGCGACAATCACAAGAGGACTAAAAATAGTTCTGCTGAGTCATCTTATCAAGATGTGTCATCATGTCCGTAAGATTGAATTCAACAAAATTTACAAAGCTATCACCCCGAGCAATCCCAACGGCAGAAGGAAAATACAGATAAAGAGTAAACCAAGGTTCTCAATCCTGAGCTACGTCTACCCACAGGCTTTATTTGACAGTCGTTCTTTGTTCTTATTTTAAGTAATGCCAGGATACACCAAAATATTTAGGAGGGAGCAACAGCCCACTGATTTTCTGGTATTTTTAGCACAGGGCCTTTGGAAATGATTTGCTATTTTTAAGATAAATGTTTCTTGTGGATCGAGAAAGCTGAAGAAAAATCCTGATATTTGTGGTGAACAACTTGCATGAAAATTTCCTTTTACAGTTATCATTTTATGTTATTTTCTGTCATGTGTGTAAAATGATTTTTAAACTTGCCCCTGTAAAGGCAGCACACAATTCCAGAAACATCCTCTGGATGTTGGAGGCCCATCTGTTTGAATGCCAGTGTTTATTGGGTGATTACTCTGGGCAATGCACAGTCTATGTTCTGTATATGTGTTTATCTACTTAATCCTCAACTTCACCTCCACCTGAATGAAGAACAGGAGACACAGAAATGGTAAGTAACTTACCCAAAGTCACACAGCTAAGAAATACTAGCCCTGGAATTCCGTTATGGATTAAGTTGTATTCCCTCAATATTCATGTGCTGAAGTCCTATCCTAACCACACTGCCTTAGGATACGGTCTTATTTGGAAATAGGGTCATTACAGGTATAGTTAAGATAAGGTTGAACTGGAGTAGGCTTCTTATAAAAAGAACACCATGCGAGGAGAGGCATACACAGGGAGAAGGTTGTGGAGATTGGAGTTATGCTGTCACAAGGCCAGGATTACCAGAAGCGAGAGGAGAGGCCTGGAACAGGTCCTTCCCTGTCGCCCTCAGAGGGAGCAGGGCCCTGCTGATATCTTAATTTCAGACTTTCAGTCTTCAGAACTGTGAAATAATGCATTCAAGTTGTTTAAGCCACTCTGTGGTATTTTGTTACAACATCCCTAGCAAACGAATACAAATTCCAACCCAGAGTCACCTGATTTCAAAGCCCGTGCATTACGCCATTACCCCACACTGCCTCTTCTGCCTGCAGCAGTCAGCCATCACATCTACAGGAGACTTTAGCAACTGGATGGCACAGAGGCTGTCTATCCTGGCTGCTGACTGCGTATTTATATCAAGCACTTGTCCAGGCCTTTGCTGTACCTAGAGGGATGAGGAATAACATTATGAACCTCCATTTAGAGAAATATTTCCCTATAATGGTTATCATGGATCCCAGTTCTATCCTCAGGTTCTATCATGAGTCCTCATTCTACACACACACACACACACACACACACACACACACTCAACCCATCACATGATGGGTAGCCCTCCAAACACTTGAAGTCTCTGTCATGTTGTCACATCATCTCACTTAAGCATGGCTCTCTCTCCATTCATTGTTCGCAGGGCATGGTTTTGCACCATCTCACCCTCCTTCTGGGGAAGTAGAAGAATCATTACTATGTTACGGCAAGAAATCTGAACTGGAACTGCCAGGATAGTCTAGAAAGAGTTAGGAAAGGGTCATCAGTCATTGCTGAGTGTTAAGCCTTTGGACCACTCCTTCTCCATATTTGCCCAAGTCTATTTCTGCGATAGAAATAACTTTAAAATAGAGGCAAAATACCCTGGGTCTCTAAGAAAGGCTCAAATCTTAAGTTAGAGACAGTAGAATCCATCCGGAGATTATTCCTATGGGTGTACAATCCTGAGGCATTGGGGGACCCTGTCTTTATGAAGGGTGCAGGGACCCAAGTTGAAAAGACTAGCAGATTTTTATAATTTAAAGCCACCAGCAATCCTGAAATAGCAGTTCTGTGGAATATAAACCTCTTCTCTTGTAATTTTCTTTGAAATCAACTTTTGAAATATAGAAGAACTTCCATGAAAAATAAATGCCATGGACAAGTTACATAAGAGAAGAGGTAGAGAGGTAACTAATAGAAAAATATTCATTCTTCCTAGTAATCAAAGCAGTAAAAATTAAAATAACCTTGAGGTGCACTCACTAGATTAAAAGATAAAACTTATATGTGTCTGGTGACATAGTACATAATTGGAAAATATTCAGCCTCAAGACAGTCTGTGGAATCACAATTTAAATCAAGAGGGGGCAGGGATTCCAGTTGTCCTCAGACCTTTGAAAGTCTTGGAGAAGCATCAGAGATATGGACACACAATAATGCTGAGTGACCCAGGAAAAACAGAGATTTCTCATCTTTGAGTCAAAAATAATGCAGACTTACTTTGAGGAAATGAGTCTTGATGGTTCCACAGTATTTACCCATCTGCTCCCTGACGGGGGAGTAGAGCAGGTCTTTGGAGGCAATGCGGGCATAGGCCACTCTCTTGTTGTTGCTGAGCATCCAGAGGAAGACATCAGGGATGGTGTGCTGTGGCTGTAGGGATGGAGGGGAATGGATTTGATAGGTTGGTGTTTAACAACTGCACGTCCAGAGTTCCTCTATCCTGTCCTCCTTCTGCAGAGCAAACTCTGTGACTTAACCCACCCAGGTACTTAAAACGTCTCTGCAATCAAGCAAGTGTTAAGTGTAGCTTCTTTGAAAAGGAGAAGCTTTAGGTCACGAATTAGCAATAAGGTAAACCCATCTGCCAAACTGCTCACTGTGCTCGAAGGAAATACAAACTGCACCGAAGATTTGGCATCTTTAGTGGCCTGACAGACAGTTAGCATATTAGCCTTTTATATATATAGATTTTGTTTGTTTCTTTGGGGGCATATTTTTAATTATATAATCAATATATGAATACATTCTTATAAATAACTCAAATAATAAAAGTGATCAGATAAATGTATAATAATGGCCTTTTTAGATCATTCTAGAAGTCATCAGAAGATAATGGTTATGACTAACTTAACAATGAGAAGCTGACTTGACCTTTATTGAACATGAGTTTCGATCCTCTGTTGAAAACTTATCAAAGATCATGTGCTAATTTTGACTTTCTTTGAGTCCATTAAGGAACATGCTTTTTACTTCTGAATATTCAAGCTTAATTTTTTAAAAAATCAATAAAGCTATAGATGTTTGGCTTAATTTTAAAATCTCCTTTTTCACCTCTAAACTAATAGTGCCTGCTCAGCTCAGCAGAGATCAGGAACAATATTGCTCTTTCGTTGTTATCCAACATTGAGACCTCACTGGGAGAACACCCAGTCGAATCTTCCTAATGAGGCTCGCCATTAGAGTTGATTACCTCGTCCACAAGGAAGCGGATTTTTTCCACAAAATTTTGGGCTTCGTGGATCATTTCATCAAGTGATAACTTTTTCTTCTGCTGCTGAATGATCCCTTTGGCCTTCTTGGCCATCGCATCCTAAAACAAGACAAGAATCAATGCAGACCTTTCTAGAAATCTGGACAAGCACTGCCCTGTTGCAGGAAAATCCTGAAGGTGTTCGTAAGCTCCACATGGAGCCACTCATGGGGCTATTTCAGGGCCTGCCACTAAGTGTGCTGCCCATTTAGTAAAAATTTCATAGGAGTATGGAGGCAGTGAACAGCATCTCACTTCCCTTTGACAGATGAGAAACTGAGGCCCAGAAAAGTCGGAGTCTGTCAAGGTCCCATAGCTCTGGTAGACAAGACCTGAAACTAGGTCTTCTGATACTAACAACAACTATAATAATAGCAGCTAAAATGTATTGAGCTCTTACTCTGTGCTGGGCAATGTTCTAACTGCTGTGTTAATCCTCATAACAACCATAGCCACCTTAGTGACTGGGGTAGGGACTATTTTTTTAAAAATATATTTTATTGATTTTTTATAGAGAGGAAGGGAGAGAGAGAGAAATCAACCAGCTGCCTCCTGCACACCCCCTACTGGGGATGTGCCTGCAACCAAGGTACATGCCCTTGACTGGAATCAAACCTGGGACTTTTCAGTCCGCAGGCCGATGCTCTATCCAGTGAGCCAAACCAGTTAGGGTTGGGGTAGGGACTATTATTCCCATTTGACAGCTGGGGAAATAGAGTAATGCAGCTTTGAGAGGCAGAGCTGGAGTTGACCTCCAGCTGAGTCAAAGTCCTTGATTATTGTCCTCACCACCTCTCCCTAGAGGCCTGGTGGATGCTTCCAAACCTAGGTGGCATCATTTGAGAAATGCCACCAAGGAACTCAGCATGAGTGATTGAAACACCCAAAAGTATTTACTTGGATTCATTCTCTCAGCCCACATTTATGTGCTTAGGGAAAAACCCCAAATACTTACCAGTGATTTCAAAGGCCCTGAGTGAGTTAGCCCTGCCTACTCCCCACTTCCTCCCATAGTGGTTCGAACGAACCAGTCAATAACTTGATAAAAAAAAAAAGGGACGGTTAAGACAGAGGGAACAACTACATATGACGTCACCTAACCACTGAGGGTTCAAAATTGCTGGAGCATAGACATATGGGAAGGGAGTAATGGGAGAGAAGTCTGGGGTGCTAGGTTGGAGCTAGACAGTAGACATCCCTGTACATCATATAAAAGAAAACTGGACTTTGTCCTATGAATAATTAAGATCTCCAGTGACTATTTTAAGCAACAGTGATCTAGTCGGCTTTGTGTTTTAGAAAGCCCATTCTGGTTGTGATAGGGAGATGGATTAAAGAAAGACTACTGCAATAGTCTAGATCAGAGACATGAAGGCCCTCAGCTTAGACAGTGAGTTTGGGGATGAAGAAGTGGAGTAAGTTCCAGAGGCTTTGAGGGGCAGAATCAACAAGGCCTGGAATCGAACTGGCTGTTTAGGGTGAGAGGTAAGGATTCAGATTTGATTCTTAGTTTTCTGGCTGGAGAAATGAGTATAGCTGGCAGGATGGGGAGCAAGTTTAGGTGGGAAAATGATGGGTTGAGTAGGATATGTATATTGAGTCCAAGGTGCTGTGAGACAAGCAAGTGGCATGTCCACTAGGAGGTTGGAAATACAGGTCTGGAGATGAGGAGGTAGGGCTGGGCTACTGCAGAGACATTGAAATCATGGACTTGTTCAGGCCAAGGATGGGCAGACACTGAGAATACAGCAGGGCTGTGTGGGCAGTGGGCAGTGGGTGACATTGAGGAGACAGGGAAGGGTGGTCCAAGGAGCTGAAGAAGAACTGGGCCAGGAAGAAGACCCTGTGTACGGTGAGGACCTGGCCTCCCTGGGAGTACAGAAAATGAGTACACAAACCTTCACTTATTTTGCTGGAAAGGATGAACCAGGAGTTTTGAGACTTGAGTTTTAGTCTCTAGACAATGATGGACTAGCTGTGACCTTTAAAAAATCATTAAATCTTTCTGGGCCCCACTCACATCTTTAAAATATATCTGGCCAGGCAAATACTGAGTCATTGTTCTTTGCAGGATTATCATGGCCTCATATAAAATGTCCCTGGGTGTCACTGCTGGAACCGAAGTTTGGAGGTGAGAGAAGCCAGGGTCTGACTTGGCCTGGCATTTCTCAGTCTCCCTCATTTGCAGGGTCTGAGCATCTATAAGGCAGAATGCAGGGCCTCCAGGACACAGAGGCGTACCAGCTACAGCCTGTTCTCAAGAAGTGCTTACATCTTCTAAAAATATATATTTTTATTTTTAAATTACAGTTGACATACAATCTTATACTAATTTCAAGTGTACAACCCCATAGACATTTATATAACTTACGAAGTGATCACCCCAATAAATCTAGTACCCACCATACATAGTTATTACAATATTATTAACTATAGTCCCTACGCTGTACTTGACATCCCTGTGACTATTCTGCAACTACAAATTTGTACTTCTAAACCCCTTCACCTTTTTCAGCCACCCCACTAACTCCTCTGGCAACCATCAAAATGTTCTCTGTGTCTATGAGTCTGTTTCTGTTCTGCTTATTCATTTATTTTGTTTTTTAGATTCCACACGTAAGTGATATCTGGCATTTGTCTTTCTCTGTCTTATTTCACCAGCATAATACCCTATGGGTCCATCCACATTGCTGCAGATGACAAGATTTCCTTATTTTCTATGGCTACCTCATATTCCATTGTGTACATATGCACCATTTAGGAAGTGCTGACAACTTTTAACATAGTTCTTAATGGGAGGAAACCAAGAAGAGGAAGACTAGTTATTTGTTCTGTTGTTGTTGTTCTTGTTTTTGCTCTCTCAGCTTGTGAGACAGAATGTCAAGTGAAAGAATCTACAGTCTTTTATAAAATACAAATATCAAGAAAATGAACAAGAGGAAATCCATCAGAATAGGATATAGGACTAACTGGTGGTCTCCTAGCTCATTCTTATAAACATTCAATAAATGCTAGTCCCTTTCTAACTCATCCATATATTCCCTGTTCACCTGTGCCTTTATATCATGCAAATGTATAACCTTGAGAACCTTATCCTCATGTAGTCTATGACCTATGCCTCATCCATGAGGTTTATTTTTAAAACACGTTTCAATTCTCTTCAAAGTATAAATAGATTTTCACATACCAGCTCCTGCCAACAGAGCGTAAGTCGTTTCTTATCTAAAGTGGTTTGGTTCAACATCTTGGGCTTCTTTTCTGCCTCAGAGATAAAGGCACTGAAAGAGAAGAAGAAGAATTTTGAAACCTACTTAGTGACAATCCATTTATATAATTCTGGAGATTTGCAAATATACTTCCTGTAATACAATGATAAAGTTAATGAAGCCACAAAACCAAGATTTTTCATTTAGGATTAAGCAATGATGCACTAGCTTTCCTAAGCGACAAAATGAGAATTTTTTCTTATCTGGGAAAAATGATACTCAGACTTCACGTGGGGAACAGATGCTGGCTTTTCCAGTTTTTCCAGTACGTATCTATTGTGACTGCTGTCCTAGTTCATAACAACAAACACAAAATAAAGCAGTTTTCCATTATCTTGCAAATTTAACACACACCGAAAGGGTCCTGAAAATTGTCTGCAAAGCAAATGTCTTAGACTCAATACTGGGATGTGCCTTCACATTTTAAAAATTGTACAAAGGACTGAGTAGGAACATTTTGAGGGATAAAGTTAAAAATGTGTTCAATCGGAAAATGGTAAAGGTTATGAAGCAATGAAAGAAGAAATATACATGGCTTGGAAGTATACATGACTTGGGAAAATTAGATATTGTCCTAATTAGTGATAACTTAAATGCAATACCATTTTCATCTATTAAAAACTGTGATAGTAACCAGGGGTTGAGGGCATGAGTGGGGGTGGATGGGAAGGGCAATGGGGGGATAAGGACACATATGTAATACATGTGATAGTAACCAGGGGGGTGAGGGCATGAGTGGGGGGATAAGGGCAATGGGGGGATAAGGACACATATGTAATACCTTAATCAATAAAGAAAAAAATGTGAAAGCAGACAAGGTTGGTGAAGCTGTGGGGATGTAGTCACTCCCCTCCATGATTTTAGGAGCAGGTAAATTGTTATAATGTTCAAGAGGCGATTCAACAGCACCAATAAACATTTAAATATCTATATAATTTGATCCAAAAATTACACTAGACTTCTATCCTTCAACAATAACTGAAAATGTTTGTAAGAAAACATTTATGCAGTAATCCTTGCTGTGGCATTGTTTATAGGAGCAACTCAATGGTGACAACTTCAATATCGGGGACTGCCTCTGACACGCATCACGGACTGAACACTGAGGATGACTGCTATGTCCTGCTACGAAAGATGCCAGGGAGGCACTGCTGAGCGAGAAGGCAGCCTGCTGAACAAAGTGTGTGCTGTCATCTGTGAAGAAGGACAGTGTTTTTGTGGATGTTCGTGTTTGCAAATGCACAGGAGAAAATCCAGGAGGACAAATCCAACTCCTTTCTGGAGAGTGGGATTAGAGAAGGAATTGAGAAAACTTTTACTTTATGCATCCCTGCATTTTCTTTTTCTGTAAGATGAGCATGTAGTGCTTCTATGATGAAAGAAAGAAAGAAAGAAAGAAAGAAAGAAAGAAAGAAAGAAAGAAAGAAAGAAAGAAAGAAAGAAAGAAAGAAAGAAAGAA
>NW_005371677.1:11912-21559 GCF_000412655.1 Myotis brandtii
AAGAGAAACAAAAGGGTATGCCTAAGATGCCACATCTCCCCATGCTCTGCCTGCTGCAATTGGAGGCCTCATCTGAAATTCTCTTTGGGTGTATAGTCAAGTTACATTTTTCTCTTAATTTTTAAAAAGAATTAAAATCATTATATTTTGCAGAGGGAGTCTTGTTTTTACACATCTATCTTTCCTAGAGGCACTAGAAATTTCATTCCCCTACCCTCCCAGGATGGACCAGCCCAGGGAGATATGGGGGGCACTTCTGACTTCTCATCTCTCTCCCTTCTTCATAGGGGGGAAAATTACTATTTCCTCATCAAAATGGGGGTGAATGACCACAGCACATGTTTCTGTTCATCCTTCATTTGTCAGACCCAGCCTGTTGCTGGCTGTGGCCTTCTCACCCCACATGGCAAATGGTCTGTCCCTCCTCAGGGAAGCCTCAAAGACCAGCTGCTCAACCATGAATGGGTTTAGGGGACCAAGAAGCCCACCATGACCTCAGGTCCAAGTTGCTTTCTCAAATCCAGGTTTATCAAATATAAAACTAACATTTTTATCTCCGTCCAACCCTCATGAATGTTTTTTCTGTTGATTATGAAATTGAAAGGGGAATGATTATTATCCCAAGTAACCCCCAATACAGAAAAGTTATTGAACTATTAATTTGCCACAGTTTCTGAAAATATGAGATCGTGAAGCTTTTTAAAGATGCTTAAAAGAAGCCCTGGCCAGTGTTGCTCAGTTGGCTGAGCATCGTCCAATGCGCCAAAAGGTTGCTGATTTGATTCCTGGTCAGGGCACATACGCGGGTTGTGGGCTCCATCCCCAGTAAGGGGGCATACAGGAGGCAGTCAATCATGTTTCTCTCTCACATCAACGTTTCTCTCTCTCTCTCTCCCTCTCTCATCCCTCCCTTCCTCTCTCTCTAAAATCAATAAAAACATTTTTAAAAATAGTTGTTTATTTAAAAAATAATGCTTAAAAGGAACTGCAGGTGGCACTTAGCTCACAGTAAGAGTAGCACTGATATATATTGCTTCTACTATGAAAAACATGACAGAAATTAAAATAGAAAGAAAAATACTACATATTTTTTTCTTTTCTTTTTTTTTAAAGTAAAAATGCTTGTATAGTTGAGAGATTAGGAAAGCCAAAACTTATCAAACAGAATACCAAAATGTCGCTATCCCCTATCTACTCGTTTTTGAAATAAAAATACTACATATTTTTTCTTTTCTTTTTTTTTAAAGTAAAAATGCTTGTATAGTTGAGAGATTAGGAAATCCAGAACTTATCAAACAGAATACCAGAATGTCGCTATCCCCTATCTACTCATTTTTTTCCTTCCAGCAACTGAATAGCCACCCCTTTTCTATTAATTCCATTATGACAGATTCTCATCTTTGCTCCAGTCCTGACTTAATTTCAAGAGTTAGTCCAAGCGTGTCCTTGTGTGGTAGATAGCTCTAACATGACCCCCAAAGATCTCCATCTCTATTCTTGTCATTGTGTAATCCCCTCCCTTAGAATGTGCACTGGACCCACTGACTTGTTCATAATAGAATACAGCAAGAGTGTGATGGGATGGCATTTCCAAGATTGGGTCTGAGAAGACCGTGACTCCCATCTTGCTGGCACGCGCTCTCTGACTCTTCGCTGGCTCACTCTGATGAAGTCAAGCTGTCATATAGTGAGAGCTGGTGGAGAGGCCCAAGTGGTGAGGAACTGAGGTTGATTTATAACCATCCACTACAAAGGAACTGAAGTCCTCAATCCAACAGTCTGAGAACTGAATTCTACAAATAACCATGTGAGCGATCTTGGAAGCAAATCCTTCCCAGCTGAGCCTTGAGATAACCCAGTCAGTGCCTTGACTTCAGTCTGTGAGAGGCTCTGAGCAAAGGACCCAGCTATGCCACACCTGGACTCATGGCCAATAGAACTGAGTCTATTAACAGAGATAATAAATACTGTGTTAGGTCACTAAATTTGAGGGTTATTGGTTATTCGGTAATAAGTAACTGATACCCTATTTTTGAATCTTTGTATTCATCTCTTGGAAAAAGAGTCATTAATTGGTTCCTATTAATGTATTATATGATGAATTCTATTAAATAGTATTTGATAGAACTTATCCATCTCATTGTCAATATAATTGTTGAGTATTTACTAAATGCAAAAAAAAACCATGTTGGGCACTACCACTGCTGGCATTTTTCTTTTTCCTTTTTAAAAAATCCTCATCCAAGGATATATTTATTGGTGAGAGTGAGAGAGAGAGAGAGAGAGAGAGAGAGATTGATTCAGTTGCCTCCTGTATGCGCCTTGACCGGGGATCAAACCCACACCTTTTTTGGTGTACAGGACAACGGGACAACACTCCAACTGACTGAGCCACCCTGCCAGGACACTGCTGGCCACTGCTGGCATTTTTCTTGTTTCATAAAGAGTTTCAGCAGTAAGTCTTTTTTATCTTCTCTTTTCTTTCCCCCTTTGCTTTAGATTTTAGTTGTTAATGTTTTAGGAAGCAAAAGTAATCCCACTTGTGCCAGCTAAATTACTGAACAAAATAAAGATAGATGGAACATTGAAATGCCCACCTGAATGCATGCAAATGGACTACTTTCTAAGATAATTAAAAGCTGATTCCATATCCGCTCAGCACCCCACACGCCGGCTGGTACCTGCTTTGACTGATGAAGTCATTGAGCACCGTCTTCATTTTCTCCTCTGGTGCTTCCTCTGAAATCTTGATCAATTCTTTCACTTCTTCTATACTTTCTTCCTGAAAACAAACCACAGAGGTGGAGAAATGAGAGGTGAGAATGAGACACTGTAGTGGAGATATTGATTGTAACACCCCAGAAATAATATATAGCTATTTTTTTGTTTGTTTTAGAAATGAAGGAAGATTTCCCCTGTTTTCTTGTATCTGAACTGGAAAATACTACTGCATGCTGACTATTAATTTTCCTTTTCTTAACTGGATTCGGGCTGAACTTGTAGGAAACTGTCCACCATGTTAGGGATTTAGGCTTTTACATTAATTGAAACCAGGATCTATCAATTTTGTGGGAGAACTGTCAATCCCTTGCTCTTTGGAGATTAGGAAAACAGCCTACCATAGGCCCTACACCAATGAGAAGCAGAGCAGGGATCTGAATTCAGATAGTTTGATGTAAAGTCCAGGGATTTTGCAAAATGTATTCTCATTCCTCTGGGACCATGTGGTAAGAGGGACCTGTGCCCTCCAAATGCAACAACTTCAATTTATTTGTATTTAGACTAAGGTCAAGACCTTCTACTGGGTGGATAAAAAATCCTTTGGCCTCCAGCTTCCCAGTGATCAATTCCATGGCCTGTCAGTCACCTACCAGCAGGTCCGCCATTTTCTCCAGCATGTTGGACCAATACAGCCTAAACGTCTGGTCTCCCCAGGAACTGATGAAGTAGACGCAGGGCTTCTTGGCCTCAAATGGCAAGTAGTTGTAATTTCTGTGAAAACATATTAGGACGTAAGTTGGCAATCAAGTGTTTTCAGGCAATTCCAGCCACAGATTCTTGTTTTGTATGTTCTATGTGGGGTGGGCGAGGGGTGGTGACAAAACTATCAAAGTATCATTAATTCCATCCTTAGCCTATACTTGGGGACTCATGAGCAATAAACAATGAACAGTGATGTGGCTGAGGAGAAGAGAGGTACTAACAGCTACTGCTATCAGATTCAGGGAAAAACTGGAAATGATCAACAGAGGGCAGAATTTATCAAGCAAGCCCTCTTCAAGGAGGAAGGTTTTAACTTGAGAGAGGAAAGAAGGGGGGAAAACTGACATCGTTCCTTTAATGTCTATATGCTACGCACTGTGTAAGGGTCACTTGAGATAACAGATATAAATGTATTTTGTAAACTGAAACTGCTAGAGAAATGTAAGAGGGTAATATTATTAATGAGGATAAAAGCATAGGCCTCAAACTAAACTTCAGGATCCCATGGCTTCCCTGCCATCCATCCATCCACCCATCCATCCATCCAATATTTATGGTTACCAGGCATTAGTGCTAATGATGTAGGTGACTCACTAGGCTAAGAAGGGACAAGAGGGATGTCAAAGTACCTAGAAGGGGAAATGCAGCACCAAAGAGAATTTTGGGGGGACAGTGGAGTATGCTTAAATGTGATGAGGAAAAGACAGTTAACAGGATGAGACTGCAGACAGGAGAGGTTTTCATCCCAATAAGCTAAAGAGAACTTTAGCCTGAAGGAATGCATGATTGTTCTTTTTAGCTCTCCAACCCCAGTTTCTTTTGGAAATCACGCCCCATGGTCTGTTCTGCAGACAATAAACCAGCAGGTGCCCATTCATAAGAGAAGCCAAATAAATTCTTGGCAGAAACTCAGGTTGTTATTACAGCAAGAAAACAAAAAAATTAAAGGGGTTAGAACCAAACTGCTTGCATGTCTTTTTAAAATTATCACATTGAGAATCCTGCAGCTGAATAAATTTCCTCTCAATGTTGTGCTTTGTTCCAAGGTTTCTTTGTGCTAATGATATTCAAGGCCTTTGTCTCTTTGGTTCCCAGGGTCCTCCTCCCTCTCAATTTTGTGCTTTGTTCCAAGGTTTCTTAGGTTTGGATTATTTTGTGCTAATGATGTTCAAGGCCTTTGTCTCTTTGGTTCCCAGGGTCCTCCTGGTCTCACTGGGTCTAGGTGTCTCAGGTAAATTACAGTGCAGATGGAGGACAGCAGATGGGAGGGCACCACGTTGCCAGTGGAAAGAGAAGGCTGCCAGTTTGAATGGCTGCCCTGACACACGACCAGCCTTGTGACTTTGGTCAAGGGTAGGCCTGGAATCCGAGAATCAAATGATGACCCATCATTAGGTGTCTGTGCTCCAAACTCATTGCTGAGCTCCAGCCCAATACATAAATTCATGTGAATGCATGTGCTTTGCAAAACTGGAAAGCCCAGAACAAACACACAGTGGAATTTTAAGTGCTATGCTAAATCACCCCTTATAAGATGGTATTTTAATGAAGGCAACAGACAAATAAATTGTGTGTATATGTGTGCACATGCGTGTAGGGGTCTATTATAGACACAGGATCTTCCAATTTAGTTGCTGCCACCCTAGCGTGCCACTATGTGGACAGACCCTCAATATAGTGACTGAGAAATATACAGAAAGCCCCAAAACACTAGCATGACTTATTTTGGTTTCCTCGAGCCAGCTGCTCAGACTAATATAAGGTCCATCCAAGGTTGCCTTGAGACCTCTCATCTCCTCCCTAACCTTCCCACACTATATCCCCTGACATTGTCACCAATGGTCAACAATAGGCTAGTCCAACAAGGTGAGGGATGTTCTTGCTACCTGGTCCCAGTGAAAGAATGCAGAATATTTCTGATTAGTTTCAGAGAAGACCTTCAGATCCCGTTATAGGATCCACTCATTGAGGTCCTCAGTTTTAAAAATGGACAGAGAAGCTATTAAGGGACTGGGAAATTTGGGGTTCTTTATGGTGTGTGTAAGGGAGGATGGACAGCCAAGTATGGCTGCCAGAGATCCCAAAAAAGGCCCCAACGAAGATGGTCTATGGGAAGGGGTAAGGTGGTCAATGGGAGGGGGGAGATGGCCCCATGAGAGGGACAGGATTTAGAAAACATGGGGCATGCTAAAAAGGGAGAAGACAACAATTAGGATTATTTTCACTTACTCCTTTCTACTTTTTTCCAAACACTCTCTCCATTTCTTAAGCCCCTTCTCATTCTTTAGGATGTCACCTTTTCTGTGACCTTTCCAACTCTTCACTTCCTCCATAGGCAGAGTAGTCACCCTCCCCCCTCTCTCTGCTTCCATAATACTCTATACCCAACCCAGTTATAGCAACTCCTTAACTCATTTGGAAACAGTTATGAGCATCTATATGTGCCAGGCACAGAGAGGAGCAGAAACACAGGGGAATAGCAGAGGCCCTGCCTCAGAGTGCTCACAGTCTAATGAGGACACAGACAAGTGAACATGTCTTCATGTGGTGTCATCAGTGCTTGGAGGAGGTGAGTGTCAAGTCCAAATCAGACTTGGGATTCAGGAAAGGGAACTTGGTCTTTGTCTTGAAGGTTAATGGGAGCCAGCAGTTCTGAGGAGGGATTTGTTGCCTGGCAAAGGGAAGAGCATGTTTAGAAAGACGAGAAGCAGCAGTCTGGGGAACTGCCAGGGCCATTGTGTGGCTGGAGGAAACGTGGAGTTTGGGAAGTGACTGAAGATGTTGGCAGAGAAGTAGATGGGCATTGAATGACCAAGTTATGGCCTCTGAAATTAATCCTGAAAGCCACTGGCCACCCATGGATGATGCCAACTGGGGAGTCACTGGTTCAGATAGATAGTTTGGTAAGTTTCTTGAAGAACATTCAAGCCAGATAATGGTTTTTAAATAATCCAGATGAAGATGCCAACTCGCTGAATTAAGAAATGGCAAGAGATATAGGAAATATTTAAGAACTAGAATTGACCATACTTTATTGCTGATTGGATGTGGGTAGGAAGAAAAAAGAGAATGATAATTTTGTGATTAAAAGGACTCAGAGGATGGGAGGACCAGTCTATGAGATTGGAAAGATGGGAAGAGAAGCAACGTTGTAAAGAATTTATGGGATGCCCAGGGGATCGGTTTGGATCTGTGCCAGGAAAGAAGGCTGTCTGGGGAAATAGATTGAATCCTGGTTTTCCTAATAGTGGTCAGTGAGCCATGGGTCTGTGCCCAGAGAGAGAGTCTAGATGGAGAAGAGCAGAGGGTGAAGAGCTCTGGTGACGTGGGTCCAATCTCCTTGCATGTAAACGAGAAGAGCAATGTGCTCTTGGGAGAGTCCCTGCAGATCATGAAGTCTTTATTCACCGCACAAGGCTCAGAACACAGAGGTCTCTCACTGTGTGTGGCTTCCCCTTATTCTCATAAATCCCTTGGTTGGTGCTTGAACCACTTTCTTAAAACCGAATTCTATAATTTTACTTCTCTTTGCATGTTGAGATTTTACATGGGTTCGGGCTCAGTGAGGGTACATGTAGGTGCTGGCTGTTTTCTGACTGTCTTTTCTGGTGGCTAACAATCGTTTTTTGAGTTCTTCAGTTGGACTGTGTCAAAGTAAAATAAGAAGTGATGTATTCAATAATGCCACTAAATTGAGTTTGCATAATAGCACAGAACTCAGATGAATATAATAACTGTTAATAGGGTTTGTATTGAATTTTTAAATTCTGGCCTTCCTACCTGTTATGCATCAAAGTTCTAGAATAAAGGGAACTTCAGATCTGATCATAATAACCATCATCATTGCTCTGCCCTTAAGTGAATTACCCGGATGTGTCATTTGGAGAGTTGTTGACATGAAACTAAGAATTCAGGAGAGTGGCACTTACCATGCTGGCCAGACGTATGCTTGCTCCCATAACTGAGATTAACAATAATAATAATGTTTCTGGTTTTAGGGAAGAACTGAAACTAACAGTCCCAGAAATTGGTCAGACTCCCACTGTCAGAAACTGTTGCTTCTGCCATCTCCTACCTGTTTCCTTCTGTCACGAGTGGCTTCTCTGGGTGAGTGGTGGAGACCATAGGGATGGCAACCTCCTGCGCTGTGTCCCTTTCTCCCTCTTGCAGCAGCGGAAGGGTGTCTTCTTCAGCTGATTCAGCTGACTTCTTCTTACTCCCATGATGGGAGCCTCCATCAATCAAGTTTCCAAAATTACCTGCAGAGGCAGTAGCAAGGGGAGAGGGGCCAGGTGTCAGTCAAGAAGCAGAATCAGGCAGCTTGACATAAGGGACCCAAGTTCATGTCCTCCCCAAGCAGGGAAATAAGATCTCAGTATGAAGGCAGGAAGAGCATGGTTAGACCAAAGAAATAAGACTGACAATGACAATGAGCCATCATCTATAACCATGCTATGTCCTCATTTGTAAAAACTACTTAAGTTACAAATTAACTGGATTCCATCTCCATTTCTTTCTTTGAAACAGATTTCCAGATGTGAATCAAGACCTTCTCTGATGGAATATCCAATCTTGGAATCGTTTTTCCAGAATGTGCATCAGCCCAGAAAGATTTCTGGGAGTTATAATAAAAGCACCCACTATATGCATGGCATTCTGCCTGCACTGATCCATTAAACCCTTGCAACAGTTCTATGAGAAGTTATCATTATTCCTATTTAATAGATGAAGAAACTGAGGCCCAGAGAAATTAAGTGAGCCTAGTATAATGGAACCAGGTTTACTAACCCAAAACTGTCAGAATCCAAACTATATTCTTAATATGTTTTTTAAAGTATGAAAATAAATCTATCCCTTATGTAGAAACACAAGAGCAAACAAGGAATTATTAACTGTTTTCTCAAGTAATGGTTGTATGGCCCATGCCATGTGCCAGGCACTGTGCTTGGCCGCACTTACCAATAGAAACTTCAAAGCTAATGGGTTTATCTCCAATCTTCCGGTCAATCATGGTGGCTTCAAAAAATGCTCCAAAGAGTAAAAATTCCTCATATTTTTCTGGTACAATCTATAGAAAGAAAAAGTATATATGAGATAGGCCTGGTTCCTTATATTTTATTATTAGGAAGCTGATGCTAACCTGGTCCAGGGAATTCATAGGCATTTGAGTCTCAGTGTCAGCCTGAAATGGCACACACTTTCCCCACTAATCAGACAGGCAGGAACCGGGACCTGCAAATTGCATATCCAAATTCAATCATTTATCTAGAATGTAGTCTCAGAGCTTCTACCTTACAATAAAAATGTCCTTTTTAGGATATTTATCTATTTTTATAATTTTTCAATTACAGTTGACATTCAATATTATTTTATACTAGAGGCCCAGTGCATGCAATTCATGCACTGGTAGGATCCTTAGAGGCTGCTGGCTGCTGGCTGCCAGCCGGCCAGGGCCTCCCTCCCTTCCACCAGCTGGCCCCGCCCCCCTGGTCGAACTCCCAGACGACCTCCATACTATTATATAGGATTAGTTTAAGGCAGTGGTTGGCAAACTGTGGCTTGCGAGCCACATGCGGCTCTTTGGCCCCTTGAGTGTGGCTCTTCCACAAAATACCGACTTCTATATATGGGCCATAAAGTTTCAATCACACTGTACGTGCGCACCTGCACGTGGTATTTTGTGGAAGAGCCACACTCAAGGGGCCAAAGAGCGGCATGTGGCTTGTGAGCCGCAGTTTGCCGACCACTGGTTTAAGGTGTACAGCATAGTGGTTAGATATTTATATAATTTACAAAGTGACCCCCCCATCAATCTAGTGCCCACCTGGCACCATACTTAGTTATTATAATATTATTAACTATAGTTTACATCCATGTGGCATTTTGCAACTGCTAATTTGTACTTCTTAATTCCTTCACCTTTTTCACCCAGTTCCCCAACTCCCCTCCCTTCTGGCAACCACCAGTCTGCTCTCTATATCTATGAGTCTGTTTTAATTTTGTTTGTTTATTTTGTTCATTAGATTCCACATGTAAGTGAAGTCATATGGTATTTGTCTTTCTCTTATTCCACTTAGCATAATACCCTTTAAGTCCATTCATGTTGTCACAAGTCATAAGATTTTATTCCTTTTTATAACCAAGTAACATTCATATATATATAT
>NW_005371677.1:21580-33340 GCF_000412655.1 Myotis brandtii
TCTTATATAACATCTTCTTTATCCAATTGTCTATTAATGAGCATCCTTTTATTTTAAAACATAAGCTTGGGCATATTATCTTTCTAAGATGCTGTTGTGAAATAGAAATATGGAATCACCTTCTGGTGGGTAGGCATTTAGAAAACAGAAAACCAAAGATGAGATACTCAGG
The DNA here is from genome assembly GCF_000412655.1 of Myotis brandtii. Taxonomy (NCBI): domain Eukaryota; kingdom Metazoa; phylum Chordata; class Mammalia; order Chiroptera; family Vespertilionidae; genus Myotis; species Myotis brandtii. The sequence continues at coordinate 21,753 of NW_005371677.1, forward strand.
CATAGGATTAAACCCCTACATTTGAGCATAGTTTTATGGATTATACAGGGTGGTCACATGCATTATATGTGTTCCTCTTAACAACCCTGAGAGATCAACATTTGGATAATTCCTATTGTACAGATAAGGAAATTGAGGATACAGAGCTTGAGGTTGAGTTAGTAACTTTCCCAAGTATTCTGATCACAGATCCAGTGCTCTTTGAATTTTAAACATGTGTTTAACTCAAAGTCAGACTTTACTCCCAGATAAAAGGGGTAGAGGGTTAGGCACTCACATGATCATCAGCCAGTCAAGTGCACACCGGGTGGGCTATATGCACTGTGGTTGCTCTGTGAGGGGTGCAGGGCCCAGAAGCACAACAATATAAATTGCTTGTACACTGAAAACAGCCTTAGAGTTCATCTGCTCCAACCTCCACCTTTTACCCGAATAAACTAAAGCTCAGAGAGACAGTAAGGGGCTGGCTTGCTAAGATCACACAGCAAGTTAAAGACAGCCAAGATTTGAGACCTGGTCTCCACTGAGGCTGCCTTCTCAAGCAGCCTGCATTCTGAAAGACTAGGCTGTGACAGGTGTTAACCTAAAAATAGAAATGCAAAGTGAGAGGCAACAGCGCTTATTTGAGATCCAGAAGAATTGCAATGTGGGGAAGCACTGATTCAGACAGAAACCCAAATAGTGTTCCAATTACAGGGTAAAGGCAAGGGGTTTTTAAGAGAAAGAGATTGGGAAATAATTACATGAATAGAAGAAAAGAATTTCTATTGGTGCGAATAACTTATGTTACTCTTTAGCTGTACATGACTGGTTACTGATTCTAAAGGATGCCTACAATTTTCAGCCTTGTGGTAAGGGGTCTGCTTGCCTGTTAGCTCCACAAACAGTTGTTTGGAAGGCAATGCGGCTCTGGCCCAGTCCCAAGGTTATTTTGCCCAGTTCACACTTTCCAAAGTTTCAAGGAATAAGATGTATGAGGCAGTTCCTCTGGAATGACTGCCCTGACTCCAATCTAACATGGCTCCACTTATGCCAGTTTCTCACACAGAAGCCATCCCAAGATAAATAGCTATTTACAAATGACTCCTATTGACATGGAACAGGCGAGCCATCCCAAAATAGCACACAGCTATTTACAAATGACTCCTATTGACATGGAACAGGCTGATGCCTCAGGAGCAGATGTTGCTGGGACGGGTGACACAGCATCACATTTCTGAGCAAAGAGGCTGAATGAGCCAGAATCATGTAATCTGTGCTTCCTGGTTTTGTGATTGGATTTATTAAACTCAATGGAAAAAACAGTAAGATTCCTCTAAGGATCAATGCAGTTGTGGTCTCAGAGTTTAAAGAGCCTCATTCAATCAAGAACCTCAAACCCCGACTCTCAGAGAGCCAAAGGGTTTCCACACCATTAGGTGGAGGTCACCCCTTCCTTCACACAGGAGCCTCCTGTGCTCTCAGCATCAGCAGGAACCGTCTCTGTTGACCAGAAGATGCCGGGCAGGGTGGGGGCCCAGTGCTGGGTCTTAGTCACAGAGCACACACCCCTCCCACCTGCTGCCACTGTGTCCACTGGCTGTAAACCAGCCACTTATCTCACCTTCCTGGGGCCAGGTTTACTCTCTGGGAGGAGGGCAAAAATGACTCGGAGATCTGGAGGGAATGTAGGCTCTGTGGCCTGGAAGAGGGACAGCAGGCTCCATAGCCAGACAAACCCTCTTCAAATCCCAACTCTGCTACTTCCCAGCTGGTGGACTTTGGGCCAGTCATGTCCACTCTCCAGGTGTCACTTTCCTTGCCTATGAGCTAACCATCACAATGGGGCCTACAGGGGAAATGAGCTCAACCATGTGGAGCACCTAGTAGTATAAAACTTACATGTGTATGTGCTACAAATGGTAGTCATGACACGTATTTCAACAGCTTAGAATTCATGTCTTAAGCCTACCCATCCTTCAAGGCTCAGCTCAAATGGCTCTTCCTTCTGGAAGCCTATCTTGACTCCCTGAGCTGGAAAAATAATGATGGCAATGTTTACCAAGCTGCTATTATGTGTCAGATGCGGTATTAAGAACTTTAGCTACATTATCGCATGTAATTCTCATAACTACCCTGGGAGGGAGATATTTTATTATACCCATTTACAGATGAGGACACTGCAGTCCCGTGAAAGATTAAAATATCTGTTCTATGTGACTAATATTTACTGAGCACTTACTATGGGTCAGTCTCTGTTCTAAGTACTTTGCATGTATTAATTCATCAAATCCTCTGTATGAGCCTATAAAGTAGAGGTTATTATTGGAATGAAGCTTAAGTCACTTGCCCAGAGATTCAAACAGAGGCAATGTTTTTCCACGTGGCAGTCCCTGTTTAGAAAGAACGGCCAGTCTGAACAGCAGGAAATATTGACACAGGGTCAGACTTAGGGGATATCAGCTTAGGTGGCTACTACACTACCCACAATTTCTGGCAAAGTCCAAAAAAGTCAAGTTTCCAAAGTTGGCATATATTCTCAAGAAACACACAAACACAATCACCTCAAGGCAATGTCATTTTTAACAAACTAACAGTACACATTTCCAGAGAGTATTTCCCAACATATAATTTCAGAGGGAGGGCTGGGGAGACTGACAACATGCTCAAAATTAAGTCACCAACAATGGGGTAGAGAGCTCTAAATAGCTGCCCACTGGTGGTGGGAGCAAACCACAGCATCATCGGTAACAACAGCAGCATTGCTAAGAGCTCTGCTGAGCATTTTGCAGGCATCCCTCACTCACCCCCACTTATCTGAGGGGATGCCTATCAGAGAGGGACTATTACTATCCCATTTTGTTGATGACCAAACTGAAACACGAAGAGGTGTTATTAGTATCAGAGCCATGAATAGAACCAACCCCCAATATTTCCAAGCATGTGCTCCAACCTCTCCCCCACAGTTTCTTAAGATTCATTAGATCCCAGCAGTAAAAATAAGTGGACCTTCCCAGGCTAAGGTCACCCACATGCTACAATCCTTCAGTCTGTCTAGACTTTCCTAGGAAAGCACAGCTCTGGGGGACCCACCATCACCTCCCCTCCCCACCTGAAATGATTGTCTGGTTGATCTGAGAAACACACTCCCAGAGGCGGAACCACCCAGGCTGAGAGCTGCGATCCACCCACCTCTGCTACTAACAAAACAGAAAGTTCTCTCATTTGTTTAAACTATGAAGTACTGTTGCTAAACTAAACAGTTGAGAGGTTATTCACAGTTTGTGTTCATCCTGAAGCCCAAGATTTCTTTTCCATAACAGAACCAGGCTGGAAAATGCTAATGTGCTTCGTATCAATAAGCAAAGATAAGTATTTTCTTGAATGGTGATTTCCCCACAGGCTTGGGCAAGGGAATAGGTTTCTCAATGTCTTGTGTCCCAGCTTGTCGCCTACGCTTCCTCCTCTCACCCCTTCTCCCACATTACCTCCCATCCACAGCATGGCTGAGCTAAAAACAAAGCTAAACAAAATAGGCCACATATATAGTTCAGTTGATCACCCCACCACCCACTCCCACCAGCTCCTCCAGAGAACTTTTATTTCTCTTTTACTTTGGTTTCTATGGGAATTGTGTTTGGGGAGACACCAAAGGAATTTATCAGCGGCAGATGGGTGTGATGTGTGCAGGAAGAGGCAGAGGATCTGCCCCGGAAAATGAGACTGAGCCAACACACATTTGCAGGGGGAGTGAGAGCTCTGCAGGCCTTTGGGGACCTGTGGCAGGTGCTGCTCCTCTTTGGCTTTACCTCACAGGTGAGTTCAGACTTACTTCTGGGGGTACATCGAAAGGTTCCACCTCGACCTCGGTTGAGTTGGTTTTGTCTGAAGCCTGCTGGGGTTTTCCACTGTCCGTTTTGTCACCCTTGTCTTTACTTGAGCCTTTGGAAGATTTGGAGTCTTTGTCCTTTGAAGACAACTTGAGGTCCTTGAGTGCCTTGGAAAATTTAGACTCCTGTGCCCCTCCCGAGAGGATTTCCACAGCAATTTCCACCAAAATTCTGCCCCTGAATGACACGCCTTCTCCAAAGCCTTCATTCATTTCCTGGTAGTCGTCCATCAGACTGTGGTTCCTGGGTGAGCCATACAGGTTAATCCAGGCAGGTCCAAAGGTAGGTAGAAAGCCTAAAAAGATCCCAAACTTTAGTTGTGTGGTTATGTTTACAAGTTGATTATTTTTTGTTTTATGAAAGTTGTGCACAATCATTTAGAAATACATGATATACAGAAAAGACAAGAGAAAATATTTACAGTCTATGTTTTCACCAATGAATAGTCATAATTATCATTTTGCTATATTTCTTTCCAGTCTTTCTTCCATGCAAATGTCTACACTTGTTCACAGTTGAAATAATCTTATGACAACCAAGATTACTCTACCCAGCAAAACTATCAATTAGCATTGAAGGTCAGATAAAGAGTTTCACAGACAAGAAAAAGATAAATGAGTTCATCACCACCAAACCAGTGTGACATGAAATGTTGAAGGGTATTCTTTAAGAAGAGAGAGAAGAAGAGGAAGAAAAAAGATTTAAAAAAATATGAACAATAAAATGGCAATAAATACATATCTATTAACAGTTGAATCTAAAAATTAAAATAAATGAACTAGGAATCTAATGAACAAAATAAACTGATGAATAAAATAGAACCAGAGGCATGAAAACATGGAACAGACTGACGAATCTCAGAAGGAAAGGATAGGGGAGAAAGTCGGAAGAGATAAACTGAAGATCTTATATGCATATATGCAGTACCTATGGACACAGACAATAGGATGGAGAAGGCCTGGGGCAGGGCAGGAACTGGGTGGAGGCAGGTAATGGGAGGGAAAAAGAGGGACATCTGTAATACCCCCAACAATAAATATTTTTTTTTAAAAAAAGGGAAAAAGAAAAAGAAATAATCTATGTATGTTGATGTGCATCCTTGTCTCTTTCATTCGTTGATAAAATTCACCAGGCACCATGCTAGACTCTAAACATACAGCTGAGTGGAGAATAAGGAAAATACAAACATTAAACAAATGTTTACATTGTAGATGTTATGAAGGAGATATACCTTGTGCTGCAAGAACAAACAACAGGCTGATACAGCATGGAGAGGAGTTAGGCAGAGAGAGAAACAGGAGAGAAAAGAGAGATTTCTAGGCAGAGGGAAAAGCATATGTCCTTCGGAAAGGAGACAGAAGAAGCTGAAAGAGAAAGCCAGAGTGGCTTGAGTCCAGAGAGCACGCTGTATGAGATGAATTTGGACAGGTGAGCAAGTTTGGGGGCCCTGACAAGCTCTTTACTCTAGAAATTATGGGAATATTTTAGGGGGATTTAAGTAAAGATATAACATAATTGGATGTGTGTTTTAAGATCAGTCTGATGCCCGCCCAGAATGGCTCAGTGGTTGAGTGTCAACCTATCCATTCTCTGTCAGGGCACATGCCCGGGTTGTGGGCTCAATCCCCAGTTTGGAGCATGCAGGAGGCAGCCAATCAATGATTCTCTCTCATCATTGATGGTTCTCTCTCTCTCTCTCTCTCTCTCTCTCTCTCTCTCTCTCTCTCTTTCTCTCTCTCTCCCTTTCCCTTCCTCTCTGAAATCAATAAAAATTTTAAAAATTCAGTGTGGCTGCTATGTGAATTGAGTGTAAGAATGGATGTTGGCAAACTGGTTTGGGGATCACACATCATCATCAAAATGGAAGACATCGGTGGCTTCTAGGATGATGGTACTGGAGACTGAGAAAAGTAAATATTCTGAGATATGTTCTAAACATAGAACTGAAAAGACCTCAGGATTGTAATTTGCTATTAGCATAAGTATCTTCCTTTCTTAATACATAATGTCCGAGAAAAGACACAGTATCTATGTGAACATCTCCTTGGCAACAGAATGTTCCTTTTATCCAGGCAGTACGACATGGCCACCCTGAATCTTGACAGCCTGGGTTCAAGTCTCAAACCTCCACTCTGTCATTTTTGAGCTGTGTGACCTCAGACAGGTTTGATAACTTCCCTATGCCTCAGTTTCCTCATCTGTGAAATGAAGATGCTAATAATCCCTATCTCATCTATTAGGATTAAAAGAGATAATGTCTATTAAGTGCTTCACTTAAGAGCTCAAGAATATTAGCCATTACTCTTAAATAAATATATGCATCATCATGTGCTTAACAATTACCTTTGTTTTACTGTTATCCATAGTTTTATGCCTAAATGTTTCCTCTCCCTGTCCCGCAGCCCCATCAACTAGATTCTGTCTTTCCATTGAGTAAATTTTAAGATGCAGAGGGATTGTGTTAAAAAGAATAGAAGTATTTTATGGCCCCTGATGTCTACTTTCTAAACACTGTTCTACATCTCCCTGAACACCATCAAGATGTCCCTGCAAAGCTGTGGGTAAAACCCGTTTGCATCTAGCTGAGAAATCTGTAGACGGGCAGAGTGTGCTTTCTGCATGAAGCATCCTGTGGGGAACTGTTCAGCAATATGAGGAGTTAAGTAACAGATATTTACTGAGACCTTCCAACAGGGTCACTCTGTGAGGGGCACAAAAATTCGATCTTGACCTCTGCTTATGCCAAGCCTTCAGTACGTATGTATATATGCACACACATGCACACGCACGCACACACACGCACGCGCGCACGCGCACACACACACACACACATGCACAAACATATACATCAATTAGCACAGATTTGTAGTGCAGAAAGATTGCCTTAGAACTGCAAGGAGGGAAAGTTGTTGGGATATTTAGAGAATCATCACCTACTGATTTAGGTTTTGTGCATAAAGAGCTTTATTCTGGGTGGAAGCTCTTTCGGCCAACTCAGTGGGTGAGCTGGGACTCTGTCCCTCCATGGCCCTTGAGTGCACTGTCGGCAGCGCCTCCCTGCCCTACTCCTGCTCCCCTGTTCCCCTCAGTGCATTGGAGGCATAATTTGGGGGGATCATTTAAACATGGAAAAGCCATTTTTAGCTTATTTTTGACACATGCAAAAATATGTGTCAGGCCAGATGTGGCCCATGAACCATAGTTTTCCCACCTCTGATCTACTCTAAACACTTCATTTTTCAATTAAGAAACCTAAGGCCCAGGGAGAGGGAGTGACTGCCTTGAGGACATATAGTGAAGCTCATGAAAGACCTGGGATGGTGACCAGGCCTCCAGACTCCCAGAATCTGGCTCCATCCTCTGCCCTGAACCTATCAAAATCAGAGACCACACAGAACATGAAGGGCCGACTGAAAGGAGGGAAAGTTGTTGGGGTATTTAGAGAATCATCATCTACTGATTTAGGTTTTGTGCATAAATAGCGTTATTCTGGTGGAAGCTCTTTCGGCTGACTCAGCGGGTGAGCTGGGACTCTGTCCCTCCCTGGCCCTCTGAGTGCACTGTCGGCAGCGCCTCCCTGCCCTACTCCTGCTCCCCTGCTCCCATCAGTGTGTTGGAGGCATAATTTGTGGGGATCATTTAAACATGGAAAAGCCATTTCTAGCTTATTTTTGACACATGCAAAAATATGTGGCGGGCCAGATGTGGCCCATGGACCATAGTTTTCCCACCTCTGATCTACTCTAAACACTTCATTTTTCAATTAAGAAATCTAAGGCCCAGGGAGAGGGAGTGACTGCCTTGAGGACATATAGTGAAGCTCATGAAAGACCTGGGATGGTGACCAGGCCTCCAGACTCCCAGAATCTGGCTCCATCCTCTGCCCTGAACCTATCAAAATCAGAGACCACACAGAACATGAAGGGCCTAACACAGTGCCTGCTCTAAGCCTCTCACTTAAAAGATGAGGGCTCCAATTCAATCATTTCCAGGCCCTGTGTCCAAATCAGACACGTGAGGCTTTACCTTTATCTCCCTCCTGTTCATTGGAGATTTTCTTCAGGTCAATGAAATGGGTTGCCAGCGCTACATCGTTCACGCTGCCTTCATCCCACACCTGGATTTTCACCCTCCGACACAAGGGAGGGAACATTTCCTTGAAGATCACTTGTTCATGCCACACGGGATCGGCACAATTCTTCTGCACTGTGGTTCGCCCCTAAAAACAAAGCCAGGAGAATGGGAGCCATGGGAACAAAATATGACTTGCCCAAGAAAACTCATCAAACCTGCTGGAAATATGAAGTGAGTTCTTAAAAACTATGAACCTTCCTCCACCCAACACCCATGAAAATCAGTTACACCCAGCAAACATTACTGATGTTCTACTCTGCACCTGACACTGTGCCAGGCATTGGGGTAAAGGTGAGTAAGGCTCGGGTCCTGCCCTCAGTGACCAGGCCTCCAGACTCCCAGAATCTGGCTCCATCCTCTGCCCTGAACCTATCAAAATCAGAGACCACACAGAACATGAAGGGCCTAACACAGTGCCTGCTCTAAGCCTCGAACAGGCCTCCAGGCTCCCGAGTCTGGCTCCATCTTCTGCCCTGAACCTATCAAAACCAGAGACCACACCGAACATGAAGGGCCTAACACAGTGCCTGCTCTAAGCCTCTCACTTAAAAGATGAGGGCTCCAATTCAATCATGTCCAGGCTCTGTGTCCAAATCAGACACGTGAGGCTTTACCTTTATCTCCCTCCTGTTCATTGGAGATTTTCTTCAGGTCAATGAAGTGGGTTGCCAGCGCTACATCGTTCACGCTGCCTTCATCCCACACCTGGATTTTCACCCTCCGACACAAGGGAGGGAACATTTCCTTGAAGATCACTTGTTCATGCCACACGGGATCGGCACAATTCTTCTGCACTGTGGTTCGCCCCTAAAAACAAAGCCAGGAGAATGGGAGCCATGGGAACAAAACATGATTTACCCAAGAAAACTCATCAAACCTGCTGGAAATATGAAGTGAGTTCTTAAAAACTATGAACCTTCCTCCACCTAACACCCATGAAAATCAGTTACACCTAGCGAACATTACTGATGTCCTACTCTGCGCCTGACACTGTGCCAGGCACTGGGGTAAAGGTGAGTAAGGCTCGGGTCCTGCCCTCAGGAAGTTCTCATCCTCATACTGGGACGGGGTCGAAACTAACACTGTGCTATGAACAGCAGTGTTCCCCACACCTCAGGGAATGCAGCAGATTTAAACCCAGAGTTCATGTTTTATAAAAGGAGGAATCTGTGCAAATCACTTCCCCAGTCTGGACCTCATCATAAAATGGAGTTGATGTCCTATTGACCGCCAAGGCAGTCCACGTCAAAAATACTCCAGTGTTCACCCTGCCGAGTGGAGGGGTCGGGTAGACATATAGTTAAGGGCAGAGGCAATATGTGACAACTGAAGCTTCTAAGCCCAGCCAACCAGGATTGAGCTCCAACCATGTGCCCAGGCCCTGGTACTTCCAATGGCTCTTAAGCAGGGAACAGGGATGTTCAGATTTACACAGGATAATGACCACCTGGGCAGACTGTGGAGCAGATTGGGAGGAGGCTGGTAATTCTGCAGGGACTGGGTCACAGCTCAGAGAAGTAGCCAGAGGTAAGAAAGGCGGCCTGTCTGCCCAGGTTCTAACCATGATGCCCAGTGGCAGGGTAGACATATAGTTAAGGGCGGAGGCAATATGTGTCAACTGAAGCTTCAAAGCCCCGCCAACCAGGATTGAGCTCCAGCCATGTGTCCAGGCCGTGGTACTTCCAATGGTTCTTAAGCAAGGAACAGGGATGTTCAGATTTACACAGGATAACGACCACCTGTGTAAATCTGCAGACTGTGGAGCAGATTGGGAGAAGGCTGGTAATTCTGCAGGGACTGCGTCACAGCTCAGAGAAGTAGCCAGAGGTAAGAAAGGCTGCCTGTCTGCCCAGGTTCTAACCATGATGCCCAGTGGCTCCTCTCCATGATCTCCAATGGACAGTGAGTGAGCAATCTTCCCCTTCTTTCTTGCCACATGACTCGGTGCCTCTTTGCGGCAAGTTTTTTCTCTCAAGGCACTTCCTAATTTTGATTTTAACTTCATATCATTTGACTAGAAATGTCCTAGGTAAAGACCAGGCCTGTCATTGTTGGTGACAATAGTTCCTCACCATCTGCCCAGCGAAGGAGACCTCCACGAAGGGATCCACGAGGTCCTTACTGTCACCCACAAATGCTTTGGTGACGTTCGCCATGATGCTGGAGTTCATCTTGGGCAACCCTTCTGCTTTGTAGAGTCTCACATAGAATCTGGCCCAGGGTCTCTCTGATGGAAACCCTTGAGGGATTAAAAGGTTCCTTAGAGGAGGACAAAAACAAAAAATAAAAAAGCGCTCTCATGTAAAAGAATAGGGACAAAAGCTAGAAGCATAAAGAAAGATCCTGATATGTGACAGAAATCTGAAAAGATTAGGATCTATTGCTAAAATGAGTTTTCTTCTTAGTTTAATGACAGTGAAGGGTATGATTAGAGTGAATGCAAACTCACTTAGGTCCTACAATTATAGAATAAACACTGTCTCCCACGCTGTACCTTACAATAGGTACATTAAGTCTCCCCATTTTATAAATCAGTGGTTGAAATTATAATTCTTTCAAAGGAAAATCAGCTAAATTCAAATAAATCAGATAAGCTCAGGAATAGCTTGTCTGTTATGGGTTATTATAGGAAGACAGGCTCTACTTGTCCTAGAAACTGACTTCCAAATGCATAGTTACACCTTCCGTCAGACACATCTCAATGACTCAGATAGAGCAGAATCCCATGTGGATAAGCTATAAACTTGGCCATTCTCGTGTACCCATAAGGAAAGGGAGGGAGGGAAAGAGATATGGAAATGGGAACATATCATTTCCATTGCCCAGCCCTGGATGAATCTGTCTCACTTTTCTATTTGTTCCTCAGCATCGGAGATTTTCGGGTTGGTCTTTAAGATGTCGCCTTTCCCAATCACGCTGATGTCACACTTCAGATACCCCTTCGTGCCAATCCTGATATCACCAGGGTCTGTGAGCAGGGCCCACTTGTCACAGAACTGATGACCTGTAAAAGTGTCCTGACAGCTCAGATATCCTGCACAGATGGACCCAGCCCCACCCAATGCTCTCCCACACCCAAGGTCTCCCACACTCTACTGAGGGATTACCTCATCTGGGCTATTTCCAAGTCTCATGCCACCTCCCTCTCCTCCTTTCCCACCTGTCCTTTACTTCCCATCCTCTTCACCATCTTTTTCTCCAACCGGTCACAAGTATTTGGGAAGCCTTTCAACCTGATAGAAATCCTCTAGCCAGAATTCTAGATTTGATGAAGTAGGAGGACATTAAAGGAGTATAGAAGTCACATATTATTTCACAGGCCATAAATGTGGCTCATGGATTTTTTTGTTTGGCCTACACTGGAAGTCCAAACTTCAAAATCTCATACAAAAACCTATACTTCTGGCTTATCCAAAAACAAACTGTTAGACCAGGCAATACAGAGGGCACATTCCACATGACAGCAGAAGGTAAAGGAGCTGAGTAGATGCTAATCCTAATGGAATTAGTAGAGCTAATTCAAACTCACATGACCTGGACCCCTGGACATGTGAGTTTGAATTACAGTTGAAGAAAAGAGGCCTT
>NW_005371677.1:34681-56008 GCF_000412655.1 Myotis brandtii
TGATTAGAGTGAATGCAAACTCACTTAGGTCCTACAATTATAGAATAAACACTGTCTCCCACGCTGTACCTTACAATAGGTACATTAAGTCTCCCCATTTTATAAATCAGTGGTTGAAATTATAATTCTTTCAAAGGAAAATCAGCTAAATTCAAATAAATCAGATAAGCTCAGGAATAGCTTGTCTATTATGGGTTATTATAGGAAGACAGGCTCTACTTGTCCTAGAAACTGACTTCCAAATGCATAGTTACACCTTCCGTCAGACACATCTTGATGCCTCAGATAGAGCAGAATCCCATGTGGATAAGCTATAAACTTGGCCATTCTCGTGTACCCATAAGGAAAGGGAGGGAGGGAAAGAGACATGGAAATGGGAACATATCATTTCCATTGCCCAGCCCTGGATGAATCTGTCTCACTTTTCTATTTGTTCCTCAGCATCGGAGATTTTCGGGTTGGTCTTTAAGATGTCGCCTTTCCCAATCACGCTGATGTCACACTTCAGATACCCCTTCGTGCCAATCCTGATATCACCAGGGTCTGTGAGCAGGGCCCACTTGTCACAGAACTGATGACCTGTAAAAGTGTCCTGACAGCTCAGATATCCTGCACAGATGGACCCAGCCCCACCCAATGCTCTCCCACACCCAAGGTCTCCCACACTCTACTGAGGGATTACCTCATCTGGGCTATTTCCAAGTCTCATGCCACCTCCCTCTCCTCCTTTCCCACCTGTCCTTTACTTCCCATCCTCTTCACCATCTTTTTCTCCAACCGGTCACAAGTATTTGGGAAGCCTTTCAACCTGATAGAAATCCTCTAGCCAGAATTCTAGATTTGATGAAGTAGGAGGACATTAAAGGAGTATAGAAGTCACATATTATTTCACAGGCCATAAATGTGGCTCATGGATTTTTTTGTTTGGCCTACACTGGAAGTCCAAACTTCAAAATCTCATACAAAAACCTATACTTCTGGCTTATCCAAAAACAAACTGTTAGACCAGGCAATACAGAGGGCACATTCCACATGACAGCAGAAGGTAAAGGAGCTGAGTAGATGCTAATCCTAATGGAATTAGTAGAGCTAATTCAAACTCACATGACCTGGACCCCTGGACATGTGAGTTTGAATTACAGTTGAAGAAAAGAGGCCTTTCATGAGAAGATCTATGTTTATTGTTGGCTTTATTACTTATTAGCTCTTGACCTTGGACAAGTTACCTAGTTTCTCTGAGTTTCACTTTCTTTTAAATCAGGGATAATAATGATTATTACAGCAGATCCTTATATGGCATACCACAGTCATTATTCTGTGCTGGGTCTACACTAAGCACTCTATGTATATTTATTAACTTAATCCTCCAACAACCCTATGAAGAAAGTACTGAGATATGAAGAAACCAAGTCATTTGCCCAAGGATGCACAACTAGGAAAGAGCAGAGTAGAATTTGAACCCAGTCAATCTGGTTCCAGAGCCCATATTCTTAACTTCAACACTTTCCTGTCTTTCTTGATGTTGTCTCACAGCACTAAATGAGACAGAATTTGTGAGAATGGAAAAAGCTGCTCAGAAGTATGGACATATAAGATAATTTTGTCATTAGATCTTAAACTGAGGAAAAGAGCCATATCTTACTCAACAGTCTATAATTGGTGCTCAGTGTTACTGAATGGATGGTTAAATGGATGAGCAAATAAATGAGTTGACCTCCAGGTGGGGTAAACTGGAGAAGAGTAAGAGAGCTACGAGGAGGCAAGGCTTTCTTACCAGGCTGGTTGTACACAGTACCCAGGTCCACTTTGAAGGCGCCAATCAGGATGCTTCCTATCAGCTTGTGATGAAAGACCTGAGGAGCGACGGAGCAGTGAGCCCGGAAGAACTACATTTCTTTTTTAGGATAAACCTGTGAAATGGGTTCCTGACACCTCACAGAGCATTCTAGGCCTTGACCCTTGTCTGGCCTTCACTCGTCTCTAAAGCACAATGACATTTGGTCACCAAAAACTCAGGGCTGTAAAGGGCATCCAGAAGTACCTCTTTCTCCCAGCAGGTTTTCAGCTAATCCTTTATTAAAGGACTTAACAAATCTCACTGTCGGAACGTTATTTTTTTTTTTTAACCAAAATGAACTTTTGTGCAGCCAACCCTTCAACATCCATCTCTGCCTGTTGAAACATTATCATCTTTCAATACCTAGAGCAAATGCTGCTTCCTCCAAGCAGCCCTCCCTGATTCCCCACAGCTAAAAGTACTCCCTTTTTTCCACTAACTCACACACCACTTTGCTCACAACTTTATCAGACAACTCATCACATGAAGCTTTGGACATGTACAATAGTTAGAACAAGGGAGATGGCCATCCTCAATATTTCATCTAACCAGTAGACAGCAGAGTGCCTGGCTGGCTGCAGCAGCACATCTGAATGCCAATGCTATAAAAATGAATTTAAGTTCTAAAGGAAGGTATCAGAGCTGGCCCTCAGTTCAGAAACAACATTGTCTGAGACACTGCTGAAGATTCAGGAGGAGTTTAACCGTTAACCCAGAAAAGGGGAAAGAGGAAGGGCAGCGGTAACTTCGTGTCTTCAGATCTTGGAAATACTTCCATGTAGAAGGGTAGGTTCCCAGTGTAGCTCCCAAATTACAGGAAGAGAGATGTCAATTCACCATAAGGATAGTTTTTATAATAGAACATCTTAGCAATGGAATGGGCTTTCCTAGAAGTAGTGATCTCCCCATCACTGGGTATAATCAAGCAGAGTCCAAGAACCTCATGTAATGGAGGTGGTAGAGAAGGATTCCTGCACTGACTGGAAGTTAGATTAAATGACCTCTATATTCTCTTCTAATTATAAAATGCTATGAGTCCCTTGAATCAAGGACAGTTTCCTACTCTCTTCTACCCACCATATGGCCTTGTTCATAATAGGTGTTCAATAAACACTGAGTGAATTAATGAATAAGACCAATTGAATGATGGATGATTAGGAGATTTTTGTAGCTTCTAAACAGCTCCTCTGGGAGAGTCAATAAGAAACAAACTCAACTGACTTCAAGAAATGGAGACATGACAGCCTTTCCCATCTCCTTTTTCACTCTTCCTTCCCTGACCAAACTTTGCAAGGATGTGAGAGAACTGAGGGGAAGCAAGGACAACTTGGCTTGATAAAGGAGTTATTTAAGGCCACATACGCCAAGCTCTTTCCAACCCTTCCATGCTTGCAGTTGCTAATGTGGCTTCCCAAAGGCCTGAGCAAGAACACAAATCTGACTCAAGCTATTCTCAGGTCAAAGGTGTCTGGGTCCCAGTGGGGTGATGGGATGCAAGAGCCCCAAACAGATCTTTAAATAACACAAGAGACCTCCTCAAATCATCCACCTAGTGTGAGTGCCAGGCAACTGGTGTGGTCAGGCATTAGACTGCCAGAACTCTGGAGCATCTCACACACAGAGACTTGTCAGGGGAAGATGGTCTTTGGCGCCACCAGGGTCGTCTCACACACAGAGTGCTGGGGACCTTGTCAGGGGAAGATGGTCTTTGGCGCCACCAGGGTCTGCTACAGCTGTCTATTCCAATAGCATCTGCGTATAGCACTCCCTCCTTTTTCTCCCATGTTGAGTGTATTCTGGGCATGCTGACTTATAGTTCATGCACTAGCAGAAAACTTGTATTAAATACTCCCCCCTCAAGGGAAGTTTTCCCTTTATAATCTTCGGTCTCTGTCCCAAAGTGTTATTTAGGCAGACCAAAGTAGTCTCTTCTTGTAAGTTAGGACCAGAAATAGGCAATACCAGCTTTGATTCTCTGTCTAAAAATCCACTTGGCCCACAGAGAGTCATGACTCTTGTCTATGATACAGTATAAAAATCTAGCTATTAACCATTTATCTGCAATCTAGACAGTCTCTTAGGAGCCTGAATCTCCCAAACAGGTCATTGCCTGAGCTATGTAATATAACAAAGTCCTGGGCAATGTCCCAGGTCCCAAAATATCTTCTGCACCACTTGTCATCGTGCCTGGAATTTAAACATGAAGAATGTTTGGCTCTTGATCATTTTTCATTCTTCAAGAGTCACATTCTTCAAGTGCTCCTGGGAAAGATAATATCATAATTTCACTATTGCCTAAGCCTCGTGCAGGACTGATATATAACATGGTGTGTGTGTGTGTGTGTGTGTGTGTGTGTGTGTGTGACATAATATTAAAATAAAGATGAGAGTTCTATCGGAGTTTTCACCTCATAAGTCTTCAAGACAAGTTTGCCATCTTCGCCATTCTTATTAGAGTTGGTGTCACTGTTAGGTGAACATTTCCTCATTCTCCACACATTTTATGTTGGCGTGTAAAATAGGAATTCTGTCCTTTCAGAACAATTTGGAAGAGAGTATGTTCCCTGCAACCCCCCACCTACCACTTTCAAGCATGAACATCCTTACTACCTTCTGCATGGGAGAAGCAACAATTTCTTAAACTGGTGAGAGAGATGCAGTGTGTCGTCCAGTGGTCTCTGTCCTTTTACAGTGGTATGAAGTTGGTAATGATCCTGTGTGTATTCTCCCATGTGGACTAGTACAGCTTCAACTCAGCACTTTCCCTTCCCATTCCTGTCCTCCAGGTGGTGGGCCAACCTGGCTGGACCAGAACGCTCTCTCTGTCTCTACTCTTCAGGCTAGATCTGTGGAGGTAGGAATTCACCTGCCAGGGCTGAGGAAGGGTCTATGCAGCAGACCCAATCCCTCATGGGTAGATCTGGAGGTACTACACTCAACAGCAACTAACTACTAAGAAGCCAACTGGTAACCACTTGCTCCAAATCACATCCTCTAATCCAGCATTACTGATACATTTGGTTCCTTCCTGATTCTTTCTATTTCTCAGTTTACTACTAACTAGGAGGGGAAGGGATGTGATTAATTATCATTAGTGTGGAGATCACTCCAAGAGAGAAGCACTAACATTTGCTTCATAAAAAGAAAGAAACCAATTCAAAAATGGCAATCCACTGTCATTTGAGGCATATTTTTCACATTCCCACATTAGTACACTACACAATTCAATTCATGATGGCTTGACAGTAGATCACAACTTGCTTCCAACAAGCACAGATTTTCTTGAAAAGGTTTTCCTTCTGGAACTCCTCTATTCTGCTTATTGCAAGTTCTATCCTGTTGGTTTCAAACTCACCAGCTCACACTCGCCCTCCTGAGTCTATCCTCTTCTAAGCTGGCTGTGCTGCCCTAGAGAACTCCCAATGTCTAGAGTCTCTCCCACTCCCCCCACTCCCACCACCAATCATATACTTACCGAGATTTTGATGATCTTGTCAAAAAGATGCACTTGAGGCCCAATGAAGTCGAAGACAAAGTACTATAAAACATAAAGTTCATTCTGACTTTAAATCCCAGCCTTGCATTTAAGAACCCTGTCCCTGGAGTAGATTTACATCTGTATTGTTCTAACCAGTTGCTACATGGGCCCTCAATGGCATGAATGTATATATCATCAATGGATTGGCCATACCCTTTGGAAGGTCATTTAACTTGTTTTCAATTTTTTTTTTCAAGTAAAAAAATAAAGAATGCCACCAACCACATCTTTGCACAGGATATATGTGAGTTTTCCTCTAAAATGGACATGAGAAGTGGAATTGTTGGGTCATGGTTTATTTTATACGCATGTAAATATTTAGTAAATAGCATGGTTTCTTTCTGAGGGAGGTAAACCATTTGACATTCCCACTGGCAGCATATAAAAATAGCCATTTCTCCACACCTATGCCAAGCCTTTATATTGTCAAATCGTTTATTTATTTATTTTTACCTATCTAGAATGATGGGTGAAAAGAGTATCTCAGTGTGGAATACAGTCAATAATATTGTAATAACTATGTATGGTAACAGGTGAGTACTAGACTTATTGTGGGGGATCACTTTGTAAATTATACAAATGTCTAACCACTATGCTGTGCACATGAAACTAATATAAAATAATTTTGAATGTCAACTGTAATTAAAAAATAAAATAAGTAATAAAAATATTTTTAAAAGAGAGAGACATGCCTAGGGTCATATAGCTAGTTATTGGTGGGCCTGGGACCAAACCTGTGTTCTCCTGGAATTATCACACAAGGGGCTCAAGGACTAGACATTTCATCATCTAAACTTCAGTGAGTACCTTCCAAATGTGGGGTCGTATGATTCTAAGGTGCAGAAAACTGGAGTGGTGGTGTTTTTTGTTTGTTTGTTTTTGTGGATTGTAGAGGTAGAACTAGGAAGTCGTTTTGTGAATTATTTCTTTCTTTTCTTTTCTTTTTTTTTTTTTTTTTGAGCTTCAGGATGGAGAACTGACCCAAGGATGTTAGAGATGAACATGACAGCAGTAGGAAAGAGAGAAGTAACATCTAACAGCCTGTTTTTAATGGGCAAAACAGAAAAACCAAAATGTGGGAACTGAAAGATGTCATCATGTATTATAATGAGACCTTCAAAATGGCAGTCCTTAGGTATCAATAAAAGGTTACAGCATTTCCAGTGCCTTCTGTTTAAGAAAATAGAAAAATGTGTAACATTTCAGGAAGTTTTTTATATATATGTTCAAATTTTTTAAGAGTTTCATGTTCAGCATTTATTTTATGTGCAAAATTCACTTACCTGCCAGTCTTCATTCTCTGATATATGAGATACTGTGGGTTCCTTTGGACCAATAAATTAGTTCCAATGTTTATTGCCTTCTGCTGAATCTCACATTTCAGACCCAACTGCCTCACACAGGTTCCCCAGACTGCCGAGCCCACATACACTTCTAGCTGAGAAATATTCCCCAGCCCCTACTAACCAGCTCCTTCAACATCTGATGAACTTTGGGCTTGACAACTAGGGTCAAACGCTGTAATAAATGTTTTCAGTTCAACTGTAAGACAGATTTTTACTTCAACTTCTATGTTTTTGCGTGATTACACTTGGGCCTAAGTTAATGTCATTTAGACCCAGGACTTGTATGCATAAAGCAGATACTAATTATAATCATTAACAAATTTGTAGAGCTTTGCATCACATTATTTCATATCACAACCATGCCAAAGATGTTATGGAGGCAGGGAGAGGACCAGAAAGGAGATGACAGCCACTTCTGCTCACGATAAAAGGCTCAGAGGCAGGAGTGATAAAGAGGAAAGGAGTTAACAGCTCTAATGGGATTTGGGTATTTTCTATGCATTTCATTATCCATGCTCTCCTGCCTTCCTTTTCAATTACCACCGCCACTGGGAAAGTAATTAAGAGTTTACTGAATTTTTTGATAATTCATGATGTCTAAGGGAAAACAAGCACCCTCGAACACTACTGGAGTATAAATGGTTACCTCTTGGGAGGGAAATTTGGAGATATCAAAATTTTAAATGCTGTTCATGTTGACCAATGTCACCCCAACAAATTTATTTTAAAATTTCTTAGTTGCATATACTCTTTGCCCCAGTCATGCCATGTAAATATTATTATAAGTAGTGACCAAAGACTGAAAGAAATTGTAATATCCATCAATGAGAAATTGACTGGCTCAGTAAATTACAGTGCATCAATGCAATGGGAAACTACAGCAATGGGCAGAAAATGAGACTGAGCGCTACATCCTGATTCGGGCTCATCTCCAAGACACATTGGTTGAAAGACCAAGGTCCAGGACAGCGTGTATAGAATGTTACCATTTGGTGACGATATTTATTTGTATTCTTAGTGCTTGCCCAAAATGTCTCTAAAACGGTATACAAATGCCTGGTGAGCATGGCTGCCTCTAGGGAGGAGACTAAGGGGTTAAGGATCAGAGATCAGCGGGACACACATTTTTCACCAAATCGCACTTTATACTCTTTGTATCTTTCACCATTTTTTTTTACTAATCTTTTTCCTTTCAAAAGAGAATGTAGTGTGTTTAATATTTATAAGCTTCATGTCTCTCTTTGATGTATTCCTTTACAATTTTTACATTGCTTAGGAAAATAGGACTATTTTACTTTCCAAGGCAGCATGCCTGTTTCAAAAGTAGTAATTAGATTTACAATGCCTCTGCTATGCAAAAGAATGTGTATCTTCTCACTAACCAACATCCAACACATTTTTAATATAAACCTAGAGCTTATAATGGATGAAGATAAGCTTATAAGGAATACGAAAATGGGTCTTACTAAAAATATACTAATGTATTTTAAATGAGTGGGAATTTCTTACCTATCCTTTCCATTATCTTTTTGTTTAACTTTATGGACTGTTTGTTAAGGAGGCTATGAGAGTTTGCCATGGGCTTAGATGAGTGATGGGAAGCAGTCATGAGGGCACAGGCTTTCTATTTGGCTCAAGAACACCAGAGAGTGGCAGTCGAGAGAGTGTTGATGGAGAGGGTATTGGGGACCCCCGTGACTTACTTCATTGTAAAATGGGCTGTTGGTTCCTTCCTTCACTGTGCTTTGCTTCTTCTCATCCCCGACCTCAATGATCACAACTGGGTCAATGTTTTCACCCACCAGTTGGCGGGCCTCAGTGATGGTTATGGCAATCTACAACACAAAGCAGCGTGTACACACTCTGGACTAGGCTCTTCACTCACAAGAAGAACTGGGGAAGCTGGTAGGAAGAGTCAATCACTTACTTGATAACTTTGGGATCTGACTTCCCCATCATGGATCTTAGTCAACAGTTTTGATCTATTAAAAGAAAGTTGAACATATACATTTCATCAAGTAAGAACATACTTGAGATCCATAAGCCATGTAATATTTCCCTATGTGTTTCTAAGTGCTTTTATTTATGTCATATCACATATTCTCTTTACATCTCTGGGGGAGATAAGTGTAAATGGACAAGTGACAATCTCTCTATGACTCAGTTTCCCCATCCTAAAAGTGGAGCTAATAATCGCACTTACCACATGAGGTGATGGCTACAATTTAATGATATAATGCATGTAAACGTTTAATCCAGGACTTGGCGAGAATAAATGTCAACTCTTATTGTTAGTATGATTATCAGTATTATTTATTTTTTATTTCACAGAATGAAAAACTGAGATTCCTCAGCAAGTCAGTGGCAGAGCTGGGTCTCAATAAGGATGTCCCCTGTCTCCTGTCAGATCCTTTCCACAGGACCACTCTGCCATTTCCACTAGATATAACCATTCTGAGTTTCGTGATTATATTAGATATAACCATTCTGAATTTTGAGATTGAAAGAATTTGCCATTTCCACGAGATATAACCATTCTGAGTTTCGTGATTATATCCGTTAGATATAACCATTCTGAATTTTGAGATTGAAAGAATTGGTAAAAGAGAAATTGGAAAGAACAGCCAAGATTTTATCTCAGTGAAATTTCACATTCCAGACAATTTCCTTTATTTGGACTGTCATAAGTAATTGAAAACAGGTGTGCCACACCTGGGATTTAGAGATTGGATAATAGTAGAAAGAGATGAAGAATTCTTATAGTCACAGAAGCAGCAACAGGCAGGAAATGAACTGTGCCTGAGTTCCTTTTAAATGTATTCTCTTGCCTTTTAACAATACCATCATGCATCTCAACTTCATTCCATTTCTTCAGATAATTGAGTCTGGTAGAGAACAGTAAACTAGCAAAAAATCTCAAGGCTTTGGAGTCAAACTGATCTGAATTAGAATACTTGTTCTCCCCAATTTTGTGATGTTAGCCTTAATTTCCTCATTGGAAAGTGGAAATGATCATTTCTACCACATAGGGGTAGAGGAGATAATGCATGTAAATATCAAAAAAAAAAATAGATGTTCGTTAATAAAATGGCAAACTTATATCAATCGTTTACTATGTGGAAGCTATGTGATTTCCTCAGCTAGAGGAAAAACCAAGATGAATTAGCCATCCATCATCTTGACCCTTGCAAAGCTAGCAATCTATTCAAGAGAGAGGACCAGAGCATTTAAAGAGAACTAGAAGGTGTAAAATGTGTCATATTAAAAATGCATCGGAGTTCAAAAAAGAGAGAAATTCCTGAGAGCTGGATAAGCAACAGAGGCTGGATCTGAACTGAGCATTAGTTGGTGGGTAGAATTTCAACTGATGGAGAATGCTCTGACCAAGGAGAAAAGTCTCTACTCCTTACTTTTTTTCTGCCTTCCTCCATTCAGTGCTATTATCCTGGTGAAATAAATGGCAAGTGATCCTTTAAAAGATACTTAAAAATAATTGACATTTCCCCTATTCAGGGCTTGGGGGTGGTTGTCATGGTGCAGTGTATGGGGGAGGAGATATTGCAGTATGTTCATACAAATTTCATGTCTTCTGTTAAAGGTCAACCTCTGAGATAGCACCTTCTCCCTTTTCCATTGGTCACCCACCTCTGCCCGTTACATACACACACTGCCTTCCTGCCACAGCCTTGTAATAACAACTCAGGATCTGCCACACAGGGAAGCACTAATTTTCTTTGAGAAAAAAAGATGGGATGGCATGAAGAATTACCATGAGTAAGAAATTGACATAAACAAACATGGTACACTGAAAGCACTGATAGTTCCAACTACTGGCTTCCTTACATCCATGCTCTTTGCCCTAAAACAGTGTCCTCTGATGTGGGCTGGTGTTGTGATTTGCATTGGCCAATAGAATGCAGCAGAAATGACTTGCCTATTCTATACCTAGGCCTCGAGAGACCTGTGTACTTCCACTTTCTCTCGGAATTCTGCCATCACCCCCATTGCAACAAGCTCAGATTAGCCTGCTGGGGGATCTGACACCACATGGAGAGTCTGGTGGTCCTAGCTGAGGCAAATCTGGACCAGCCTACCACCAGCCACCCCTCAGACTAACATCAGCAGAGCTGACAAATGGCCATAGATACGTAAGTGATGTATCTGAGACTATCTGGCACCAATAAAACTACCTAACTAATTGGTAGACTCATGAACAATCATTAATGTTGATTATATGAAACCCCTGAATTTAGGGGTTATTTGGAAACATCAATAGCTGACTGATACCACAAATCTCAGGCAGAAGGCCAGTTTGTTCTGACTTTGTAGCTGGGTTGCCTAAGAACCACCTTTTCATTTGGGACAGACACGAAGCTAAGACATCTAAGGTATTGATGAATTCAAGAGCAGGTGAAAGGCAGCTCCTGAATCTGTCTCCTGTTGCTGCTGTCGTTTCTGAACTGTAAGGGACATGAGGACCTTAACTCAGGGGATTTAAGACTGGAACCTGGTACAGCCAGGACCCTGGCCTGCTGAAGGTTGGCCGGGATCAAGAGGCCACAGAGAAAGCTGGACATGAGTACATGGCACTCGGTCTTCTTAGGCCTTTGGCTCCTTGCAGGCCGTGACTAGGTGCTATTCTCTGTCCCCTCGAGCCTGCAGGGGTACTTGGCACAGGGGACGGGCTCCCAAATGTGTGCTCACTGCCCGCATCAACACTGTACCTTCTCTTTGGAGGAGCTGAGGGGACAGGAGTGATGGACGCATCATCATAAATTACATCTCCTCTCAGTCCTTCCTGGGGAGAAGGGCCCTCCTGTGGTGCTTCTGCTTCACCTTGACCATCTAGAGGAGCAAAAAAGAAAGAAAACCCTGTTAAATACACATGTAGTAGTGACCTGAGCCTCCATTCTGTGTCCAGTGCCATGCCACAGAGATACAAGGGAACCATTAGATATGGCCTTAGTGTGTGGTATTTGTTACAGCAGTCATAGGAAACGAATACACATGTGTTAAGACTATTTTCATGAATAGATACCCAACAGATTCTTTATAACACCTCCTCCCTCACCAGAAGGATTCTGATTTAATTTATCTGGGATGTCAATTTGTTTTTAATTCCCCAGGTCATTCTATTGTGTAGCAAATCTTGAGAACCACTTTTCAACCAGGTTTTCCGCAAAAAGTAAAGAGTGATGGAACAATCTCTTACACAAAGAGGCTCTGACATGGTGTGGTTCAAAGACCTAACTCCAAAAGGTTTGGGTTCAAATCTCAGCTCTGTCACTTTCTGGCTCCAAGATTTGGGGGAAGTTACTTAACTTCTTTCAGCCCTGTTTTCCTCTTCTATAAAGCAAGACAATGCTAGCGTTAGCTACTCCATAGGGCTGTTAGAAGAATTGAATTAAGTATAGATAGCTCTTAGCACAATATCTGCCAGGTGCATGGTGAGTGCTCATTGTGTGGATTTTAAGTTGAGTAAGTCACTCAGAATTTCATGGCATTTTCCCCTCCTTGTCTATAAAATGAAAGGATTAGATAAGAAAAGTGTTTTTAAAGCTTTTAAAAGCAACATAATTCTTTCATAAATGTAATTTTATATAAAACTTCAAATATATAACACGAGTCCATTTCAACCAAGCTGTTCTATGTGCCATTGGGTGAAACTCCGGGCAGGGAACATCCCACAGGACCTCACCGCCCCCTCTTCAGGCACCTCTGAAGCTGTTTCTCAGAACCTTGGACTCCATGGGACCCAACTGGTAAACTTGTCAACTTAATCGTCTCTGAACACCTTCCAGTTTTCATGTATTTTGGTTCTCTGATTTTAATCAGCAACGAAGGAAAACGGTGCAAAATCAAATAATTGATGGGCTAATGGGTCCCCTATGTCAGAGGAGCTCATGGACATAAGCCTTTGTGGTGTTCAGTAGTTACAGAAAGGATGCCGGAATGAATGCAGTCACCTTTGACTCTCCTCTCACTGTGGAAACGAGAGACAAGCCAGCCTGCGGGGACACAGAAAGAACGGCAGCGCCTGCCTGCTCCTGCGGCAGCAGAAGCAATTAAGCCTTTCTCCCTACTTGGCCACAAAGGCCTTAAGGATGGGGACCAAATGTTATCCATGCAAGTTTCCAGTGACCATGCTTAGGTACCTACATATGCCAGACACTGTGCTAGGTTAGATGCCAAGGTTGGAAGGTAACAAAATGTGGACCCCCCCTCCCGCTACATTACATGCTGGAGGGTGACACAGACCCAGAGGTAGAAAGGTAGTCAGCGTCTTCTAGAGCTTGTGTGCATGCATTCATTCATTTATTGAGTTACTACTCTGTTCTCTCCAATCTACTCACCATGGACCATCCAGAGTGACCGTCTCAAAAAATCCACCTCGTGTTGCTTCTCTTCTTAAAACCCCTCAGTGGTTTTCCATTGTCCTTAGAATAAAGCTGAAGTCCACTTAGGACTCTGATGCTCTGCTCTGTCTGGCTTCCATCCCCTCCTCCTGGGCCACGGGTCCCTCTGTCCCTGCCATCACTGCTTTCTAGTCGCACAGGCCTATTTCAGTTCCTTCTCCCGGAACAAGCTCTCTCCTGCGTGCAATTTATCTTCACAGACATCCCTCCCCTTCCTGCCCACCCCTTGTTGGGTTCCTTCTCTTCCTTGAAGTTTCAGATTAAACTTTATCGCCACAGAGAACCCTTCCCTGACGGCGCTGAAACAGATGCCCCAATAGTCTCCGTGTCAGCGCGCTATCATCTTGGTGCTACTTTCCTCGACTTCTAATGCAGTTACCTCATTAGCGCCCCATAGGTAACAGACGGCCCATCCAGAATGGGACCATTTGAGGCCTTTTTTTATAAAGGCGTGGGTGTGAGAAAGCCACAGAGGGTTGTGCAGCTCTCTGGGGCTCACAGCAGCCAAGCTGTTACCACTCCGAGGCCCCAACAATGAGGAGAGAGAGAGCACAGCCACCAGAGTGTAGAAAGAGGAGTCAGGTGCAGTCAAGCTTCCCTGCAAGGAGCAGCAACCGTCCTTCAGTGGAGGGACACCGATCCTGGCCTCACTCTCTTCCCTCTCTCAGATCTCCTGCTGGGACACCCCACTGGGGAAGGAACCTGGGTCATGCAACCATAGAGGTTAGCCTCCTGGGATAGAGAACAGGTCCCAGGAAAAGGTGCAGAACAGATCTGGAGAGGCATATGGAAGAGTCCTACATAGAGCTGTCCCCCTTCTAGACCATTACACACCCAGACCTAGCACAGCTCAACTCTCAGCAGGCATTCCATTACTATCTGCTGAGTAGATGAATGAATGGACGATCCTAATAACTCTTAGTTGGGTAACTAATTAATGGAGGAGTTAAGGTAACTGGAATTTTAGAAAATAAAGGCATGGCCTAGTATGCCTCCAAATATGCAGATATAAAAGCCACAGACTTTGAGAATCTCAAAACATTTCACCCAGAAAAGTCCTAACTTCCCAGGCCAGGCCAACAAGGAAAGACCAATGTGTACTCAGTTCTCTGGACTTTGTTTTGCCATCTCCTATAGGGTGGCCCCTGGCCAGCAGGACGGGTGCTATGTACTTTCTAGGAGGGGCCTGATTCTCTCTGCCCTGTTTGCTTTGTGGGCTGAAGACTCTAATTAGAATGAGCCAGCTCCTTCGAACGCCTGTGGTGGACTGCCCCAAATCTCCACCAGCTTGTTCCTTCCTCCCTTAAGCAGTGAGGGCGCCTAAATGGAGGGCAACTCAGCGGGTAAGAGAGCCCAGGCTCTGGTGTGAGACTGACCTAGGCTCAGGAGCCAACTTCTTCAAACTTATTAGCTGTGTGACTTTGGGCAAGCCGCTCACCCTCTCTGAACCTCTGTTGTAAAACAGGAGCAAAGGAATCTACATTTTAGAGTAATGAATGATGCATGTCAAAAGCAGAAAGCATCAGGGTCTAATTAATGTGTCATAAATAATACTATTTTTCAGCTCCAGCCGGTTTTGCTCAATGGGTAGAGTGTCTGACTGTGGACTGAAGGGTCCCAGATTCAATACTGGTCAAGAGCTCGATCCCCAGTAGGGGGTGTGCAGGAGGCAGCTGATCAATGATTCTCATCACTGATGTTTCTATCTCTCTCTCTCCCTCTCCCTTCCTCTCTGAAATCAATAAAAATATATTTTTAAATAAATTATCATTTTTCATAAGGCCCTTGTGCCTTATTTAAGCATGCGTCTCCAGAACCTACCACAGTGTCATAATTTCAAGGACAACAGGAAAGACCCCCAGCCTTTTCTACCCATTCCCTGGTACCTATAATTTAACTGAATAGACAAGTACTTCTATGAAGCTTTAAGCCTTGTCCCCACTTCAAATGTAATGCCTCTCCTTTCTTGTCCCAGATGACTTGGACTCATTATCACCAACACCTTTAGTGTGAATAATTTTCATGTTATTTTATTGTAAGATTAGGTTCTACCTTAGGCAAGGAGCGGAGTTAGGTGGGGAAGGGCTACAGGACGCCTGCTGCGGATGGCAGTTCAGGGTGAAGGAGGCCCCAAGGAGATGACAGGGGTTTAGAAACGGCCCACAAAGCTGGCCTTGAACTGGTTGCTGTCAGAAGTCTCCCGGGGACCACCCCAGACCTGTCCAATGGGAGCCGGTGTTCCTATTTGAGTCAATAAACAGGAATGTCAAGTGGACACCGGCCTGGCCTCTGCTGGCACAGTTTACCCTGTAACTCGGGCCTTGCTCTTTAGGAGAAGGAAGTAGCCCGTTGCAAGAACAGAAAGCCAGAGAGCCTGAATTTACCTCCCAACGTGACTGCTTCCTGGCTCCGTGCCTGCCGTGGCGGGCCCGTGTCAGGGGTCCGTGATCAAAAGGACTTCCTCCAACTTGGCTCAATGCCCTGCTGCTACCATTTTGAAATTCTTAATCATTTATTAAGACTGGCTTTGCATTTTGTTTTTCACTGGGCCCTGCAAATTCCTGCAGCTGGCCTTCCCCACACTTCACTCTCTCTGCATCTCTGTAAACTCCTTTGTAAAACTAGGGCAAAAACACCTACTGGTAGGATGATGGAGGGGTTAAATGAGACAATACAGACAGAGCCTCCCCCATAGTAGCTGCTATGCTCGCTCTCATTTTCAATCTCACTTGATTCTCCATATGGCCATGTGAGGTCAACCCAGCAACCCACACCACGTCCACTTGACAAAGGAAGAAACCGGGACTCAGAGCTGCTGAGTGGCTTATCCTGGGCCACAGAGCAAATGGGAACAGAGGCAGGAGCCTGAGTCCAGCTGCTGCTTCTTCATGGCTCCCCTCCCCCAGCCCAGCGGTGTCCACCTGCCCGTTTGGTCCAATGACCAGGTGACCAGCCATCCTGAGGTGGATGGCCTTGGGCCCGCACCTGTGATTGGCAGGGTCCAAAGACCCAGCAGGCAGCATGTCCTGCCTCACTCCTATGGAGCGTGAACCCCATTCTCAGCCATGGAGGGGTCCACTCTGTGAGGCCCCCAGGCCCCAGGGTAGCAGTCAGCTCCCCCCACCAGAGCCTCACCTTGGGCAGCCTTGTTGGCTAGGATTAACCCCTTCTCTGCTTTATTCTTCTTCTTCTTCAGCTTCAACCCAAACATCCCCTTTCTGAAAAAAAGAAGAAAAACTTCAACACAATCATTGTCACGTTCAGTCATTCAGATATGTTAGGAGAAAATAAACACACGCGCATACACTGAGTTCTCCCGGAAGCCGGCCAGCCTCCTCACCCACCCAGGATGAGGATCCAAAGACAAGTGTCAGGATGACCCAACAAGGGATCCAGACAGCTCTACTCATGCAGAAACCACAAAAACCCCATCTGAACAGAAATCATAAAATAAAAACGAAAGAATGAAATCGTGAAGTGCACCTACAATCCCACTTAAATGAGGCCTAATTCTAATACTAATAGCACTAGCTGGCATTTTTCCAATTTTCACTCACCTGTGTCACCCACGCAAAACAAATGACATCATTTAATCATGATGTCAATACAGCAGCCTTCTCCTACCCATCTTACAGATGAGGAGCCAAGGCCCAGAGAGGGTAGGTAATGTTTCTAAGGTCACACAGCTCCTAAGCATCAGAACTACCACCGGAATCCAGGTTTGCCTGATTTCCCTGAGCCCAGGCTCTAACCTGTGTTTGGCCTTGAGCCAGCTGCTTCCTCTGAGCAGCATGAACACCCTTTCAGAGCCAGGCTCTCAGACCATTTCCAAGGTCAAGAGGCCCTGGAACTCACTGAGGTCACCCCGCAAGTACACAGCTAAGCTGACACATAGTATGTGACCCGGATGTCAGCTATGGTTACTATTGTTATTACTAGCCCTGAGTGGGAAGCCATTTGGGGGCCTTATCCCTGGGAAAGGCCCTAGTTTGCTTCTCTATCAGACAATAGGAGCATCCTGACCTTCTGCTGGCCTCCTGAGAGAATCCCTTTCTGGGGCTGGGAGAGTGGCGAGAAGCCAGCTCTGTGTGGGAGAACGGGAAGTCACAGTTGAGAGGAGAGTCAGGCAGGCTGGTGGGGCAGCCGTGGAGGAAGGGGGCAGAGGGAGAAGGAAGGCTGGAGGAAGGGGGTGAGGAGAGCAGCGAAGGCTCCAACCCTCTGTGAGCTTTCTGCATTCCTGGAGCAATGTGAGAAGAGTGCCGGGACCATCCGTTTCCCGTTTTGCTTACATATTTAGGACTCAGGAGGGGCAGAGTGCAGAGGCTGGGATCAGGAACTCCGCAGTCAGATTGCCTGGATTCCAACCCCAGCACTATTTTTGCCACCTTGACCAGGTACTGAACATCTCCAAACTTCAGGGTCCTCGTGTACAATGAGATAATGAATGTAAAGCTTTTAGTATAGTAACTGGAACATACTGTTGGTCAATAAACATGTTATTCTTGTTATTATTCTAAGGGATAGGATTAGGACCAATGAGAAGAAGCTTCTAGGAGACACACAGGAAGCTTCTACTTATTCACGTATTTAGTTATCTGTTTGTTTATTCTGTTGATATTCTCCCTGGATCCAGATGAGCAATTAAGGATCTCCACAATGTTGCTGTCTGAATAGTGAAATGGGCTGCACTGGGTCGGGGGTGAGTTCCCTGTTCCCGGAGGTGTGCAAACAGAGGCCTGAGGAATACTGGTAAACGATATTGTGAAGAGGCCAAACATCAGAAAGGTGGCACCTGAGGTGCCCTTTGAGACCCTCGGGTACAGGAGAATGGGAAAAAATGGGTCCTTGAACCACCCAGACATGGATAGATACCTCGCTGAACCTCAGTTTCCCCATTGGTACAATGAGATAATAGTAAAGTTCCTACTTAACAGGATTATTGTGAAAATGAGGTGAAGTAAGCAAAGCACCTAGGACAGTGCTTGGTATATGAAAAATGCTAAAAAACAAACAAACAAACAAACAAACACAGGCCGGCTGGCATGGCTCAGATGTTGAACACCGACCTATGAACCAGGAGGTCATGGTTCAATTCCTGGTCAGGGTACATGCTGCAGTTTCGGGC
Organism: Myotis brandtii; assembly: GCF_000412655.1. Classification (NCBI taxonomy): domain Eukaryota; kingdom Metazoa; phylum Chordata; class Mammalia; order Chiroptera; family Vespertilionidae; genus Myotis; species Myotis brandtii. Next base: position 52,944 of record NW_005371677.1, read on the forward strand.
TCGATCCACAGTGGGGGGCATGCAGGAGGCAGCCAATCAATTATTCTCTCTCATCATTGATGTTTTTATCTCTCCTTCTCCCTTCCTCTCTGAAATCAATAAAAAACAATATTTAAAAAAAGAAAAAACAAAACAAAAACAAGCAAGCAAACAAAAAAAAGTACCGTTCTTGGAGGTAGCATTTTCCCCCTTTCATTTGCCATTATCCTGTGATAAGAACAGTAATCCAAGTCTCCTGAGAAACAAAAAGGGGATCCCTTTTGTCTGAAATTTCTTAAAGGAAATTTCCAATAATAGTTCTTGTTACCCTGTTTTCAAAGAAAAGTTACCAGGCAGAGGCCCCAGGCCAGCACATTCCAAACCCTGAACTGCCACTGTGGTCCCCCAGGGCTCACTACCATCATCACTTCACAGAGGCAGAATCTGATGTTCTGGGAACTTGGCCAATGGTCTCCTCAGACTGCTTGAAAGGGCTGAGTTACTTCCATCCTCAAACAGGAAGTTGCTTCTAATAAATGCCAGGATCTACCAGAGGGACACATAAGGTTGCTTTTGGAACATCTTCATCATCGATGGCATCAGTATTCTGCACCTCCCATTGGCAGCCGGTGCCTGGGCACTGGGCGTGCCCGAAGTTGCTGCTGTGAAAGGAGAGGAGGAGGGGTCCCCGCCTCTTAGAGATAGGCACTCCTGACCCTCAGGAAACAAGAGCTCTTGGCCCTGCTGTACTAGAGGCAACTAAGGAAGCTTCAGAGATGCTGATGTCCGAAATCACTTTCAGAGATTGCATTGCTTTGGGGAAGACCAGCGCTGAGAAGGCCTGGTCTAGGCACAGCTCAGACCCCCTGCAGAGGAAACCAGAGACATACGTCCTTCCAATTGCCCAAAGGATTCACAACCAGCTCAGCTGTCTTGGGTGGGTTGATGTTTGTTTCACAAACACACAAGGTTGTTTGCCCAAACCCGTGAGTCAGTCATCAAGGGCATTCCCAGCCTGACTCGAAGCAGGAAAAGTCTTGATAAAATGTATTTCTCCTCCTCGGCCCCATGACAGCCACAGTAGAGCTCACCAGCCCAGAACGATCGTGCCACTGGAATATGGGGCAGCACACAAGACCCGGCTCAGGGCCAGCTTTAATCCACTCTCAGTGCTAGAATTTGGGGCTGGTTGCTTAACCCAAATGAGTACTAGTATGTTTCATTCACATGTGACAGAGGACATCTCTTACCCAAGTCACAGGGTTAAAATAGGAAACAATGCTTGTAAAATGTAAAGCATGCTACAAATAATTGCATTGTTGATGACAAAGAAATGGGCTAGAATATTTCCCGGAATGCGTGTAAGTTTTTTAAAAAATGTATTGAAATTCACTATGTGCCAGGAACACCATTTTGCACACATTACCTCCTAGACTTCCCATTATTTATCACTGGGCAAAATATTATCATTATCCATTTTTACAACCGAGAGGTTGTTGGGGATTTCCAGTCCATATATTGGGATCCACCGGTAAATCAGGAAGGCTCACCAGGGCAGGTGCCATCACACTCCCCTCTCCAGTCTGCCCAGGATTCCAGCATGGGAACCCTCCCACTTCAAAAAAATGATTGAGCCTCTCTGGTTTAGGATCTATTGAATCTCCTCCCAGGGCCACCCCAAGATAAGTGAAGAGACAAACAGAAACCCCTATACCAACCTGGTCTCCTCGGGGTGAAAGCTACCATGACTCCGATATCTGTATCCAACAATAAGAATATGAAACAGTGCACGTGTTAGACTTGCTGCAGCACATCTGCTCGGGGTGGTGACGCTCACTGTGGAAGCCCAGGGCCCTCGCTGCTGGGGGGAGAGGAGCATCCTGCCTGGCACATGGAAAGAGCAGCTGGACACCTGGAGTTTGGGTCTCATCTACACACTTTCTAACTAGGTCAGGGGCGCACTTCTCTGAGCTCCAGGCTCCTCTGCTGCAGAAAGTGGCAATAAAGTTAACTCTGCTTTTCTCCCTGGGTGTTAGATACATGACTTGGCCAGCCCTCATGCTGATCTGGCAAGGGTCCTACAAATACAGTGGGGCCTTGACTTATGAGTGTCCCGACTAACGAGTTTTTTGAGATACCAGCTGTCTCTCGGCTGATTTTTTGCATTGAGTTGATAGAGTAATTTGAGTTAACGAGCTCCTTAATGAGCTCGGTCTCGGAACGAATTAAACTCGTAAGTCAAGGCCCCACTGTAGCTAATTTAATGTCACGCCCATAGCTCAGTGGAGCTGGGATTAGGAAATGGTTTGCAAGCAGGGTCTCTATGTGGTTGTCCACTGTGTCACCAGACTCCCCTACTGGGCTCACCTTTTCTACCTTCAGTGGGAATAGAAGCAGCTCAGGCCACGGGACAAAGCACTAAGTTAATTGTGTCAATGGATGGGAACATTCTGGCCCCACTGCTCTCCTCCCCACCTAAGAGGACACAGGACACAAGTCGAAAGCCACCCTCACCTCACCCTCGAAAGCCATAACCCCCAGTACTTAAAAATAAGGATTGGCTGATTTGTGAATTTATTCATGTGAAAACTCATAAACTTAAAAAAATAATGTTTAATTATATAGTTAATAAAATTTCTTTATCCAAAGAATGAATTTGCATATAACAGGTCAATTTTAAGAACAAAACAAAACCAAGCTTTACCGCCATCTTGGGGTTATCTGGAGAGCCTTGGATCCTCTCCCTGGTGCCCTCTGGGAAATCCCTTCCCGGAAATATCCCATCTGTGTATTTACCTGATTTCACAGGCTGGGACCTACTCATTAAAGGCAAACCACCAAACAGAGTAAGAGCTGCTACAGTGTGATTTTGACAGAAGATGGTTAAAATATAAATCCGTGTGACATCCTGCCTTTGTCAAGACTGAAACTTTTCTTTCTCTCTCCCTATGATCTTCCTATCACAACTTGCCTGTTCGATATCCTATTTCTTTCTTTTTTTTAAAATATATTTTATTGATTTTTTACAGAGAGGAAGGGAGAGGGATAGAAAGTTAGAAACATTGATCAGCTGCCTCCTGCACACC
>NW_005371677.1:56189-78504 GCF_000412655.1 Myotis brandtii
ACCCTTTTATTTAATGATGTTTACTTTGAATTTATATTAGTTCACACAAACACTCCATCCATGCTTTTGTTCCGGCCCTCCGGTCCAGTTTAAGAACCCATTGTGGCCCTCGAGTCAAAAAGCTTGCCCACCCCTGCTCTAACCACTAAACAAACCGGCCAGGGCCCAAACTTAAAATTCTTTATAATTTTTTGTGATTTTCTTTTACATTAAAAATCTTCATTCATGTCTTAGCTGGTTTGGCTCAGTGGATAGAGAGCCAGCCTGCGGACTGAAAGGTCCCGAATTCGATTCTGGTCAAGGGCACATGCCTGGTTGTGGGCTTGGTCCCCAGTAGGGGGCGTGCAGGAGGCAGCCGATCAATGATTCTCTCTCATCATTGATGTTTCTATCTCTCTCTCCCTCTCCCTTCCTCTCTGAAATCAATGCAAATGTTTAAAAAATAAAAATAAATAAATAAAACTGTCCCCCACACCATGTCCAGGCCCTGCCCAGAGAGTCTGATTTCACTGGTCAGCCATGCAGCTAAGGCTCAGCAGTTCTGAAATTTCCCGGGGGTGATTCTAACATGCAGTGGAGTTGCAGACCCCTGTGGTTAAGTAATCAGCAACCAATGTGCTGTCTTCTCAAAGGGAAGGTTTATATTTTTTAAAGAAAGCTCAAAAGATAATTTTATAACCAGAAGAAACAATGAAATTTAGGAAATTCAGAATATTTGGTGGTTATATTTGAGTAGGCTGAGTGACCTTTATTGTCTAACCCCAACTTCTCTTCCATTCAATCCCCATTCTTGCAAAAAAAAAAAAAAAAGAGAGAGAGGCTATAGAATTGGTTGACTTTTCTCCTTATGCATAGGGTCAGCCCAATCTTGGAGGAATTGAGTCCAAAGGGTCCCAGGCAATGGCCTGAATAGATGGGGCACTGACTCCCAATCTCATGGGAACCCTTTGGTGCTTGCCCACTGCAATTTGGAATCTGTTACCTCACTGAGGGAGGTGGATATTTCTCTATGAGTTCTTCATTTTGTACATTCCTGCCCCATTGGCCATCATAATTCAAATGTCACCAACTCAACAGACTATCATTGGGAATCTTGATAGTCACCTGAGTCAGCTGAGCCTCGGAAATGCACCTCCAGGGATGCTAAGGAATCCCTCCTCCTGTGGTTTCTCTGAATCAAGGATGACTCAGAAATAATTCAGAGCCACACTGTGTAAAGCCAGCCCAAGTTAGGCAGTCCTTCGAGAACTTTGCCAAATGTTCAAGGGCAGGGTAGGAGGATGGTTCTGCCCCCAGGAAAATGGAGACTTTTCCTCACAGCATCTCACGCATCCTACAGCACACTTGTATGCCATGATTCAACAGAATGTTTAATTTTTTAAAAGCATAGATTTTGGGACCCACAGTCCTGGCTTTCAGTATGAGCTCATCCACCTGCTAATTATGTAACCTTGAGAAAATCCTTGTCCTTTCTTCACCTCACTTTCTTCATCTGTAAAGTGGAGGATAACTAAGTTCTCGAAGAGGGTTGTGAGAAGATCAAATGAGATTAAAAATGTGATATTCTGTTTGTAAACACTAACGTGCTATATCCTATACATGTTAATTAAATGGAAAAATAGGATCAACATTCTGTGAATGTCCCTTAGGGCTCCCCACAATACAGCCTCAGCCCTCCTGTCCAGCACTTGATTCCCCAAACACTGTACTCCACCCAATGGATAGCTCCTCCTAAATTCATCACACTTTTGCCCATGAACCCTTTCTCCTTCCAGACCCTCCACTGAAGGTGACTCCTCCCATATTGATCAGTAAACACTATAATCTATATTCTAGGCCCAACTCAACTACCTTCTTTTATGTAATGTGTCCTCCAGTTTCTCAAAGAGGAAAAGTCACTTGTTCTTCTGGATTCCACTAGCACTTTGTTCTTATCTCTGTTATAGCATTTAGCATATATATCATAACCGTCTAAAACAACCATTCTCCTTTATTATATGCTGAGTTTTTGAAGGCAGTAACCATGCCTGTTTATATCCGTACTTTCAGTATCTAGCATAATGCCTGGCAAATAGCAAGGCTCAATGACTATTGGATACATGGATAGATAGATGGACAGACAGACACATGGATAGAGCATTCATATAGAAAGCTGCACAAGAATTCACTGGAAGTTCTTTGGCTCTCTTAAAAAAATGTATTGTAGCAGACAGAAAAGCATTAAGGCCATTCCAAGACTGGGAGCATAGTGAGAGGAGAAAATAATCTGAAACTTCAGTTGCCAAGCCTTGTCCTAATAGTTACCTTGGAGCTGCGAAGGAAGAGGAAATTATTCTCCCTGGGGCCTGATGAGCCATTTATTCTCTGTTAAATGGTGCATCAGCTCTGGCTGTCTTCCAGCCCTGGTCTCCATCCATTTCTTAAAATCACTCCCTTTTCTAACACATCCTCCTTTTTCTTTCTCTAAATACCTTTTATCGGTTGGTTATTTCTCTACCACCAGTCCTTAGATGATAATTCAACAAAAGTATATGGAGTCGATTTGTGCCCCAGCACATATAGGCCCGGTGGGCAGAGATAAATCTCACAGGGTCCTTGGCCTTAGAGGTGCTCACAGTGTAGTATAAGCACAGAAGAGCAATGCTACCATGGGTAGGTACCAAGAGCTTTTGGAGAATGGCAAGAAGAGTGACTGGCCTGGGCCAAGAGGAGCTGAGGAAGGCATCCAGAGCAGGTGGTACTCTAATTTGATCTTAAAAGAAGAATAAGGGCCTGGGAAGCAGAAAAGACTTGGGTAGAAAGGATACACATGTATTCAACATCCACTATGTGTCAGAGTCCTTTACATATTATAATTCATTGAATGACCACAACGACCTTGAGCGAAGACAATATCAGTCTCAGATTATGCTATGGACTGAGTGTCTGTGTCCCCCAAATCCATATGTTGAAGCCCTAACCTCCAATGTGATGGTGTTTTTACATATTGAGGAGTTTGAGTAATAAATGAACTTTTTAAGTTTGAAAATCACTAATCAAGATCATCCTAGTCATTCAACAGATGGGGAAACTGAGACCCAGGAGAAAAGTAGGAACCAGATCACGGTCATATATCTGTTTATTGAAATCACTGTGACCTCTGGATGTCCATTTATCCTGAGTTTACCCTCCAGGAACGCTAAGACCTCAGCAAGCATGGACTCCTGCAACACGTCCTCTCTACACCCAGGCCAGGCTCACTGATAACAGATACACTTGAATCCCATTCATCCAAAAATTAGCTTTCTCCTTCAACAGCACTTTCCTTTACAACTCTTAAGCATTACATAAAATGCACCAAAGGTTTAAATATGATGGCCTAATTACTTTTCTCTGTATACTTAAAAAGAAAAAAAGGAAAGGAAATTCATATCTGTTAAAAGCAAAAGCAGTTCAGTACTGTACAGAAAAAACTCTACTATTTCAAATATGATCTGCAAAGGATGTTTTTTAATCCTCACCCAAGGACATGCTTAGAGAGAGGGAGGGACGGAGAGAGAGAGAAAAACATCAATGTGAGGGAGAAACATCAATGTGAGAGAGAAACATTGATAGGTTGCCTTCTGTATGTGCCCCTACTGGGGATAGAATCTGCCACAACCCAGGTATGTGCTCTGACTGGAAACTGAACCCCCAACCTTTTGGTGCACAGGATAATGCTCCACCAACTGAGCCACTCCGACAGGGCTGCAAAGGATTTTATCTCCTTTGCATGTCTGAGTTCCTTCATGGCTCCTGCAACCAAAATCTACTTCCCTCAAACTGATTACTTCCAAGAGTAAAAAATTTAATTAGTGCAGACAAACGAAGCTCTCTAATCAGTCAAAACTTGAAATATGAGGCAATTCAATGCAATTACGAACAGCTTCCAGTCATCCATATCCTAGACATGAACTCAATTTTTTTAATCCCCACCTGAAATTCATCGCTTCAGTTTTCACTGATGTCCTGCATAGAAGGAAATAAATCCTAAGGCTCATGTATCAACCCATGCAATCAAACCTAACTCTTAAGGCATTATGGAGAAGCCTGGTAAAACAGCTTGTCTTGAGGGAGCTTTTGTGTGAGACTTACAGGGTCTCAGAAATAACAGAATCCCATCAAACTCTCTCTCTCACTCGGCCAAGATGTTCTTGAGGGCTCTGCTCAGTTTCCTCTGAAATTACTTTTGCAAAAGCTGGAGTTTGAGGCTGTCACATGGGAGGAGGAAGCTCTCTCGGTCCTGTTCAATTCTCCAGGGGTAACTGTCCATGGAGTTTCAGCCTCAGCTCAGAGTTCAAATGTGTGTGGAGGCCCAGACATGCAGAGGCGTCCAAGATCTGTCCCTTCCTCAAGTTGGAATCACCAAAGAGAAGGGGTGTAAAGTCATGCCTAGTCCTGGGCCTCAGCCTCAGGAGACTCGAAGTAAAGTTTATTCCTCACAAACAATGAGGAAGGCCTTACTGGTCCCCAGTGTGCTATAGCAAAATCAGAACTGGAGAAGTCTGTACAGTGAACTTACGTATAAACACGATGTATCCATACCTATATCTGTTTAAAGTCCCAGTTTAATGTGAATGTCACTCACATTAAACAGAAACAGGGATGCAGCCAAGACTTGGGGAGGTAAATAGTGACTGCATGTTCTATCTGTAAGGTATTTTACCCTCCCCAAGCAGGAGCCACACATCAGACCCTAGCAGAGGCCCTGTGTGGGAAAGGAGATTGGTATTTCCAAAGCATACTGGGTAAGACACAGGCTCAGGTCTAACTTTGGCCTCATAATACTACTTATAATCTGTGACCTGAAGTAAACCATATAACTTCTCTATGCCTCCATTTTGTTATCTGTAAAATGGGCATCAAGTAGTACCTACCTCATAGAGCAGGGGAGGGGAACTTGGGCCCGCAGGCCATATAAGGCCTGTGAAATTATTTGGTCTGGCCTTGCCAAGGCATTAGGGGCGAGCTAATTAAATGACTGACCAAGTATAGCAGGCTAATTTTTAAGTTGATAATTTTGTATGGCCCTCGAATGATGTTAGAAATATCCAAACGGCCCTGGGGAGAAAAAAGGTTCCCTACCTCTGTACAGAATGTCAAGGATTAAGTGAATTTATGTATGTAAAGCACTTCGAACAGCTCCTGGCAAATGAGAGAAAATAGCTACCATTATTCTTATTTTAAGATGAGAGAATCGAGGGTCAGCAAAGTTAGGCAACTTACTCAGTCACCCAGCTACAAACTGGCCACACTGGGGACAGAGCCAGGTCTCCACAGGGCTTGCTGAATGCTTTTCCATCTAGACCGGATTGAGCCAGTCAACAGTTCTCCGTTGTACAATGTATTCGATATTTTAATCCTTTTTATTATTTAATTATCAATCTTCAACGTGCTCTGAGACCATCATAATAGCGGCTGCTCATTAAGCGTGTAGGCTGAGACAGGCACTGAGCTAAAGGGTCTACATACATTTTCTCGTTTCATCATCCCAACAGCCGCTGAAACTTTGATCTCTTTTACCGATGTGGGACTTGAAGTCTAAAAGGTTAAGGAACCTGCCTAAGACCCCACAGCCCTAAGCTGCAATCAGATTCTGGCCTGTCAGGGCCTTCACTCTGTGCTGCCTCGCAAATATCAATTAGACCTTTTTCAACTTTTCAAGGTACTGTGCAACCCTCACCTTCCCAGATGCTGCACACCGCAATTCAGAGAGGCCAGGGAACTTGCCTAGAGCCACACAGCAGCTGTTGCTGAAGCCCAGTGCCCGGGCTCTGTGCTCTGTGCCTCATCCATGGTGAGCCAGGTCTCTCAGAACAAGAAGAGGAGCGACAGCCACAAGGGCATCCAGCAGCCCGGACCACAGCAGAGTGTGGACAGAGCTCAGTAATAAGAAACAGAGCAATGGGCCTCACCTTGACTGTGCCCTGAGCACTCCCACTCACGAACTTCTTGGCCCCGAGGCAGGTCAGCAGGGCAGGAGGCAGAGCGTCCAGCACTAGTCTCGGGAGGAGAAAGGCTCCTGTCTAGAATGCAGTGCCCAGTGGGGTGGGTCAGGGTGCCCCATCCCGAGGGGCGGCGCCTCCCGGGAAATGCCCTTCCTGCGTGTTCGCCCAGCAGCTCCCTAATCTCTGTTTGAAATTCTGCGCCCTCTGCTTGGCTTGGCCGCCAGAGTCCAAGCCTCGGATCAGCAAACACAGCGGCTCAGAGCAGGTCCTGAGAGGAGGGGCCACCAATGTGTTTTATTCCCAGTCAGGTGGCCACAGGTAGGTCAAAACACAAAAGAGCCATAGCTCCAGACAGTGCCAAAGCCCGGGGCGCTTTCTAGCCACCAGCCAGCCATCCCACCTGGCTCTTTCATCATTGTCACATCCCCTACCCATCTGAATGCATTCTTATTGTTTACTTAATAATAGTAAGAACAGTTAACATTTGTTAAGCACTTTGTTTGGGGTCAGTTCTAGATGCTGTTACAAGTATTATCCTATTTAAGACCCACAACAACCTCAGAGGTAGGTATTGGTATTGTGCCCAACATACAGATGGGAAAACAGAGCCACGGAGGGGTTGGTGAGTGCTGGGATTTGAACCGAGGCCATGTTACCTCAGACCACGCCTGCGCTCTCAGGCTCTCCAGCCTGCTGCCTCTGCTCTGTGACATTTCAGTAGGACTTGTGTCTGATGCTATTTCAAAGATACCAAGTTTATAAAGAAGAAAAAGGAATAAAATAAAAAGAAGGTATTTTGGAAGGTCAAATGCCTCAGAACTCACTGTCTGTAGGGGGTTGAATGGTGCCCAGCCCCATCCCGCAATATATTTCCAGGTTCTGAAAACTGTGACTGTGCCCTTATTTGAAAAAAACAAAACAGTCTTTGCAGATGGAATTAAGTTAAAGATCTCAGCATGAGAACATTCTGGATTACAGAGTGGGCCCTAAAGCCAATTACAAGTGTTCTTACAAGAAAGAGAAAAGGAGACAGCACGGAGAGGGGTGATGTGAAGACAGAGGCAGAGACTGGAGTGATGTGGCCACAGCCCAGGGGCACCTGGAGCCACCAGAAGCTTGGACGCGGCAGCAGGGATTCCCCCTTGAGTCTCCAGGGGAGCAGGTCCCGTCTGCACCTGGATTTCAGACTGTGAGAGGATACAGTGCTATTGGTATAAGCTGCCAAGTCTGTGGTCATTTGGATGCAGCCCTGGGAACGATACATTGCCCTTTGCCACTTCCTCTTTCCCTTCTTGATGACATTGTAGGAAAGGAAAGAGTGTTGGCTTCACCCTGTGGGCAACTCACAGGGAAGGCAAGGAGGTTAACACCTGTGGGCCGGGCAGTGGTGTAAGAGCCTGGGACGCGCAGACACTGAGGGAGGAAGGCAGTCCCCCGGTGCAGGGCAGGGGCGAAGAGTGTTGGCTTCACCCTGGGGCACCTCACAGGGAAGGCGGGGAGGTTAACACCCGTGGGCCGGGCAGTGGTGTAAGAGCCTGGGACGCCAAGACAATGAGGGAGGAAGGCAGTCCCCCGGTGCAGGGCAGGGGCTGAGGAAAAGGTTTTGCAGGTGAGGACTGAGCATGTTAAACAGCAGCTCACCAGGCAGCCTTCTCAAGATCCCCAACTTCCAAAGGCTGAACAGTCCTAGCCTTCATTCATCTCTACTACCTCCTCCATATTTCAACTTACTATCATCCTATCTTTTTATTTTATGGACTTTATTGGGTGACATTGGTTAATAAAATTAAATAGGTTTCAGGTGTACACTCTATAACACATCATCTGTATATTGTATTGTGTTCACCAACCCAAGTCAAGTCTCTTTCCATCACCCTTTTACCCACTCACATTTCCCCCACTTCCCTTGCCCTCTGGTAATCACCATACTGTTGTCTGTCTATGAGGTTTGTGGGGTTTTTTGCTTAATCCCTTCACCTTTTTTCACCCAGCCCCGCTCCCTACTCCCCTCTGACAGCTGTCAGTCTGTTCTCTGTATCTCTGAATCTGTTTCTATTTCGTTTGTTAGTTTATTTTGTTCATTAGATTCCACATATAAGTGAAATCATATGGTATTTGTCTTTCTCTGACTGGCTTATTTCACTTAGCATAATACTCTCCAGGTCCATCCATGCTGTCACAAATGGTAAGATTTCCTTCTTTTTATGACTAAGTAGTATTCCATTGTGTACATGTACCACAGCTTTTTTATCCACTCATCTACTGATGGACACTTGGGTTGCTTCCAAATCATGGCTATTGTAAATAACAATAAATATAGGAGTGCATATATTCTTTCAAATTAGTGTTTCATGTTTCTTCAGATATATCGCCAGAAGTGGAATTGCTGGATCAGAGGCAGGTCCATTCTTTTTTTATTTTTTTAATATATTTTTATTGATTTCAGAGAGGAAAGGAGGGAGAGAGAGAGAGAGAGAAACATCAATGATGAGATAGAATCATTGATTGGCTGCCTCCTGCACGCCCCCTACTGAGGATTGAGTCTGCAACTTCGGCATGTGCCTTTGACCAGAATCCAACCTCTTCTTACTCTTCAATTTTTGTAAGAAAATAAAAATAGCTTCCAACTCTTACCTAAGAAGATTGGGAAAGGATGATAAATTGATAATATTCTCTGTAACAAAATTCTAATGGCACACAAGATGCTCTTCTAGCTGAGTGGCATGACCTGAGCATTTGAATGGGATGGGATGTAGCATATTTCCTTGCCCTTTACAATGTGATGACTAACTGGCTCCTATGTGAGTGAGTTATATTTTAACCAAAGGAGGAAACAAAATAATTCTTGGCTTGGGGCAGATAATATCATTTAATTGAGTCATGGCTATGTAAACCACAAGTGAATGTGCAGAGGTCTGACTCTAAGGAGAATTTTTTACATCAAAAGAATGCTTCTGTCCCTTTGCTTTTTTTGGTTCCTTTGTTAAGCAAGGGTCTTCTATTGTCTTCAGATTTGACTCATGCTACAGACAAGAAGCTCAAAGGTGCACATGAGGATATCAGCTGTCATTGTCTACAAGTGAGCAGACACTTTTAGGCCCCAGAGATCATGGAATTATAACACTAGGTATACTAGAAAGAAAAGTAGAATTACAATTCACCCTTTCTTATATAAGAGCTTTGAGACAGTATCATTTACTCAAGATTGCAGACAAACGTTAGTAATTTTGTGCAAACTCTTTAATAAATAACTCAGAGTTGCAATTTTATTCTTAGAAGGTAAATCTCTCCTTTTAACCCCCTTTCCTAAGACCACTGATGAATTCCAAACTCAGACCAATCATTGCACCGGTATTAAGTCACTCTCCATTTCCCTTAGAAACGCCCTGCCTGGGTGTTTCATTCTTTCTGGATTGCTGTTCTCAACAGTGAGTCAGCTTAAGTAAATGATGACTGCTCTAAGAATGACCTGGCAAATGGTTTTGTTCTACTGATATTTTTCAATAGCTGAAAGGAGAGACATATGAAAGAGTTTTATTTCCTTGTCATTATCTTCATATTCCAGTTGTATCAACTGTATTTCTTAGTTGGAAACTATAGGCGCCCTCCTTGGCTAGATTAAATAGAAAAGGGATGTTAAAGGCTATGAGACAGTTTTCAGATTTTTTGAGGAGGCCCAGAGAACCAGGCAATGGCCATTTATTTCAGACCACAGACAGCTCCTGGGTAGACCCACTGGATACAGACAGTTCAGTTCATCCACAACACCAGAACCGGGGGGTGCTGCCAGAACCTCTGACACTGCCCTCTCGCAGAAAACAGGCCTATTTGTTCTCCTTCTCACCAGAATGGTTCTATGATGCACCTGCTTATTTGTGTCACTAGCTTTCAATTTAAAATCTCAAATGCAAGCATCTGATTGGTGCAGCCTGGGCCACATGCCTGCATCCTGCCTGTAAGGGAAGCTGGGAAAGCAAGTTTATGGCTTTTACCTTAGGAAGAATTTATAAATGGTAAAGGAAGTCAAGGTGCAGAGCAGAAAAAAAAAGCACAGAACAAAACACAAGGTCCATCTGCCAGCAATAAACAACTTCACTACCAGGCTGCTGTGATTAGTTCATCTAAGTATTATTTTTCTCCTCCCCAAAACTGAACATGTTGGAATATTCATCTGTGATACTCTTGTATGCAAAGGTAAGTAGTCATTAAGAATGTGTAGAGAAGATATGATGAGAAAACTTTTTTCCCAGGTTTCATTAGTGGGTAATTTACAAATCAACAACATCCTTGATTCATATTCAAGTGTAAATAGAGAATTTAATATTCTTGCCTAACCTTTATCATCATTTGTGGCAATTTATAAAGCCATCCATTATGCATTGCATCCATTTCCAGAAAGAAAAAAAGACACTAGTGGAGATGCAAAGAACCTCGTCCCTCACTCTGCCCTTAGTCAGGTCTCTCTGGGAGAAACCTTCATTGATGAGAGTCCAGGCTGTATTCAAGGACTCCAAAGCAAGGTCACTTCACCTACTTTTTCTGAAACTTTTCCAACACTCAGTGACCCTTTCTTTCTTTCTTTTTAAAATGTTTTTATTGATTTTATTTTTTTAGAGAAAGAGGAAGGGAGATGGATAGAGAGATAGAAACATTGATGAGAGAGAAATATTGATTGGCTGCCTCCTGCATGCCTCCCACTGGGGATTGACCCCGTAACCCGGGCGTGTGCCCTGACCAGGAATTGCACCTGTGACCTCTTGGTTCATGGGTTGACACTCAACCACTGATCCACATCGGCTGGGCCTCAGTGACCCTTTCACCTGACAACATTCACTCGTCAGCTCTCTACAGAACACTTTCTGCACTGTCCTATAATTGTGCCATGAGTTTTAACTCCTGGTACCCCAGCTAAACCCCAAGCTTCCAGAATGTCTCGTCTTTTAATAGCCTGATTCAAATACGAATTAAATTTTTTAAAACTTTGACCTCAGCCTTTTCATTTCTAGGAATTAATCCTGAGGGTGAGATTAAACAACTTTGCAAATGGGCAAAATTGAATAGACAGGGATTTTTATTATGGAATTATTACATTCGCCAAACATGGGAAATAACACAAGTATCCATCAGCGAGGGACTAATTACACAAATGCATTTTGTATATACAATGGAATAGCAGAGAGTCATTAACAATGGCAATGCCGTTATGTATGTATGAAATTGAAAACGCGCCGCCCTACCAGACCTAAGCACAGACTTAATTAGTTCAAGGAGAAAATGCAAGAAAAGGATTCAACAGAGAGAATTCTAGAATTCTATGATGAAAGAACCCATAGAGATCACAGCTCCTTTTAATGTTCAACACTTCTTTTCATCACTCCACTGATTACAGAACTTTCAGTGTGTGCTGATAATGTTCAGAGGAAAAGTAGGTTACAGAACAGCATGTATAATGTGATGCAGTTTATATTTTAAAAATGTGTAAATGTATAAGATGCCTCAGACGGGTTTCATCAAAAAGATGAGTAATCATCTATGAGAGGTGGGATTCGGGGTTAATTTTCCTTTCATCTCTATGACTTTTTCTGTATTGTTTTAAATTTTTATAAAGCCTGCATATTATTTTTACATTCAGCAAAAGCTGTAAAGCTCTCCTTGTTTTTTGGGGAAAATAGCATCTGGATTAAGGAGGCTGTCATCAAATATAGTCAAATGGAAACTTACTCATAGTCCTTTTGGCACTAAGCAGGATGCAAATGGATAAACAAAGGGCTGGAGGGCCCGACCGAATGGTATATTGCACGCCAAGGCCCCAGCCTGTGCCCTGAATAAGCATCGAGGAACTGATGCTCTACTGACCTGGTGACCTTCACGATTTGGAAAGGCTTTTGCTTCCAAGGTCTCGTTTGACCTTCAAAACTAGATTGTGACTAGTTCCCCAAAATGAGTTCCCTAAATGTTGTTCTGGTCACCATTAGGTGACATTTCCGGGTTGGTGTTGGCAATGGCTGTTTGTTGGATATAGATAAAAATGGGTGGGTGGATGGATGGATAGATGGATGGATGAGGAATGAATTTTTCCCCCTTTTACAGACAAAACAACAACAAACAAACAAACAAAAACCAGAGAAGCAGAGGTGAAGCAACAAGTCTAAGGTGATGCAGTTAGTAAATGATAAAGTCAGTGGTTGGAATGATTGTATACAGTTCCCTAGTCAGCTCTCTTTAATATGTAATGCACCCCTAAACCTGTTTTCTTCAGGAAGAAATACTTTAATATCACTGACATGTACTTAATAACCAGAGATGATAGTCAAAACACCAATGGCCTGGGTATTGACCTATCAGAATGTCACCAGCCATGGCACCAGTGCAAATGGCACCTCCTGCTCTGCCTGGCATTAACCCATTCATTGCTGGATATAAGTAGGTCCTGGGGGTCAGAAGGGCCCTCAGTGGGCTCAAGACAGGACCTACTCACCAACTGGTGTGGAACTATTTCATTATTGTAACAATGAGTACAGCCATACAAATGCACAATGGTTGGATATGAGCCCCGCTAAAAACCCTCCACAACGGCGCTGCTCTCCCTCCACTCATAGCAGAGCCCTTACTCCAGAAACTATTTCGGTTGGATATGAGCCCCGCTAAAAACCCTCCACAACACCAGGAAGGTTGCTAGTCACATGAACGGCGCTGCTCTCTCCACTCATAGCAGAGCCCTTACTCCAGAAACTATTTACAATGCCACTTAACACCTTCATCCTAATGAATCCAATCTGCATGAATGAATGAAATCAAGTGCATCATCCTCTCCTGATAATTTTTCTGAGCTGATTGTGGCAGGGTACACAGAGGGGAAAAATCATTGCAATGAGAGAGAATACACTAAACTGAGAGAAGAGACATTGAGGTAGGAGGTGGCCAGAATGAGAAAAGAAACCACAGGTAGTGCAACTAAATAAGAAAAAGCCCTGGTTTCAGAAAATAAAAGCATTTAATATTAATGCTTTATAGTCAAGTTTAAGGAATGAAAAGAAAAAAATGTTTAAATGTTCAAAATATTAACAATAATTATTTCCAGTGGTAATATGAGTGGTTTTGAAAATCCTCATAGCTTCTATATTTCCATGTCTTCTACAATAAATATTACTTTGTTTCATCAGAAAGGGCAAAGTCTTTTAAGCGCATGATCAGACCCAATGTCCCTCCTGGCCCGTGACCTTTCCCTACCAAGCCTTAGATCTTAGTTAACCCTTGAGGATTTTGAAGGGAGCCCCTCACCCCTCGCTCCCAGCCCCTTGGCTCTGGCCACACCCAGAAACCTCACTGTTAGGAGAAGGAAATACGTTACTTGGCTTTGGATGGCTTCTCCATTCTTCCTCTTCTTAGTGGCTCCTCTAGGTTGGGAACCAGCAAAATCCTGATCTCTGGCTTTCTCCAGATCCTGGGCACTGGCTTCCGAGTCTCAGAGTCATCAGGTGGGTGAGGCTATTGGGGGTGTGGCTGAACCAATACTCATTAGTGTGCATGGTGATCCTCAAGCATCATGTTTCCAGAACAATCAAACGTGGGAAAGCAAACTGTCCCCTGATTGATCTGTCAGGCTTCTAACCACTCCCACCCAAGAGTATGTATCTTTACTCCCTTCAGTGACAGAAGTAAAGGTTACATGACTTCGGGTCCCAAACTCATATTCTTCTGAGAATTATGTGATATGACTATCTCATCTCAAGGAAAGCACATCACTAGGATCATTCAGTTCTCCTAGAATGGGCTGCCTAATCGAACTTTCTGTGATGATGAAAATGTTCTACTGTCTACACTTGACCAATATGGTAGCCACTAGCCTCATGGGACTACTGAGCATTAGAAATGTAGCTAGTGCAACTGGATAAACTTTTAAAAAGTAATTTAAATTTAAATGGCCACATGTAGCTAATGGCTACTGTTTTGAGTACTGTGGTTTAAAATCCAAAATGTTAGACCTGGAAAGAACCCAATAAATCATCTGGACCTGTGATCTTCAACCTTCGCAACTGTGAAACCCATTCCTAATATCAGAGATGTATTCAGACTGTTCTCATAGTAACAGAATGTTTAGTATCTGTTGATTAAGAACATCATCATGACCAAATTTAGCAAAAATTCAATAACATTTTAAATTCTACATTTTAATGGATAAAATCATAATAACCTAAACTCATAAAAATGTACTAAGTTTTAATTGCATTTTAATTAAGAAAAGCATAATGACCAAAATTAGCCAAAATTCAGTAACACCGTGAATTGCATTTTATTGCTTAAACAGCATCTTCATTCACATATATAATAGACTCTGTGAGCTCCCATCTAGGTGACGTACCATGTAATACTCATGCTAGAAGTGGCTGATAAACAAGAATGGAGGGATCGGTTTTCAGTGAACTCCTTTATTTGTCCACTTGGTGCCAAATAGCTTCCCCACTGGTGATAGAAGCCACAGGCAAGTCACCATAAACCCAGGGTGTGCTCGGTAACAGATGCCACAGCACACATGCCAGCTGTTGCCTCAGGAAGGGTAAATTTGTCCTGTAATTCTCTGGAATGAACCCTACACCTGTTTGCAGGAGTGCATGCAAATTAAAAAGGCTGCATGCCAGAGGTGCAGCCTGGTGCAGACGTCAGCCGCTGCTCTGAAGGTCTGAGCCCTGAGTGTGAGAATCTGATCTCCCCGGGAGCTAGCTGTGTGCCCGTGAGCAGACCACTTACTGCTCTGGGCCTGAGTTTCCTTCTCTCTCAAAAGTAGGGACTAGGCCAGTGATGGCGAACCTTTTGAGCTCGGAGTGTCAGCATTTTGAAAAACCCTACTTAACTTTGGTGCCATGTCACATATAGAAATTTTTTGATATTTGCAACCATAGTAAAACAAAGATTTATATTTTTGATATTTATTTTATATATTTAAATGCCATTTAACAAAGAAAAATCAACCAGAAAAATGAGTTCGCGTGTCAACTCTGACCCGCGGGTCATAGGTTCACCATCACTGGACTAGGCGGTCACCACCGATCATTGCAGCCCCTCTGTTTCAGCATCCTAGGATGAGCTATTTAGGCCAACAGGAAGGTGGGCACAGAATGCAGACCAGAAAGACCTGGGTTCAAATCCCTAGCTGTGGACTTTGATCAAGCTTCTGAATCTCTCTGAGCCTTGGTTTTCTTGTGAGTAAAATGGGGACAATAACCTGGTTGTTGAAGGGGTTCTGCAGGGCTGAGCGACTTACCTGACAACTCACTGCCCATCCAACAGGAAGTCACAGGCCTGGACTTCAAGCTACTGGTAAGGCTTCTGACTCTAAAGTCCATAATTATTCCACTCCACCATCAATTTATGAATTATTCAACTTTTTCCTCACCATCATCAACTTGACTAATCATAAAACATCTTCCTTTTTTACAGCAGTGGCCCTTCCGTATAAATTCCTTCCTCCATAAGCAGAATTTTCAGCACATCATCTCCATAATCACAGGCTTCTGACTGCCTGTAGAACGAGGTCTGAACTTCTTCACAGTATATTATTCAGGTCTTGGGAGACCCAGCTCTATCCATGTCTTTGTCTTATTGCTTCTACTCACAACCATTCATGCCTACATATGCTCCAGCAGTGTTCATTCCTCAAGCATTGTTTACATCTTTCTCTCTCCCTCAAACATCCTTATGTAAATCACTAACTGCTGACTGGATTTAAATGGATTTGGATCGATCCCATGATGTTTTGGTGATGATTGCATCATATAATTCATTGACAACATTTAAGATTTCCAGCTTCTTTTGAAAAAATACTAGATCAAGGTAACAGTCAACTGAGCCTAAGGATGTCTGAGCCCTTTCAATGGAGCACACCCTCTCCAATTTGCCACAATCCTCACTATTCCCTATTGTCTTACATCCCACTGGCTTTACTCATGATTGTGATGTGCTTGACTTCTTAGACATCTGACTTTGCAACCTTTATTTGTTATTCTCACCACCAGAAATATATTTCCCCACACACAATCGAAGTCATAGTAACCTCTCAAATATTTCCTCCTCCATAAAGTTTATATTGATTCTTTGAGTTGGAATTCATCTCTTCCACCTCCATCTTCCTTTAAACATGTTATTTGATGCCTCTTCCTAGAGTACCTGAAGGACTTCACTAGACTATAAGTCAGTGGTTCTCAACCTTGGCTGCACATTAGAATCACCTGGGAATCTTTCTAAAATCCTGATTTCTGGGCCTCGTCCTCCAGAAATTCTGTTTCTTTGTTATGGGGTGGGGCCACAACATTAGTAACAAAGAAACAGAATTTCCGGAGGATGAGGCCCAGAAATCAGGATTTTAAAAAGATTCCCAGGTGATTCTACTGTGCAGCCAAGGTTGAGGACCACTGCTATAAATGATTTGAGGGCAAGGACTAATCCTTACTCATCTTTGTGGCCCCAGACTGCTAATACATCTCTTACACTTGGTAAATGTCCCCCCAAAAATGTTGACTTGAACTTAGTTTAATTTGCTTTAATCTGCAGTTAAACTTGCCAATAGAAGCCCAACTTCTCTTTGATAATATCTTCCCCCTCCACATCTGGACTTGAACTTTTATTAGTGCTGATAGCACCTGCTTCTCACCAAAGGCTTTATTTTCCAAAGCTCTATTGGTTTGAAAGTGAAGCTCGTAAATAAATCATCGTCCTAGGAGAAGCTAGAGCAGTCAGTTTGCTTTAGCCCTGAACCAGCACCACTCCCGACTGCTAAGTATTTGGCAAGAGCCTCACAAGAGAAGAGAAAGAGAAGCATCCAATCCCCAGGTGAGGATTACACACCCTGCACTGTGGACTATTCACAAACTTCAGTTCCCCTCAAACAGCACGGGTTTCTTACACACGTTATTTGCCCATATGAACCCACTGTTCTCTTATTTCATGTGAATTAGTTTTTTATGAGTTACTTCACCCTATTTTTGGATGTTGACTTATAACATTGCTCTTTATGCATTTTTCAAGCATCTAACAATTTATCAGGTGCTGTGCTTGGTTCTGGTCAAAGCAGATATGTTTTGTTCTGACAAAAACAAGTATGTTCTGTTCTTGACTCCTGGGAGGTTCACAGCCTAATGTGGAAACTAACCATTTAGGTACATTTTGTCAAATGCTACAAACAGAGACCCCGCGCCTGTCATGTATGCCTTGTGTGTGCTATGGTGCAGTCTTCACATGTGTCCTGCTGCTCTGACACCCAGCATATGGAGCCAGCATTTGTGACCTATTCCTCTGCCCACTACCTGAACTTCTTTCTCATGCTCTGACTGCCAAGGAGAACTAGGGGTTGCTGCTCCCCAGACAGAATGGGAAGAATATGGTTCAGACTCTTGGGACTTGTCTGTGTGCCTTTAATACAACCATGCTCTGTGAGAAAGCTATTGGACAACCACTCCAACCCCATACAGGCAGACTTACCAAAAGTTCAGACGCAATGAAGGCTTGGGCCACCTGATAAAATAATGAGCCACACAGAGCTGAGTGGCTGACTGATAAAAAGGGAACACAGTGATATCAGCAGCTCTGGCTCTGTGGTCTGCGGACGAAATGAGGCCCGGAGCCCCTCCCTGTGCCTAAATCTCCTTTCTTTCTGCATCATGGACTCTGCATGTGTGAGTATGTGCACAGAGCACATCCTCCTTCCCCTTTATGTTGCCTGATTATTATTTTTTTTAATATATTTTCATTTTATTATATTTATCTCAGAGAGGAAGAGAGAGGGACAGAGAGATAGAAACATCAATGATGAGAGAGAATCACTGATTGGCTGCCTTCTGCAGGCCCCCTACTGGGGATGGAGCTTGAAACCCAGGCATACACCCTGAGCGGGAATCGAACCGTGACCTCCTGGTTTATAGGTCAATGCTCAACCACTGAGCCACGCTGGCCGGGCTTGCCTGATTATTATACACAGGGTGGTAGCTGCAAAAAGTTGGCATAAGTGGAACCACTTTAAAATGGAATCAGGGCAGCCAAACCAGAAGAGCTGCCTTGCATATCTTATTCTTTAAACCTTTCAAACTGGACAAAATAAACTTTGGAATGGCCCACACCAGTAAAGTCTTACAAACCACTGTGTGTAGAGCTAACAAGAAAGCTAACCCCTGAATACAAGTGATAATTAAGCACATTCTTTAGAATCAGTAACCAGTCACGTATAGCTAAATAGCTTATTAGCACCAATAGAAATTCCTTTTTTCTACTCATGTAATTATTTTCCTTTCCTTTCTCATAAAATCCCTTTGCCTTCACCCTATATTTAGAATACTATTTGGGTTTCTGCCTGAGTCAGTGCTTCCCAAAATTTAATTCTTTTGGAACTCAAATAAACACTTTTTGCCTCTCACTTTGAAATTTTATCTTTAGGTTAACATAGCCAACTTTATAATCTAGTCCAAGGGTTGGCAAACTACAGCTTGTAGGCCACATCCAGCCCACTGCAGGTTTTTGTAAATAAAGTTTTATTGGAACAGAGTCACACCCATTCACTGATATATCAATGGTTGCTTTCATGCTACCATGAAGGAGTTGAACAGTCTAAACCAGTGATGGCGAACCTATGACACGCGTGTCAGAGGTGACACGCAAACTCATTTTTCTGGTTGATTTTTCTTTGTTAAATGGCATTTAAATATATAAAATAAATATCAAAAATATAAATCTTTGTTTTACTATGGTTGCAAATATCAAAAAATTTCTATATGTGACACGGCACCAGAGTTAAGTTAGGGTTTTTCAAAATGCTGACACGCCTAGCTCAAAAGGTTCGCCATCACTGGTCTAAACAAACACTTTGTGGATTGCTGTAATTCTGACACTGTTTCCAAAGTATGTGTTTTTCCTATGCCACCTAGAAATTCTCCAATACCAGATGGTTCCCCACAATTCAACTCAATTTGACACTACCTACCTGGAGATAATGACAGCTCCCACAGATTAAGGGTTCAGTCTTACAAGACTGCCCCTCCCCACCCCCACTTCAAATGCCAGTCACAAGTCCAAGTCTACATGTGCTTCTGACAGACTGGCTATAAATCAGACGTTCCCATGACACCCTCCTTGGGTTCAATAATTTGCTAGAGCTGTTTACAGGACTCAGGAACAGTTTGCTTACTGTTTACCAATTTATTATAAAAGGATATGTTAAAGGATACAGATGAACATCCAGATGGAAAAAGCCTAGAGCAAGGCATGGGGAAAGGGCACGGAACTTCCATACCCTCTCCAGGTGCAGCACTCTCACCAATCTGGAGGCTCTCCCAACCCTGTCCCTTTGGTTTTTATGGGGGCTCCTTCCATGGGCATGACTGATGAAATCACTGGCCAGGTGACTGAGCTCAGTCTCCGGCTCCCCTCCCCTCCCTGGAGGTTAGGGGGAAGGAGGGATGGGACTGAAAGTTCCAACCCTCTAATCACAAGGTTGGTTCCCCTGGCAACCAGCAGGTGACCTAAGGGCTTCCCTAAAGTTATCTCTTTAACCTAACAAAAGACACCTGTATAGCTCTCATCACTTAGAAAATTACAAGGGTTTTAGAGGCTCCTTGCCAGGAATAGGGAAAAAGAAATATATGTTGCTTATTATAAACCACAATATAGTAGTAGTCTTCTTCCAGGTTCCTTTATTCTTCTGCTAGAGGAGGTGGTGCTGAGTTAGTTGTATAGATCCTAGCTAAGGTAAAATTCACTCTCTGGACCAACTATGTAGTCAAAGATGTACTGGTAAGCCAGCTCCCCAGAGAAAAAGAAAACCCTGAGTTGTAGTGTCTGCCAATTTTGATGGTGTAAATACTCACACCATGCCTGATGTCCAGCTTCCAATGGTTTAACCATCGGTTCACAAATTTCCCTAACACTTAATAATTTACCTAGCTAAGGTAAAATTCACTCTCTGGACCAACTATGTAGTCAAAGATGTACTGGTAAGCCAGCTCCCCAGAGAAAAAGAAAACCCTGAGTTGTAGTGTCTGCCAATTTTGATGGTGTAAATACTCACACCATGCCTGATGTCCAGCTTCCAATGGTTTAACCATCGGTTCACAAATTTCCCTAACACTTAATAATTGACTCTTGTAAGTTGGTAGGAACTGGCCCCAGCACACCACTGTATCAATGTGTTGTTTGCTACTTCAAACACTTTATTTTACACTCTTAGAATCTCAGAGTGGGGTGAGATCTCAAAGGCCAGTTAGACTCACTACATACCCAATGGAAGACTCCCCTCCAGGTCATCCTCTGCTCAACTCCCAGTATCTGGGAACTCATCACCTTCCACAGTACCTTATTGATGTTGAAATAGTCATTATTGTTCCAAATAACTACCCTAGGTTTAGGAAGCAGTTGCTCTACTCTGTTTTAGAGGTAGGTTTTCCCTCTTGACCTAGGAGTGCTCTATCCACATCTCTCCGCTGAATGTGGCTCTTATAAGTAGTTGCCCACCCAGGGTTCCACATCATTTTAGAAGGGAGCTCATGGGTGTGCAGTGTCAGAATGGATTGGCTATGGAATTATGTCCCAAGCTGGTGCTAAGTGTAGTCTCAGCAGGAAGCAACTTTCCCGGGGACCTGAGCTTAGCCAAACACACACACACACACACACACACACACACACACACACACACACACACACTGAGTCTATAAATGATACTCAAATGCCTCTGTCACAAATGCCTCTGTCATTCAGGACCCAGCACCCCATGCTGACACCAAAAGGCTCATGCCGATCATAATTTCAAGCCTCAGGGCAACACATGTACACATTCACTACCCTGCATTAATGAAACCAAAGGTGACTGTGTCTATGACTCAGTGCTCCGTATTACTGCTGCCTGTATTGGGGAAAGTCACTGCTTTAGTGTCGGGAGAATTTGAGTGGCAGAAGAGCTTAGATAGGAGAAAAGATAAGTTAATTAAGTTGTCAAATCCTTCCTCTCAGAGAACATGAGATTCTTGCACAAAGACATATTATTTCCAACTAGTGCCCAGCATCCATTCCTTGTCTTGCTTCTCTTTGAGCTAAATTTGCCATTCCGGGGGTCCTTGCTGACGAGTACAATATTACCAACACAACGCATGGCTCCTAGGGAAGATTTTCCAATACGAAACAATCCACAACAAACTTAACCCATTGTCCACCATAAGCGTCTGTAGATGCAAGCGGCAGACCTTCCCCACATGCCACACATGTCTATAAAAAACATGTTTTCCCTAAGTGGCAAGCCCTGACCAACTTTAAAATCATTTTTCGTGAGAATTTTCAGTTGAAAAGATTTAAGAACACCCAAATTGTGAGTAATATATTTATCTTTATAATATTCATTGCAAATTGGTTTTTTAAATGCAATTCAAAATATCGTGGCCTACGGGGATGGTCTCCGTTTTGGTCGGGTGGCAGTTAACTGGTTTTAAATTTGTATAGATCAGTGGTTCTCAACCTTCCTAATGCTGTGACCCTTTAATACAGTTCCTCATGTTGTGGTGACCCCTAACCATAAAATTATTTTCGTTGCTACTTCATAACTGTAATTTTGCTACTGTTATGAGTAATGTAAATATCTGATATGCTATATGTGTTTTCCGATGGTCTTAGGCGACCCCTGTGAAAGGGTCGTTCAACCCCCAAAGGGGTCTCGACCCACAGGTTGAGAACTGCTTTAGGTGACCCCTGTGAAAGGGTCATTCGACCCCCAAAGGGTCGTGACCCAAAGGTTGGCGACCCACAGGTTGAGAACCACTGGTATAGATCTAAGTGTAGACTCAATATGCCTGAGACACTATGCTAATTCTTTGCACTAGCAAAAAGAAAGACAGTGAATGCCAGCAGTTTCCTTTTTATACAAATGCTTAATAAGATCCCCAAAGGGGTCGCGACCCAAAGGCTGGCAACCCACAAGTTGAGAACAACTGGTATAGATCTAAGTGTAGACTCAATATGCCTGAAACACTATGCTAATTCTTTGCACTGGCAAAAAGAAAGACAGTGAATGCTAAAACTGCCAGCAGTTTCCTTTTTATACAAATGCTTAATAAGATATAATTACTTTTCAAAAAATTAAGTTAAAATGTTCAGTGTCACTTAATAATTTTGACTTCAAATTTGGATAATCCTTAATTACTAGAGGCCCAGTGCACGAATTCGTGCACAGGTGGGGTCCCGGCTGGCCCAGCCACAATTGGGGCGGATTGGGGCTGGGCCTGTCGGGAGGAGGAGATGGCAGGAGGTTGGTTGGCTGGCCCACCTTGATAGGCCCGATCAGGGCCGGGCTGGCTGGGGGGAGGGGCCGCAGGCTGATGGGG
>NW_005371677.1:78545-85565 GCF_000412655.1 Myotis brandtii
ATCACAGGCCAGCAGCCTGGAGGTGGGGCCATGGGTAGTTGGCCAGCCAGCCCTGACCCTGATCAGGGTGGGGGAGCCAATCTGGGGTGGGGCCTGGTGGGGTGAGGGACTGCGGAAGGTTGGCCGGCCAGCCCCGCCCCTTATTGGGGTGGAGGGGTGCAATCAGGGATGGGGCAGCCAGGGGGAGGGGCTGCAGGAGGTTGGCCACCCAGCCCCGCCCCATATTGGGGTGGAGGGTGCGATCAGGGGTGGGCTGGCCAGGGTGGGCTAGCCGGGGGGAGGGGCTTCAGGCCTATTGTGATGGGGGGTGGAGGTGGCTGGCAGGCAGGGGGAGGGGTGCTGTTTGGCCAGCCACCTGGCTCTTGATCGGGGTGGGAGAGTCCGATAAGGGGCAGGCCGGCAAGGGGGAGGGACCACAAGGTTGGCCAGCCAGCCCGATGCCCTGATAGGGCTGGTTCGCTGACCACAGTGGGCATCATAGCAACCTGTCGTTATGGTTGCTGGCTTCCTATATATATACTAGAGGCCCGGTGCACAAAAATTTGTGCACTGGGGGGGGGGGGCCCCCCGCCTGGGTTCCAGCCACCTTCCAGTGCTGGGGCCACCCTCCCTTCCCCTGGCCACCTGCCAGAGCCAGGGCCTCCCTCCCTTCCCCCAGCCAGCCTGCTCCCTGGTCGAACTCCCGGAAGAACTCCAATTGAGAGGACAATTTGCATACTATGCTTTTATTATATAGGATAAATACTTATATATATTATGCTTTCTAATTTTCACAGTTTGGGATATTTTATAAGAAAAATTATTGTCCTGGCTAGTGTGCTCAGTATTAGAGCGTTGGTTCATGCACCTAAGGCTTGCAGGTTCCATCCCCTGCCCTGGTTGGGGCACATGTGAGAGATAAGCAATCAATGTTTCTCTCTCACATCAATGTTTCTCTCTCTCTATCGTGCGCGCACGCTCTTTCTCTTTCTTTCTCCCCCACCCCCCTTCCACCCCTTCCTTCCATTCTCTCTAAAAATCAATGGAAAAAATATCCTTGGGTGAGGATTAACAAAAAAAAGAAAAAGAAAAATTATTATTAAAAACATATAAACACATTTTTTTATTTTTATGCTTACTTTACATTTTGATGAAAATATATTCAAATTTGTATATTTCAAATTCAATAGTATTTTTTTTAACTTTTAGATTAGGTATCCACAATGGGCTACAGGCCCAGTCCAGCCCTCTGGCTGTTTTTGTAAATCAGGTTTCACTGGAACAGATCCAGCCCATTCCTTAGCCCCTTTCCTGCTCACTCCAACAAGAGACTTGAGTAGTTAAGACTAATAGCTCATGAAACCTAAAATATTTAATATCTGACCCTGCACAGAAAGTTTGTCAACTCCTCTTTCACTGTCACTACATAAGGAGAAATAAACAAAGGAGACTGAGAAAAAGTGATGCCGAGCTAGGAGGAAAACAGATCTGGTGGTTCCCAGAAGCCAGGTGGAGAGTGAAATGAGAATTGTGGCTTCGATTTAGCAATGAGAAGGTCACTGAGGACCTGTTTCCGCAGAGTACATCCAAGAGAGAATTGGAAAATAGAAAGTGATGACAGTGAATATAGAAAATATTTGCTATTTGTTTTAAAGAAAAGTTGATAAATCAGACAGTAACTGGAGGAGCATACATAACTGGAGGAGCATACAGAGCCAAAAGAAGGTCTTTTAAGATGGAAAAATATTATTGCATGTTTGCATGTTTTTAGAGCGTTGGTTCATGCACCTAAGGGTTGCAGGTTCCATCCCCTGCCCTGGTTGGGGCACATGTGAGAGACAAGCAATCAATGTTTCTCTCTCACATCAATGTTTCTCTCTCCTCTCTCTCTCTCTCTCTCTCTCTCTCTCTCTCTATCACGCGCACGCGCTCTTTCTCTTTCTTTCTCCCCCAACCCCCTTCCATCCCTTCCTTCCATTCTCTCTAAAAATCAATGGAAAAGCCCTAACCGGTTTGGCTCAGCAGATAGAGCGTCGGCCTGCGGACTGAGGGGTCCCAGGTTTGATTCCGGTCAAGGGCATGTACCTTGGTTGCGGGCACATCCCCAGTGGGGAGTGTGCAGGAGGCAGCTGATCGATGTTTCTTTCTCATCGATGTTTCTAACTCTCTATCCCTCTCCTCTCTCTAAAAATCAATGGAAAAAATATCCTTGGGTGAGGATTAACAAAAAAAAGAAAAAGAAAAATTATTATTAAAAACATATAAACACATTTTTTTATTTTTATGCTTACTTTACATTTTGATGAAAATATATTCAAATTTGTATATTTCAAATTCAACAGTATTTTTTTTTAACTTTTAGATTAGGTATCCACAATGGGCTACAGGCTCAATCCAGCCCTCTGGCTGTTTTTGTAAATCAGGTCTCACTGGAACAGATCCAGCCCATTCCTTAGCCTGTACAGAAAGTTTGTCAACTCCTCTTTCACTGTCACTACATAAGGAGAAATAAACAAAGGAGACTGAGAAAAAGTGATGCCGAGCTAGGAGGAAAACAGATCTGGTGGTTCCCAGAAGCCAGGTGGAGAGTGAAATGAGAATTGTGGTTTTGATTTAGCAATGAGAAGGTCACTGAGGACCTGTTTCCGCAGAGTACATCCAAGAGAGAATTGGAAAATAGAAAGTGATGACAGTGAATATAGAAAATATTTGCTACTTGTTTTAAAGAAAAGTTGATAAATCAGACAGTAACTGGAGGAGCATACATAACTGGAGGAGCATACAGAGCCAAAAGAAGGTCTTTTAAGATGGAAAAATATTATTGCATGTTTGCATGTTTGTGGGAACAATACACCAAATAGGGTACAGTTATGATGCAGGAGAGGAACGTAAAATTGCAAGTGGATGACCTTAGGTAGTGAAGGAGCATAGCCACTGACACACACGTGGAAGGGATCCACTTAGAAAAGAACATGTAGCCCAGCCAGTATTGCTCAGTGGTTGAGCAACAACCTATAAACCAGAAGGTCATGATTCAGTTCCAGGTCAGGGCACATGCACAGGTTGTGGAATCCATCCCCAGTGAGTGCCATGCAGCAGGCAGCCAATCAATGATTCTCTCTCATCATTGAAGCTTCTATTTCTCTGTCCCTTTCTCTTACTCTCTGAAACCAATAAAAATGTTTCAAAAAAGTGAAAAGAACATGTACCAATCATTTAGTTCACACATAGACAGAGGAGAAAACAGTGTGCGTATGGCATTGTTACAAATGTATTTGTATTCGAGGTGGCAGAAACATGTGAAAGTTGTTTTCTGACTCTGACCACTCTCTCTGTGGTCAGGAAGCTAACTTCCTTTTCTTCAGCACTTACTATAAGCCAGGACTGTTCTATGTAGTGTACATGCATGATTCACTTAAGCATAACTGTATGAAGTAGTTATTAGTATGCCCATTTTCAGATGAGTAAACTGAGGTGTGAAGAGGTTAAGGAACATACCACAGCTAGTATGGGACAAAGCCTGGATGTCATCCTAGGCAGTCTGATTCTAGATTCTAAGATTTGAGAAAAGAAAGTATGAAAGAGAACCCTAGAAGAGTGGAAGAGTCAGTAGACTAGGAAAATATACCAGTAAGAACTCATTTGAGATTAGTAATCATAGAAAGTAAAACCAATTGGCATGTTTGGGTATTTTTATTTAGCCGCATTTAACAGTCTGGAAGCAAGCAAAGTAGATGGAAAGTTGTAATTAACCATGGTTGGAATTTGGCTATGTTAATACAAGGAGATAAGAGCAAAAAAGAGCCAAGGTTATGTGCAAGGTAGCAATGATAAGATGTTCCACAGAATCAAAACTGATTGAAAAAAAAAAAGGAAATCAACAATATGAAGAGTGGTGAAAAGATGATCAGACCAAGGTATTGTAGGTCCCAGTGTGTTGAATGGTTTCAGGCTCATCTTGTAGATTTTCTGCACCTGCCCTAGAATCAGCCACTTTTCCAAAGAGCTCTGGTTACTTCTTTTTTTATATAAATACATTTTTATTAATTTCAGAGAGGAAGGGAGAGGGTGAGAGAGATAGAAACATTAATGATGAGAGAGAATCATTGATCGGCTGCTTCCTGCATGTTCCACACTGGGGATTGAACCCGCAACCCGGGCATGTGCCCTGAGCAGGAATCAAATTGTGACCTCCTGGTTCATAGGTTCAACCACTGAACCACACTGGCCAGGCCGGATACTTCTTTGGAGAATGCTTTCAGATCTGAATGCTAGATGTGCTTGTTACTCCTGGGTGTTACTGTTTCTAGGCCCTTTCTGCTGACAGAGCCAGGAAATGTATGGATGTATACTAACCCACATTTGTACACATATTTATAAATATTTTTGTACATACCTATTCTGTGTCTATCTTCTATATCTATTTTAAACATGAGTTCATTCTGATGTCTCTGACTCTGATTCATAACACATGAGAAACTGTTACAGCTAAGAGGAGCCGAGGAGACATGCCAGCTGAATGTATTGTTCTGGATGGGATCCTGGAACCAAAAAGGACGTTAGAAAAACTTAAGGAAATCTGAATAAAGTATCAATATTGGTTCATTCATTGTGATAAATGCAACATACTCATGTATGATGTTAATAATAGGGGACCCTGGGTATGGGAAATTTAGGGATTCTATGTACTAATTTTGCCATTTTTCTATAAGTCTAAAACTATTCTACAATTTAAAATTTTAATATTCAAAAAAAGCATATCTGATAGGGTCATTCCCCTGCTTAGTATACGTCACCGGTTCCCCTTGTCTACTGGGTAAGATGAGCTACATGGCTGTCTACATGGTGTTAGAGGTCCTCCATGACCAGACCCCTGTGTACCTCCTAAGTCTTGCTTCTCAGTCATCCCTATGTACTAGTAACTCCTATGCACCAGCCAAATCAACCAACACTGGGTTCCGTGTACATGCTGTGCTTGTTCACACTTGCATGCTGTTGGACACGATGCTCTCTCTGAGTAGAATTCATTTCCCCACTGTCTTCCAGAGATCCACAAAATACTGTGAAGAGCTCCTATCTCCTAGCTTCCATGCCTTTTCAGCAGGAATGAAGACATATTGGTGATGGCTTAGGGGTTTTGATAATTATGAATAAAGCTGCTATACACATTCCTGTGCTTACAAATCAGCTGAGTAAATACCTAGAAGCTCGATTGCTGGATTGCATAATTAAGACTATTCTTAACTTTATGAGAAAATGTCAAACTATCTTCCAAAATGTCTATACCATTTTGCATCCCACCAGCAATGAATCAGAGTTGCTATTACTCTACATCTTTGTAGGCAATTGATTTTGTCTGTTTTTCCAATTTTAACCATTCTAATAGATGTCTACTAGAATCTCACTTTTGTTTTACTTGGCATTTTACTAATGACAAATGACTTTGTACTTTTCATTGCTTATTTGACATCCATGTATCTTCTTCAGTGTGATATCTTTTGCCCATTTTTTAAATTATGTTATTTTCTTAATGTTGACTTTTAAAAGTTCTTTGTATAATTTGGATACAAGGTTTTTATCAGGTATGTGTTTTGAAAATACATACCTGGCTTGTATTTTTATTCTCTTAACAGTGAATTTTTTAATTTTAATTAAGTTCAAGCTATTATTTTTCCCTTTCACACATCACACTTCTGTTGTTATATCTAAACACTCACCACTAAAGCCAAAGTCATAACGATTTTCTTCTATAGGTTCTATAGTTTTGCCTTCCAAACTGTACATTTTTAATTTCTTTTTCTTGTATTCCACTAGCTAGGAGTTCCAGTAGGAGTAGTGAGAGAGGACATTTATGCCTCACTGCTAATCTTAGTGGGATGTGTCGAACCTCTCACTATTAAGTATGATGTTAACTCTAGGTTTTTTGTAGATGTTCAGTATCAAGTTCAGGATGTTCCTCTCTATTCCTAATGTCCAGAGAGTTTTTATCATGAATGAGTGTTAGATTTTATCAGATTCTTTCTCTGTATCAATTTGCTACGATGACATGATTTTTATTCTTTAGCCTGTTGATATGGTGAATTATATTGAATGATGTTTGACTCATGAACCAGTTTTTCATACTGGAATAAATACCACCCAGTTGTTGTGTATAATTTTCTTTATACATTAGTAGACTCGGATATGCTTTTGATATTCATTACAGCATCGGTGTTCAGTGTAGACAGACAAGATGGCAGACCAGACGATTACTTGGAAGACTACTGGAATAATTTGGTTAAGAAACAGAAAGGAGTCTCCGGGGGCTATGAGAAAGGGTTGGACTTAAGGGGTATTCGGGAGGTAGAACTGGCAAGATGTGACAATAATAGAATATGTGAGAAGAAAGAGAGAACAAGGTGACTTTCAGCAAGTGAGCAGTGCCATTTATCAAATCAGATAATACTGAATGAAATGGATGAAAGAGGTAGAAATGATGAGCTCACCTTTGGACATATTACCTATGAGATGATGGTAGGACATCCAGATGGACATGCTCAGCCAGCATTTGGATATATGGACACAGAGCCCAGGGGATGGGATGTACTCAAGACACAGATTTGGGAGTCACCAATGCATGGGGATGGCTGAAGACATAGGTGTGTACGAGGAAACAAAAGAGATCATATATGGCAATACACAAGAAACCTCAAAATGTCTAACTCTACAATGAGATATGACAGTAAAAAGTTAATTCTTGCAAAACTGAAATACGCATTAGTTTAATCCTTTGTTTTTTCTACTTTCAGACCCTATCCAACAGCAACTTCCTCCATTGTTTCTTTAGGAAAAATATGCTTGCCTATTATTCTACCTTAGTCACCTTGAACAACCTCTCCATCTCACCTAGCAGCAATCCCAAATCAACCACAAATTATATCCAGTTGCAACTGCAGAACTCGGGCTAACTTGACAAGTTACAGCCCACAACCCTCCCTCCCCGTCTGAATTGTTGATTACATCACTTAGGAATCTCTCTGTGGAGGGAGGATTATATATATA
>NW_005371677.1:85638-99148 GCF_000412655.1 Myotis brandtii
ACCTCTCTCGAAATGTCTGGCAACTCTTTGGTGACTTCGGGCCTAGTTGAGCCATTAGCTGAGAATTTGTTTTGCAGCTATGGTGAAAGACAGAGAAAAATGATTACCTCTATGTCTGGAAATTAAGCAGACGATGACTCCTACTGAAATTTAAAAATACAGATGAAGATCAGCTTTTCGCACAAACATGCCAACAGGTCCACAGGACGGTGTGCCCGGGGAGAGAGGCAGGGCGTCACCTGGGGACACCTCACAAAATGTGTGCAGGCAGTCGAGATCAATTTCCTGGAGAACATCTTGTACTTAGAGTGTGCTTTCATTCCAAAAAGAAATGAACCTGAGTTATGATAAATAAAATTACTGGGGAAAAGACTGCAGAGGGAAACGAAAGGGCTCGGAACTGACAGCACCCCCCGCAGCAGGCCTGCTCTGCACCGCTGCCCTAGAGAAAACACAAGCAGTTTCTCACCGATCATTACTCTCTCTCTTTGGTCCCTTCCTCAAAGCCCAAACCACTAACTCAAAACTTCTTCCCACACTTGGGATTCTTAAGTGTCAAGATTTTAATAAGGCAGAGTAAGTGTACCAAATCCTAAATTAATCTAAATAGCATATTTTCCTCTTTAAAAATTCCTATTAAGTCATCCACTCATATATTTTCCCTCTGTATTGGCACTTTATTCCCTCCCAATAAACAGGAGAGAAGGGGAGGGAGGAGGAGAGGAGAGGGGTAGAACTCATAAATGTAATGTTGACTGAAAGAAGCCAGACGCCCAAAAACATGCATGTCATATGATTCCATGTACATGAAGTGCAAAAATGGATACAAAAGAGTCTATGCTGTTAGAATTTAGAATAATGGTTTATTCTTTGGCGGGGGGGCGAGGGGGGAGGGCGGGGGGTAGTGATTGGCAGGGAGCACAAGAGGGTTTCATGGGTACTAGTGATGTTTTGTATATTGATCCGGATGCCAATTATGAGGGTCAGTCCAGTTGGCAGAAATTCATAATCTGCACACTTCTGATATGTGAGTTTTTCTCTAAACACTTATAGAAACTTAAAAAAAATAAGGAAAAATACCATCCCTCTCCATGAAAACAACCGCATGCAAATACAGTGGAAAATGATAACACCCAACCTTTCAGGTACACTCCCCATGAACCAGGCACTGTTAAGAGCACTTTGCAGGTAAATCAACTTAATTTTTTTCTCAAAAACACTATTCTACGAAACAAGTACCAAGTGTGCCCCCATTTTACACGTGAAGGAAGTGAAGCTTAGCTAAGTCACCTGTCCAGCGTCACACAGAACACGTTGGAGCCAGGATTGGAGTAAGAGGAAAACAGAGGAATTTTAGGCAGTGAAAATACTCTGAATGAAACATAATGGTGGATAAGTAAAATGCTCAACACCAAGCGTGAACCCTGATGTAAACTTGGGACGTTGGGTGGTAACAATGTGTCAGTGTAGGCTCATCAGCTGTAACAAATACACCACTCTGGTGGGGGATGTTGATAATGGGGAGGCTGGGATCTATGGGAAATCTACCCCCTATCTATTCAATTTCATTGTGAGCCTAAAACTGCTCTAAAAATAAATTCTATCTAAAATGCTATGACTACACGCAACAATATGGATCAGTCTAACACACAAACAGATGAGCTAAAGAAGCCACATACAAAAGAATGCAAACTGCATGCTTCCATGTAAGTGAAAAGTAAGGTGATAGGATAGTAGTTACCTCCAGAGGGGGCATTAGTTAAGGAGCACGGGAGAGTTTTCTGGGGTGTTAGAAATGTTCAATTCAGATGTCTGTAAGTGCACGCACACGCGAACACGTACACGTACATGTACACACACACACACACACACACACACACACATACGCACACGCACACGCGAACACGTACACACGTACACACACACACACACACACACACACACACACACACATTATTTGACCTTCCAATTTCGTGAAGAGATCTGGGAAAGGAAAGGGTGGAGGGTCTGTTCCATAAATACACACCAACTGGATCAATGATTTAAGGGAGGATACAGCCTCAGTGACTAGCCAGGGTCCTTTTAGTCTATCTTCTCTGTAACTTCTCATTACAAACACATTTTATCTTGAATCTAAGAAAAACTTAATTTATTTCATCATTTTTCTTACCCTCTGAAAGGGAGTGAGTGATCTTAACTGGCACAAGTTAATTTAGAGGGCTGTGTTGGAGGGAACGTAATTATCTGCCCAGGTTTAGA
This sequence comes from Myotis brandtii, assembly GCF_000412655.1. Classification (NCBI taxonomy): domain Eukaryota; kingdom Metazoa; phylum Chordata; class Mammalia; order Chiroptera; family Vespertilionidae; genus Myotis; species Myotis brandtii. The sequence goes on from NW_005371677.1 coordinate 87,898, forward strand.
GTTACTCAAACTCCAAATTTGAGCCTCCTGAGTCCCACAGGTTTTCCTGTTTATATTCAAACAGAGACAGTGGGGAGGTGCGGGCTGAGGTTCTGATTAAGCGGGGTCTGGCCCCGTAGAACACACTCGTTCTGGAAACTTGATTGCTACTCTGTCTCCAAAGATAAATGATACATGAATGAAAAGCTGAAACCCCTCTTCATGAATCTCCGTTTTTTTGTTGTTTGTTTGTTTGTTTGTTTTTATAAAAGGGAACCTTTTGGTAGGTGATTGAGACTGCGCAGGGGATCTTAGCAATCTGCTGAGCTGTCTTTGGCAGGACTCACTGAAGGTTCACCTTCGATGCACCCGATGCTCTCACTTTACCTGATGTAATCTTTGCATCAATCTGCAAGTCTTATTACCCCCGTTTTCCTGATGGGAAAAGTGAAGCTCTGAATGATGAGGCCACCTGTGCAAGGTCCCTAAGCCAGTACCTCACCATGAGGGCCTACCTCCGTTTGCAGAAAGCATGGTCCCGGGAACCATTAACCTAGGCTGCTGTGGGGGCTGTTCCCCACTGGGGCTGTCACCCACGCGTGAAAACTACAAATTGGTGCCAGAAGTTGGTGCTGGTGGGACTGAAGAACTGCAGCAAGATGGAAGGAAACGCTCCAGTGCATGGATACAATTGGGAGTGATCCCCGTGGTCTGAAGAACTCATTGAACTGACGAGCTTCATTAAGTAAGATGAGCAGTGAGTCACTCAGGGGTCCAAGTAATTCCATGGAACAAGAACTTCACTTATCTTTTATAAGTCCTTTTAATATGCCAGCCCTTTTATAAAATATATATTTTTTTTTATTTCAGAGATAGAAATATCAACAATGAGAGAGAATCATTGGTCAGCTGCCTCCTGCATGCCCCACACTGGGATCAAGCCCACAACCCAGGCGTGTGCCCTGACCGGGAATCAAAACCTGACCTCCTGGTTCATAGGTCGACACTCAACCACTAAGCAACAACTGCTGGGCTGCCAGCTCTTTTCAAATGAGAGGACTAGTCATCTTTCACAGCAAGGAGTAAATGAAAATTCCCAAGAATAATAGCACAAAAAAGACAAGAAAGGAGGAAACTTACTAGGCATCTTCATTCGGACCTTTCTATTCATGCTATGTCTTAAAATCTTTAATACATCACGGAGGGGGAAGACGTACCTCTCCACTTTACAGATAAGGAAGTCAAAGTTCAGAGACATGGGAGAATTATACTATACTATAAGGAAATGGTTGCATTGGCATAGCAGCATTGATCAACCTCAGTAATTCTTTTTTTTGGTGATATTGGATAATTTATTTTACCAACTTGAGCTTTAGGTTTCTGGCCTAATAAATAACTTATCATTTCGGATGCTTTGGGTTACATGTAATAGAAAACTCAAATGAAAATGGCTTACACAATAAGGAACTTATCTCCCCAAGTAAGAAGTTCCAAGGTCAGGTATCTTCAGGCTTAATTAATTCAGTGGGTCAATGACATCATTAGACACCCAGGCTCTTTCCAAGTCTCCATTCGGCCAATCTCAGAATGTCGGCTTTGTCCCAGTCTAGCTGCCCTCACGGTCCTAGGATGGCTGCCACAGTTCCAGGTGTCACATCAGGACAATACTCAGAGGAATAAGAATGTGTTTTCAAACCCCATATTCAAGAATTGAGTTACATACCCCTGTCTAAACCAATCACTGCCAAGGAGAATTGGACTATTATGGGTCACTCGGACCAATCAGGATTTAATCCAGAAGTAAATCCACACAGTGAGTGGTAGATTCCCAGACAAAATCAAGTCAGTTACTCCCAAGATAGAAGTTTATTGGGTAACATTTGAGTTTCATGTAAATGGGACATATATAAAAATTATTTGTTACTTATCTAAAAATTCAAATTTAACTGGGTACCTTTTATTTTTACTTGCTAAATCTGACAAACCTACTTTAGAGTTGCCAAGAAGATTAAAGAGGAGAAAAATGTACAGGAAGTAAAATTCCACCTTCTGTAAGAAGTGGTGAAAGGACAGAACAGGACTGATAGCTGTGTCCCTAACCCCTCATCCAAGAAAAAGCCATAGAATGTATCAGTTACTCAGCCTGCACTTATCTCAGCCAATGGGAATGTAAGGGAAAACAAACTCAAGGCCAAGAGAATGCTAGCCACCCCGTCTTTGTGTAACCAGACCCTAACTGCACCCTGCCCTTGTGTCATTAGCCCCCGGCCCTCACTCAACCAACCGGAATCGGCCAAATCAGTGGTCCGAGTGAGCCCTCACCCCCACCCCCCCACCCCAAGCCCTATAAAATCTTTGTTCTTTCAAAACTCCGGGCTCTCTCGCATCCAGTAATGGAGGCAGAGAGGGACCAAGCTAGCTTGAATAAAGGCTCTATGCTTTTGCGTCAGACTCGGCGCTCCCTGGTGGTTCTGTGGGGGGTCTTGAAATCTGGGCATAACAGTGGCCCTGAGTCTTTATTTAAATTTGGTGAAAAGGACGACAGGACTTTTTATAAAAACACCAAACAAAACAGTGAGGGAGGTAATTAGGTCATTCCACTGGAGCTCTCGTGAATGGAATCAGCGCCTGTATAGAGGAGACCCCAGCACTCTCTCGCCATCTTTCTGCCACCTAAGGACACAAGAAGAGGGCTCCCCAGAACCCAACCACCGTGACTCTAACCTCAGACTTCCAGCCTCTAGAACTGTGAGAAATAGATCTCTGTGGTTGATAGGCCACCCAATCTACAGTGCTTTGTTTTAACTAAGACATACCTTCACCTCTCAAAGTCTACCGCACACTTTTCCTCTCCAGCACCTCTCTCATCAACGAATATCACACTGCTACTTCCCTTGCACCCATCCTGAGAATGTCCATGCCAAGGGTGCTTTTGTACCAGAGCACCCAAGCTGCCAGTCTCCACTGCACACTCTGTCCACCAGTGCCAACCTACTCCCTCCTCTTTTTGAAAAGAAAAGAAAAAGAAAAAAAAAAGCCCTAACCCTGCATGCTCAACTCACCTGGACCATCAGCTCATCAAGCAGGTCCTGACCTGTTTAAATAACAGTTTAGGTGTGTGCTGTTGTGAGTTATAACAACAAATATACATTTGCTATTCATCCTATTCTGGGCCCAGAGCACAATGAAGGTGTCTTTTGTTATGTTAATAAATGCCTTAGGAAAAGCTCCTAGGCCACCTAAGAATGGAGCTGTTCTCCCCCCACACCTACCCCCACCCCCCACCTCCAGAAGCAACCACTTGATTAGAGGGTTAGAACTTTCAGTCCCACCCCCACCTCTGGGGGAGAGGGGCTGGTGGTTGAGTCTTATCACAATGGCCAATGATTTACTCCATCGTCCCTGTGGAATGAAGCCTCCACAAAAACCCAAAAGGATGGGCTTCTGGTGGGTGAACAACATGGAAATGTGGGAAGCGTGGTGCACAGAGAAACAAGACTTGTATCACTTGAACTAAAGCTCCAAAACATGAATTTGACTGCCTCTGACAGTTTGGTGTTTTTCTGATCAAGTTTCTAATGAAGCATTTCTTGTGTTTCTATACGTTTTAGGTGTGAAAACTGTCAAGATCATCACCATGACAACTAGAATCAGTACTGGCATTGCTTCTTTGTTTCCTTTAGGAGAAAAACATAGTCTTAGGAAAACGCTGAATGCCTGACCACCCCCTAGCCCCCCACCGCATATCATTCTGATCAGCTATGGTTGAACCACACGCATTGGGCTTCCTATTTTCTTTCTCACAGCTCTTCTGATAGGATCCAGGCAACTACAAAATTAGAAGAATTTTTTGAGTACTGTAGATAATGGTACTTGGCAATATGAAACTGTCCAAAAGACTTTTATGTAATTTAAATTTCTTGAAAACCTCTGCAGCATGAGACAGCAGTTATAAATATCTCCCTTAAACACCAGAGGCCGAATTAAACATACAAAACAAGTGACTTAACTCTAAACAGAAAAAAATGCAGAAAAAGGAAATTTTTTGTTTAGACACAGCTGAAGAGATTAACAGTGGTAGAATATATCACCATCATTTCTCACACTAGACATGTTTCATGACTCTTAGCATGTAAATTATCTTTCACAAACCCAGACATCCGGCAAGCATAGAAGTTTACATTTCAGGGGGCTAAGAGGTGGGCTGTGAAGGAAAACAATTTCACGAGGGAATCCTTATCTCTGTATATTAAAATATCGGGAAATGATGAAAAACGGAGCATGGTTGAATTTAATTACAAGAGCGTTGTCTCAAACTTATCTCAGCCAATGGGAATGTAAGGGAAAACAAACTCAAGGCCAAGAGAATGCTAGCCACCCCGTCTTTGTGTAACCAGACCCTAACTGCACCCTGCCCTTGTGTCATTAGCCCCCGGCCCTCACTCAACCAACCGGAATCGGCCAAATCAGTGGTCCGAGTGAGCCCTCACCCCCCCGACACCAAGCCCTATAAAATCTTTGTTCTTTCGAAACTCCGGGCTCTCTTGCATCCAGTAATGGAGGCAGAGGGACCAAGCTGAGCTTGAATAAAGACTCTATGCTTTTGCATCGGACTCGGCGCTCCCTGGTGGTTACATGGCTCACTCTTGACCTCGCCTGCTCTTTACCGAACATAGCCTTCTAGGTCAGGCTTTCCCCATCTCCCTTATTTTAAGCTAATCTTCCCCCCCCCCACCCACTCCTGCTGTATTTTCCTTTATTGTATTTGTACTTATGTATAAAATAATATATTAGTTATTTGTTGTGCCAATTGCCTGCCTCCCTAACAGAACCTAACCTTCATAAGGGTATGGGTGTTTTTTGGTTTTATTCATTGGCCCAGTGCAGAGTAGGCACTCAATGAACATTGTTAAATACAGAAACAAGCACATGAAAGATACAGCTTAGGATATAGACCTTCACACAGGAGATGTCAAAGTAATGGCGTTTCTTTACTTAGAAGAGAATCCTGGGAAAGAAAAGGGTGTATGTGTGTCTGTGTGTTTTGCTGGGGTGTTTGACAACCACCTTCACCTGTAGTAAACAATGTGTGAGTTCTTGGTAATTTGTACATCTGATACTATGATTTATATAAGAAACACATATTTGGTCTTTGTCCCTATTTCTAGCATAGAGCTCCTAAATCTCTTGGAATTTCCTAAGCGATGAGAGGGATGGAGGTGTCTTGCTATGTGAATGAGGTGACTTTCGGAAAGCACCTATGGGTAGGGGCTGGTGGTCAGGAGAACCAACCACGTGATTAGAGGGTTAGAACTTTCAGTCCCACCCCCACCTCTGGGGGAGAGGGGCTGGTGGTTGAGTCTTATCACAATGGCCAATGATTTACTCCATCGTCCCTGTGGAATGAAGCCTCCACAAAAACCCAAAAGGATGGGCTTCTGGTGGGTGAACAACATGGAAATGTGGGAAGCGTGGTGCACAGAGAAACAAGACTTGTATCACTTGAACTAAAGCTCCAAAACATGAATTTGACTGCCTCTGACAGTTTGGTGTTTTTCTGATCAAGTTTCTAATGAAGCATTTCTTGTGTTTCTATACGTTTTAGGTGTGAAAACTGTCAAGATCATCACCATGACAACTGGCATTGCTTCTTTGTTTCCTTTAGGAGAAAAACATAGTCTTAGGAAAACGCTGAATGCCTGACCACCCCCCAGCCCCCCACCGCATATCATTCTGATCAGCTATGGTTGAACCACACGCATTGGGCTTCCTATTTTCTTTCTCACAGCTCTTCTGATAGGATCCAGGCAACTACAAAATTAGAAGAATTTTTTGAGTACTGTAGATAATGGTACTTGGCAATATGAAACTGTCCAAAAGACTTTTATGTAATTTAAATTTCTTGAAAACCTCTGCAGCATGAGACAGCAGTTATAAATATCTCCCTTAAACACCAGAGGCCGCATTAAACATACAAAACAAGTGACTTAACTCTAAACAGAAAAAAATGCAGAAAAAGGAAATTTTTTGTTTAGACACAGCTGAAGAGATTAACAGTGGTAGAATATATCACCATCATTTCTCACACTAGACATGTTTCATGACTCTTAGCATGTAAATTATCTTTCACAAACCCAGACATCCGGCAAGCATAGAAGTTCACATTTCAGGGGGCTAAGAGGTGGGCTCTGAAGGAAAACAATTTCACAAGAGAATCCTTATCTCTGTATATAAAATATCAGGAAATGATGAAAAACAGAGCATGGTTGAATTTAATTACAAGAGCGTTGTCTCAACCTGATTTATTTCTCAAGAAGGTTCTTTGTGTAGCTCCCTGAGCCGTTTCGGCGATCTTGAAAGCCCAGAGAAACCATACACAGCACGTTCCTCAGAAAACAGTGTATTTTTACAGCCAAGTGACTGTCTTTGTTTTCCCTTTTCAAAGATGGGGCTTGTAATCCCCTTTGCTTTCACAACACCATAGTGTTCAAATGAACTCAAACTCAACAAATACATTTTGACCACCAACCGCGAGCCAGGCCCCCAGCGAGACTGTGCAGGATTAGAATGAGTGAGACTCATCCTTACCGCAAACAACTGGGAGAGCAATGTGACCACAGTGTCTGGCGATCCCATGGGACGTCAGGTGGATAAGGCACTTAAAGTGCTGCCCTAGGCTTCCACCTACTTCTACCAATGATGTAAACACAAGAGCAACGAAGGTTCTAGCGACATTTGGAATATTTTCGTGACTCTTACTTTTCATATATAAGAAGATCAGAGGCATTCAGCTTCCTCATTGCAGAAAGCAATGCTTTTCTTTTTGTTATAGCATCGGCCATGTAACTGATACCTCTTAGGACGTAAGTATCAGCGATAGTGGGGAAAGGCGTGAAAGGAGAAGAGAGCCACAGTTGTCTAATAATGATTCACCTACTAACCATAGATGAGAAGTTTTCTTACAGACCCGGGGAAACTGGAGGATGAGACAAGGCTGTAAAAAGATAAGATGCCTCGATGGGCCCATGACTCAAAAGAAATACATGCTGAGAACAGACCAAGGACAGGACATGCTTGGATTTGGTGGCTGTGCCGGACCCGACCCCCTCCAGGAGTTTTCTCAGGTCCCAGGAACATCACAGGAGGTTAGCCACCTGGTTATGGGACTCTGATCTCCTGCAGGCCGGACTGCAGACCCTCCCCTCCCCTTGCCATGTTGCACTCACAGCTGCAGGCAGCTATCTTCTCCCTCATGTGTATGATCAACCACCTGGCTTGGGGGTCAGAGCAGAGCTTCCAGGTGACTGACTGCCCCCATCCTGCCGGCATTACTGGAATAAACACTCATACATGATTCAACCCTGGGCCTGCTTAGTTTGGCTCAAGTGGTGACAGGTGGCCTCAGACCCATGTGTCCGGTGTCCCGAGGCCTCATACACCAAGGCCGGCCTGGGGCGCCCATCAGAGGGTGAGGGAGCCCTGCAGTGGCTGCATGGTGGGCCCACCAAGATGCACCACCACGCCGACGCTGTGCCATGACCTTGTTGGAAAACGCGTCTTTGCGACATGCAGTCGCCCACCCCCGCCCCCCTTATCCTCAGGGGACCCCAGTGGATGCCTGAAAGCACAGAGAGCACCAAGCCCTACTTACTGTGTTTTTCTATACACACGCCTACGGTAGGGTTTACCTTATAAATTAGGAATAAATAACCACAACCAGTGACAAAACAGAACCCTAATAACCGCGTCCGGTAATGAAAGCTATAGAAACGTGGCTCCTCCTGCTCAAACGCACTCACCCTCCCGCCGGGGTGACGTGAGGATGGCGCGCCCACGTGTGAGATGGCGCGGTGGGCGGCATGGCCCCGAGGCTGCTGGGGCCTTCTGACCTCGGGCAGCGAGCGCCTCCCAGCTCCTCAGGGCGCGTCTGAACTGCCAGCACCACTACACCTGCGTTTTGAGGCCATTCACGTGGGAAACGAGGGTTACTTCAACGCCAGAGATGCGACCTGGTCACTGGGATGGCGACTCCTGGGCAGGGAGCGGCGGCAGCGAGGAGACGCAGGTTAAAGGGCTGAGCCACAGCCCAGGACTCGCGAGATTTCATCACGCGACTCAGAACGGCGCGCGATTTAAAACGAACAAGTTACTTCCGGGATGTTCCACTTCGTGTTTTCGGGCCTCGGCGGGCTGCGGGTCCCTGAAGTTGCAGAAAGTGAGACTGCAGATCCCAGGGCCGATGGTGGGGAGCCATCTCCAGGTGAGGTCACCCCGGGGAGGCTGGGCCTGGACCCATCGTGAGTGAGCGTCCTTGGAAGAGCAGAGAAAGGCACGTGAGAGCCGGAGGCAGAGACCGGAAGCGGAAGCGGTGCAGCCACCAGGCACGCACGCCTGGAACCCCCAGGATCTCAGAGGCGAGGAAGGACTCTCCCCTGGAGACCTGGGGGGCGCACAGCCCTGCTGACACCTGGGCGTCCAGCCTCCTGGACCGCGAGAACCGGTTTCTGCTGTTGTAAGCCACCCAGCCTGTGCTGATCGGGTACCGCAGCCCCAGGAAACGAATGCAAGGGCCATGTTACTTGGACTGCTGTTGTCCACCCAGCCTGTGCTGATCGGGTACCGCAGCCCCAGGAAACGAATGCAAGGGCCATGTTACTTGGAGAGGCAGTTTGGGCTGAAACGATGGTTTCTGGGAAGACCTCTGATAGGGACAAGAATCATCACACTTACCCTAACCGGTTTGGCTCCGTGGATAGAGCGTCGGCCTACGGACTGAAGGGTCCCAGGTTCGATTCCAGTCAAGGGCATGTACCTTGGTTTCGGGCACATCCCCAGTAGGGGGTGTGCAGGAGGCAGCTGATCGATGTTTCTGATTCTCTATCCCTCTCCCTTCCTCTCTGTAAAAGTCAGTAAAATATATATTTTTTTAAAAAGAATCAGCACACTCTCCAAGCCAGCGGCGAAAGAAGAAGCTCTGAGGTGAGAGGGTGGCCCAGGCCCGTGGGAGAGACGTGAAGGACAAAGGAGGCTGCTCGCCCCTACTGTGTTCCTGCCAGAAGCAGAGTTGAGCTTCTTAATGGCTTCTCCCAACAGCACAAAGTAAGGAGCCAGCCTGCACCTCTCTATTTCCTGCACCATCTCTATGTATTGAGCCTTGAGGTGCACGAGGAACTGTGATAGGACCTGGGGCACCAGGGTGAACAAGACAAGCCTATCTTCAAGGACTGTGGTCTGGTGAGGGGACTATTCACCTACTAACTCTAGACAAGAAGTTTTCTTACAGACCCGGGGAAACTGGAGGATGAGACAAGGCTGTAAAAAGATAAGATGTCTCGATGGGCCCACGACTCAGAAAAGAAATACATGCTGAGAACAGACCAAGGACAGGGCACACTTGGATTTGGTGGCTGTGCCGGACCCCGACACTCTCCGGGAGTTTTCTCAGGAACGATGACCATTCTCCAGTCCCAGGAACAACCTGGAGGCATAAGCCAGGTGATGGGAAGACCAGGCTTCAAACTGCATGTGCCAAGGCACAGAAACAAGAGATCACAGTGCACAGGTGACCAGTCTGTCCAGAAGGTCTGCAAAGTGAGCAGGAATCCACAGGTGCTGGAATACAAAAGCTAGACCTGCCCCCTGGCAAGATGGGACTCTGATCTCCTGCAGGCCGGACTGCAGACCCTCCCCTCCCCTTGCCATGTTGCACTCACAGCTGCACATAGCTATCTTCTCCCTCATGTGTATGATCAGCCACCTGGCTTGGGGGTCAGAGCAGGACTTCCAGGTGACTGACTGCCCCCATCCTGCCGGCATTACTGGAATAAACACTCATACATGATTCAACCCTGGGCCTGCTTAGTTTGGCTCAAGTGGTGACAGGTGGCCTCAGACCCATGTGTCCGGTGTCCCGAGGCCTCATACACCAAGGCCGGCCTGGGGCGCCCATCAGAGGGTGAGGGAGCCCTGCGGTGGCTGCATGGTGGGTCCACCAAGACGCATCACCACGCCGACGCTGTGCCCGTGACCTTGTTGGAAAACGCGTCTTTGTGTCGTGCAGTCGCCCGCCCCCCCCCCTTATCCTCAGGGGACCCCAGTGGATGCCTGAAAGCACAGAGAGAACCAAGCCCTGCGCATGCTGAGTTTTCCTGTACACACGCCTACGGTGGGGTTTACCTTATAAACTAGGCGAGGAGGAGATTCATAACCACAACCAGTGATAAAACAGAACCCTAATAACCACGTCCTGTAATGAAAGCTATAGGAACGTGGCTCCTCCTGCCCAAACGCACTCACCCTCCCGCCGGGGTGATGTGAGGATGGCGCGCCCACGTGTGAGATGGCCCGGTGGGCGGCATAGCCCCGAGGCTGCTGGGGGCCTTCTGACCTCGGGCAGCGAGCGCTTCCCAGCTCCTCGGGGCGCGTCTGACCTGCCAGCACCACTACACCTGCGTTTTGAGGCCATTCACGTGGAAAACGAGGGTTACTTCCACGCGAGTGATGCGATCTGGTCAGGGAGCGGCGGCAGCGAGGAGGCGGGTTAAAGGGCTGAGCCACAGCCCAGGACTCGCGAGACTTCATCACGCGACTCAGAATGGCGCGCGATTTAAAACGAACAAGTTACTTCCGGAATGTTCCACTTCGTGTTTTCAGGCCTCGGCGGGCTGCGGGTCCCTGAAGTTGCAGAAAGTGAGACTGCAGATCCTGGGGTGGGTTGTGGGGAGCCATCTCCAGGTGAGGTCACCCCGGGGAGGCTGGGCCTGGACCCATCGTGAGTGAGCGTCCTTGGAAGAGCAGAGAAAGGCACGTGAGAGCCGGAGGCAGAGACCGGAAGCGGAAGCGGTGCAGCCACCAGGCACGCACGCCTGGAACCCCCAGGATCTCAGAGGCGAGGAAGGACTCTCCCCTGGAGACCTGGGGGGCGCACAGCCCTGCTGACACCTGGGCGTCCAGCCTCCTGGACCGCGAGAACCGGTTTCTGCTGTTGTAAGCCACCCAGCCTGTGCTGATCGGGTACCGCAGCCCCAGGAAACGAATGCAAGGGCCATGTTACTTGGAAAGGCAGTTTGGGCTGAAACGATGGTTTCTAGGAAGACCTCTGATCGGGACAAGAATCATCACACTTGCCCTGACAGGTTTGGCTCCGTGGATAGAGCATCGGCCTGCGGACTGAAGGGTCCCAGGTTCGATTCCGGTCAAGGGCATGTACCTTGGTTACAGGCACATCCCCAGTGGGGGATGTGCAGGAGGCGGCTGATCAATGTTTCTCTCT
>NW_005371677.1:99362-105739 GCF_000412655.1 Myotis brandtii
CCCGTGGGAGAGACGTGAAGGACAAAGGAGGCTGCTCGCCCCTACTGTGTTCCTGCCAGAAGCAGAGTTGAGCTTCTTAATGGCTTCTCCCAACAGCACAAAGTAAGGAGCCAGCCTGCACCTCTCTATTTCCTGCACCATCTCTATGTATTGAGCCTTGAGGTGCACGAGGAACTGTGATAGGACCTGGGGCACCAGGGTGAACAAGACAAGCCTATCTTCAAGGACTGTGGTCTGGTGAGGGGACTAGACAGGGACACAGGCAAATGGGCTGCAGGGTGGTAAGTGTGATGGGAGCCCAAGGGTAGAGTTCCTGCTCTGGATGGGGGCAACCTGGAGGCATAAGCCAGGTGATGGGAAGACCAGGCTTCAAACTGCATGTGCCAAGGCACAGAAACAAGAGATCACAGTGCACAGGTGACCAGTCTGTCCAGAAGGTCTGCAAAGTGAGCAGGAATCCACAGGTGCTGGAATACAAAAGCTAGACCTGCCCCCTGGCAAGATAGGGGCCTTGGACTAGGAAGTTTGGAAGGAAGGAAAGGAGAGAGGGAGGAGGAAGAAAGGACAAACTGGAGAGGAAAAACGGACTATATTTTAGGGGTGGTAGCAGAGGCAGGAGAAACTGAGAAATGAGAGGTTACGCACTTAGGCCCAGGGCCCCATAGTGAGTTAGGAATAGACTAGGGTATATGCGTTGGCAAGGACATTTCCCAAATCTCAGTGGTTAAAACAAAGGTTTCCCCACTTAGGCTCCCTTCCATCCATCACAAGTTGGCAGGGGGCTTGGATCCACAGCGCCCTCACCTGGGGACTCAGGCTGATAGGTCCTCTTTTGCAACCTCATTTGTGAAGTGACAGAGGAAAAGAAGTGAGCAAATTGGGCGCTGGCTCTTAGATTTCTCCCCAGAAATGACACGCAGCCCTTCTGCCCACATCTCATCAGCCAAAGCAAGTTGTGTGGCTGGGACTGACTTTAAGGAGGTGGGAAATGCAACCAGCCATGGGCCAGAAGAGGAAATCGGACATTCAGGGCAAGCCCTAATGTCTACCACTTTGGTGGAGGGACAGTTTGGACCCAGGCCTCCTAAATGCTCAGTTCAGTCCACACTCTGCTCTCATTCTCTCCTTCTCTCTGTCAATTAATCATTTTGGAAACAAAAGAAATAGAGAACAAAGAAAATTTTATTAATTGGGTCCTTCATTCCGGGCTACATGCAAATTAGCCTAACTAAATGACTTGCAAATTTGGTCTTAGGCTGCTGTGAGGATCACTAATATATTGCCCCAAATATCTGACTGTCACTCAAACTCTGGTTCTAAGGCAGCCTATTTTTGCAAACCAACCCCTATGAGGTGTGTTGCATACGTTTTTATAAAATGACCCCCCAAATCTACCAATACAAGTAAAGGCATTTTAGGTAATTTTTCCTTTGCAGATATTCATTACTTTGGATTTAGAAAAGAAACAGTGGCTACTCAGAATATATCTTTGCAGATATTCATTACTTTGGATTTTCACTTGGATTTAGAAAAGAAACAGTGGCTACTCAGAATATATTTATTTGGCACATTTGTTCCCAAGCAAAATGAAATCATGTTTAAATCCTGTACAAGATAGGCCGGGAGGGGAGAACAGCTTAATTTTAACAACAAAATTAACCCAACGTAAAGATGCGCAACCTGGAGGCATAAGCCAGGGGATGGGAAGACCAGGCTTCAAATTGCATGTGCAAAGGCACAGAAACAAGAGATCACGGTGCACAGGTGACCAGTCTGTCCAGAAGGTCTGCAAAGTGAGCAGGAATCCCCAGGTGCTGGAATACAAAAGCTAGACCTGCCCCCTGGCAAGGTAGGGGCCTTGGACTAGGAAGTTTGGAAGGAAGGAAAGGAGAGAGGGAGGAGGAAGAAAGGACAAACTGGAGAGGAAAAACGGACTATATTTTAGGGGTGGTAGCAGAGGCAGGAGAAACTGAGAAATGAGAGGTTACGCACTTAGGCCCAGGGCCCCATAGTGAGTTAGGAATAGACTAGGGTATATGCGTTGGCAAGGACATTTCCCAAATCTCAGTGGTTAAAACAAAGGTTTCCCCACTTAGGCTCCCTTCCATCCATCACAAGTTGGCAGGGGGCTTGGATCCACAGCGCCCTCACCTGGGGACTCAGGCTGATAGGTCCTCTTTTGCAACCTCATTTGTGAAGTGACAGAGGAAAAGAAGTGAGCAAATTGGGCGCTGGCTCTTAGATTTCTCCCCAGAAATGACACGCAGCCCTTCTGCCCACATCTCATCAGCCAAAGCAAGTTGTGTGGCTGGGACTGACTTTAAGGAGGTGGGAAATGCAACCAGCCATGGGCCAGAAGAGGAAATCGGACATTCAGGGCAAGCCCTAATGTCTACCACTTTGGTGGAGGGACAGTTTGGACCCAGGCCTCCTAAATGCTCAGTTCAGTCCACACTCTGCTCTCATTCTCTCCTTCTCTCTGTCAATTAATCATTTTGGAAACAAAAGAAATAGAGAACAAAGAAAATTTTATTAATTGGGTCCTTCATTCCGGGCTACATGCAAATTAGCCTAACTAAATGACTTGCAAATTTGGTCTTAGGCTGCTGTGAGGATCACTAATATATTGCCCCAAATATCTGACTGTCACTCAAACTCTGGTTCTAAGGCAGCCTATTTTTGCAAACCAACCCCTATGAGGTGTGTTGCATACGTTTTTATAAAATGACCCCCCAAATCTACCAATACAAGTAAAGGCATTTTAGGTAATTTTTCCTTTGCAGATATTCATTACTTTGGATTTTCACTTGGATTTAGAAAAGAAACAGTGGCTACTCAGAATATATTTATTTGGCACATTTGTTCCCAAGCAAAATGAAATCATGTTTAAATCCTGTACAAGATAGGCCGGGAGGGGAGAACAGCTTAATTTTAACAACAAAATTAACCCAACGTAAAGATGCAGAAGACAAACAACTGCAGGAATATGCATATCTCCCATGTATCTCACTGTGTTCCTGTGTGGCATTGGGAATTTGTTAATAACCCTCTTCTCCAAAGAGACTTGCAGCAGGCAGACTGCACATGTGACTAAGGTTCCTAGGATGCTGCCTTTCTCGGCCATCTTCAGACAGGGACTTTGTGACAGTTGCATTTCCAGAGCTACTTCCCTCGGAATAGCTTCTTTCACTGAGAGGGGGTGGAGTCCCAGCATGGTCTGAAGGCCCAGCTTGAAGGCCTGGCTCAGTGACATCCCATGTGACTTCATGGGGCCTGGTGGGAGCAGCCTGGATTTGATGATCACACCCATCAGCATTGCCATGTTCTAGCTGTCACCTTAGGCAACTCACCGACCCGCTTTGACATCAGTTTCTCCTTTGTGGTGTGAGGGTGCCACCATCATGGGGTTGTGGCAAGGAATGCATTTGATAATCCAAGAATAGTCCCTACATCAGGGATGACAAATATGTTTCAGTTAGTGTGAATTCCAATGGCCCGGAGCACCGTATTCAGGATTCTGGTGACAATGTATCTAGATTCAAGGAAAGCAGGCTGAATTGGGGTGATGACAGGGATAGGGGCTGATGGCCTAGGAGAGTCTGTTCTTTCTTTTCCTTTTCCCTTTCACACCTCTAGGGTATTAAAGAGAACCCTCTGTTATGAGACTTAGACCCAGCTCAGAAGGCTGTGCCAAAATGGGGCTTCATTGGAAGGATGCTGGAGTATCGCAGAGAACTGAAGGCTTGTAGGAACCAGGAGGGCAGGCCAGTGAGCTCAGGGACAGGAACCAGGAACCAAATCATTGTCAGGACATCCGGATGCTCAGGATCTCCCTCTCCTCTCTCCGTTTCCTGTCTCCCCTCTCCCCTTCCCTCTGGAAATTTATTCATAATCGACCTACAGTAGTAAGTCCTGATGTTGTCAAAGTGGTTTTCCAAGAGAACTCCACCAACAGTTAGCAGGGCTGGGGTTGGCAAGTGAGGAAGGGGAACCATAAACAAATTCTGTTCATTCTTTCTTAAAATATTTTTTTATTTTTCAGTTACAGTTGATGTACAATATTACACTAGTTTTGGGTGAACAACCAATGATTAGACATTTATATAACTTACAAAGTGATCATTCTGACATTTCAAGTACCCAACTGGCACCATACATCGTTTTTACAACATTATTGACTATATTCCCTATGCTGTGCTTTACATCCTCGTGACTATTCTGTAACTACTTTGTTTTATTCTTTTGAAAAGAAAATCTGTGCTGTCCTCATGCAAGTTGAGAATTCCCAGAGAGAAAGGATTAAAATATGAAATACCACCACCCCAGGAAGAGAGGAGGCTGCAGAGGAAGCAAGCTCCTCAGGCCCTCGGCAGCCTGGACCTCAGCTTTGAGTGTAAACATCTTGGTTTGGCCTAACGCCAGCACTCCTGGGACTTGGGTGACTTTTCAATGCCAGCAATGAAGACACTGGCCTGTCTTTTTATTGTTTTACTAGAGGCTTGGTGCATGAAAATTCATGCACTGGAGGGGGGTTCCTCAGCCCGGCCTGCCCCCTCTCACAGTCCAGGAGCCCTCAGGGGTGGGAGGCGACCTGGCGATCAGGGGAAGGCGACATCTCATCACACCTCTGCTGCTGCCACTGCCAGCAGCACAAGCCTCGGCCGGCCCTGGTTACCTGCACCTCGGACCTGCCCTGGGCGGCTGGGGGGCTGAGGGGACTGGGGGACTCCAGAGGCAGGCGCGGCAGGAGAGGAAAAACAGAATAATTGGAATCAATTATTTAGGTTATCAATTATTTAGGTAAATGCAGGCCGGGCTGCATTTACCTAAACAGCTCACTGTTTTATGCAGGGCTGAGGGGACTGGGTGCCACCATCTTGTGGCTGTGGGCGCTGCCATCTTTGAGGGTGTGGCAGTCAATTAGCATATTCCCTCCTTATTGGTTGTGGGCGCCTCCATCTTTGAGGGCGGGGCAGTCAATTAGCATATTCCCTCCTTATTGGCTGTGGGTGCCACCATCTGTGACTGCATGAGGGTCAATTAGCATATTCCCTCTTTATTAGATAGGACTAGAGGCCTGGTGCATGAAATTCTTGCACTGTGGGGGTGGGGGGAAGAGGGTCCCTCAGCCCAGCCTGTGCCCTCTCGTAGTCTGGGACCCTTCAGGGGATGTCCGCCTGCCAGCTTAGGCCCACTCCCCGTGCTAAGCTGGCAGTCGGACATCCCTCTCGCAGTCCGGGACCCCTTGCTCCTTACCGCCTGCCTGCTCACTGCTCCTTAGCAGCGCCACGGAGGCAGGAGAGGCTCCCACCACTGCTGCTGCGCTCGCCAGCCATGAGACTAGCTTCTGGCTGAGTGGCGCTCCCTGTGTTGAGCATCTGCCCCCTGTTGGTCAGTGCGCGTCATAGTGACTGGTCGTTATGCTGGTCAGTCGATTTGCATATTAGGCTTTTATTATATAGGAGATTAGTGAATGTATCAAGCACAGAGACGCAGCCCTCAGAACCTGCTTCAAGAATGGACTCACTTTCTAGATGCAAAAAGGTGGTTATCTGGCACCTCCAGCTGTTAGTTCCTACAGGGTGGGCCTCGGCTCTCCAGCCTGGGCCTCAGTCTTCTCAGGGCAGCCAATGACCGGGCAAGAAGAGAGAGCATCTAACAGGGAGAGAAAGAGCGAGATGGCCCTCTAGTGACATGGAAGGAAGAGACAGACGGAGGCAAGCCCACAGGAATGCCAACTTTTTAAACTGCAACACCTTCATGCCCTACACCTACCACTACAGTGGCTTCTTTTGAGGGTGGCATTCTTTGTCCCCAAGTTAAAAAAGAAAAAGAAACAAAATACAAAGAGGCTGGGAGGATTTCTTATTTTAAATGATCAAGAGAATGAAAAGACAAGCCAGAATGGGAGAAAGAAAATGTGCAAAACACATATCTGATAAAGGACTTATATTCAGAACCTATATTAACTCTTAAAACTCAACAAGAAAACCCAATTTTTTCAATATGGGGAACAAATCTGAACAGACACTTCCCCCAAAAAGGTATGTGGATGGCAAATGAGCAGACAAAAAGATGGTCAACATCATTTCTCAGTACAGAAACAAATAAACCAACCACATGATGTCACTGCAACAGGAGCTCATTCCCTGCTGGTGGTCATGCAAAATGGCAGTCGTTTTGGAAGACAGTTTGGCAGTTTCTTATAAAATACTAGAGGCCCGGCGCACAAAATTCGTGCGGGGGTACGGTCCCTGGATCAGGGCCATCTTCCCCGTTCTCGCCCACTTTCCAGCCCCGCCCCCGCTGCGGGTTGCCTGTGTGTGGGGAGACCTGCGGGGCAGGAGCCTTGGCCTGGCACTGCTGCCATTCCCCAC
>NW_005371677.1:106229-124196 GCF_000412655.1 Myotis brandtii
ATTTGCATATTAGGCTTTTATTATATAGGAGATTAGTGAATGTATCAAGCACAGAGACGCAGCCCTCAGAACCTGCTTCAAGAATTGGACTTGCTTTCTAGCTGCAAAAGGTGGTTATCTGGCACCTCCAGCTGTTACTTCCTACAGGGTGGGCCTTGGCTCTCCAGCCTGGGCCTCAGTCTTCTCAGGGCAGCCAATGACCGAGCAAGAAGAGAGAGCATCTAACAGGGAGAGAAAGAGCGAGATGGCCCTCTAGTGACATGGAAGGAAGAGACAGACGGAGGCAAGCCCACAGGAATGCCAACTTTTTAAACTGCAACACCTTCATGCCCTACACCTACCACTACAGTGGCTTCTTTTGAGGGTGGCATTCTTTGTCCCCAAGTTAAAAAAGAAAAAGAAACAAAATACAAAGAGGCTGGGAGGATTTCTTATTTTAAATGATCAAGAGAATGAAAAGACAAGCCAGAATGGGAGAAAGAAAATGTGCAAAACACATATCTGATAAAGGACTTATATTTAGAACCTATATTAACTCTTAAAACTCAACAAGAAAACCCAATTTTTTCAATATGGGGAACAAATCTGAACAGACACTTCCCCCAAAAAGGTATGTGGATGGCAAATGAGCAGACAAAAAGATGGTCAACATCATTTCTCAGTACAGAAACGAATAAACCGGCCACATGATGTCACTGCAACAGGAGCTCATTCCCTGCTGGTGGTCATGCAAAATGGCAGTCATTTTGGAAGACAGTTTGGCAGTTTTTTATAAAATACTAGAGGACCAGCACACAAAATTTGTGCGCGGGTACGGTCCCTGGATCAGGGCCATCTTCCCCGTTCTCGCCCACTTTCCAGCCCCGCCCCCGCTGCGGGTTGCCTGTGTGTGGGGGGAGACCTGCGGGGCAGGAGCCTTGGCCTGGCACTGCTGGCGTTCCCCACCACCGACCCCCGGTTCCCCGTTTGCCATCAGGTGACCGGAACCTGCCTGCCGGCGGAGGGGGGTGGAGGGAGGGACCGAGAGGTGGTCAGTGTGCCTCATAGTGACTGGTTGAGCGGTCATTCTGGTCGTTCCATTGTTAGGGCCAATTTGCATATTACCCTTTTATTATATAGGATGCCCTTACCAAGACCCACTAAGCCCACTCCTAGGTATTTACCCAAGCAAAACAAATTATGTTTCTACTAGAGGCCTGAGGCATGAAATTCATGCAAGGGGCTCGGCCTCTGCCGCCTCTGCCTCAGCCCCTGCTGCCGCGGCTTTGTCCAGAAAGACGTCCAGTCTAATTAGCATATTAAGCTTTTATTATTATAGATTAAAAGCTTATATGTGAATGTTAAATGATAACCAAATCTTAACACATCATATAATGAAGTACTCAGCAATGGAAAGGAATGAGCTAGTGATTCACACATGAACTTAAAATGAATTTTGGTAGGCAAAAGAGGCCAGATTCAAAAGGCTATAAATTCTTCAATTCTACCATTTATGACATTCTGAAGAAAAGCAAAATTATAGGAACCAAAACAGATAGTGGTTGCCAGGGGTGGGGAGCTGGGCATAGGGGAGTTTTTAGGGTGATGGAGCTGTTCTGAATAGCACTGAGACCGTGGACACAGGACTATGCGTGTGTCAAAGCCCAAACGGAATGAATTTTACTGTGAAAAAATCAATTGGCATGTCAGGTTCCAGGTGGAATGCAGTGTGACAAATGTTTTACAAATGTATGCCATACCCTCAATGAAAGGAGTGGGAATAAAAGAAGTGAAACTAAGTTACTTGGGAAATGGTA
The DNA here is from genome assembly GCF_000412655.1 of Myotis brandtii. Taxonomy (NCBI): domain Eukaryota; kingdom Metazoa; phylum Chordata; class Mammalia; order Chiroptera; family Vespertilionidae; genus Myotis; species Myotis brandtii. Next base: position 108,026 of record NW_005371677.1, read on the forward strand.
CTTTGAGTAGATACTGTAGGGCTAAAGACAAAGCACCTAAACACTATACTCTAGTCCAGCCGTGGGCAAACTACGGCCCGTGGGCCGGATCCGGCCCGTTTGAAATGAATAAAACTAAAAAAAAAAAAAGACCGTACCCTTTTATGTAATGATGTTTACTTTGAATTTATATTAGTTCACACAAAGACTCCATCCATGCTTTTGTTCCGGCCCTCCGGTCCAGTTTAAGAACCCATTGTGGCCCTCGAGTCAAAAAGTTTGCCCACCCCTGCTCTAGTTGGTCAATTTGTTTCTCACAGGGTACAACTTAACTATTCTGAAACGACTTTATAAGTATTCTAGGGCTGAACAAATAAATAAATTGCAGATAACAGGAGCCAGGTTACTCCCTCTCAGAGGAAGGAAGATTACAAATAAGCAAAGGGCAAAACGGGAATGAACCTGTGCTGCTGATGGGAGTCAGTTTAAGTTAATGTTTATGTAATATACACAGAGATGATCAAGAAATAATACAGAGATGTGCACCTATATTGGTTAGTATACATATTTATATCTCTTAGCTTGTTCCACTGAAGAGGCATACAACTAGTAGCAACAAGCACACCCATCACCCAGATCCTGGTTTCTAAATACCGTCGCCAGTAAAAGGAATCAGGGATCCTTGAAGGAATAGCTCATTCCTGGGCAGGCGTCCAGGTAATAACTTGTAGTGCCACAAAGTAAGAATATGGCCTTAAAAAAAATAATAAGGGCACGTCAAAAGAATTTAGGAGCAGATCACAAATGTTCCCAATACCCAAAGCTGAAACAATTTGCACAAAATAACAGTATTGGATTTCAAACTAAAGTATAAAATAAGTAGCCAGGATCACATACTAATGTAAATATTATATACTGCCCCCTCCCCTTGAATGTGGGCTCAAGTTAATGATTCACTTCCAAAGAAAGTAAGGAAAGTGGAAAAACCTAGCAGATACCACCTTAAACCAAAGAAGGAACATCACCAGTGCTGCCCACTGACACCACATACCCATGATACGATACAGTGTGGAAGGGCACATCACCTCTGTGCTGTCCCTCCCGATACAGCATCACCTCAAATATCAGAACACCCTTCAAACCACCAAGCAGTACCCTTCAGTGTCAAGGTCATGAAAGACTGAGAAACTGTCACAGGTAGGAGGAGTCTAAAGAACCATTAATGACTAAATAAATGCAATGTGGTATCCTGGGTTGGATCCTGGAACTGAAGAACATTAGTGGAAAAAGAGGTGAAAACCAAATCAAGTCTGCTGTTTAGTAAATAGCGTATCAATGCGAATATCTGAGTTTTAACAGATGTGCTATAGTTTACATAAGATGTTAACATTAGGGGAAGCTCAGGGAAGGGGATAGAGAGTAAATGTGAAATTCTTATAAAACGGTTGTTTAAAAAAATGTATAGGAAAGCCACAGCAGCATGGTCGTACTTAAAATTAAGAAAGGGACTTACAGAAGATTATACACATTTTCTCAGTAATTGATCACCACCAGTTTATTTGTAAACATAGTATATGTGTCAATAATCAAATTGACAACACTTTATACATTTCATATTTAATATCATACCAGAAAACAATCTACTGTACTTAGTTACAATTTTGGTACTTTAAAAATCTTTAAATACAAACTGTATTTGAAACACTGAACATAAGAGAAAGATAACAGAAAACTAAATACATCAAATAAAAGAAACCAATATTTAAAAAAAAAACACCACAAAATCATCTGATTACATACTTAAAAGGGAGGAAATCAGATGATCATCTTTTTTTAATAACAAAGTTTCGGCTCTTTAGACCCACTTGAGAGGTGAAATTGTGTCACACAAAATTCCATGTCCTTCCTGATATCTTTTTTCTCTTAGTTTCCAAGGAATGTTTGCCATGGTTTAAAAGCTACATTACAGGGGGAAAGAAATGGGAGGAAGCAAAAGCCAATGAAATTACTTTAAACATCTGCAAAAAAATTATTTCACAAATCATCTTTGGCAAATAATAAAGTCTGTATTTTACATTTACCCTTTTGTTGAAATGGATCAATACTTATAAGATTTAAGAGATGCATCTTTACATGAGTTAAAATATAAATGAGACAAAGCCAAATTCATAAAGCAAAGCACAAAGCAGCCTGCACATTTTGCTAACAGTTCTAAAATGCAGACCGCCTGCCTGGCTGCCCAGGCTAGTGGTGCTTAGTGGTTAGTGCACCAGGCTGTGCACCAAAGGGTCGCTGGTTCGATTCGAGGTCAAGGGCACATACCTGGATTGCAGGTTCAATCTCTAGCCCTGGCCAGGATGCGTGCGGAAGGCAACCTATAGATGTGTCTGTCTTACATAGATGTTTCTCTCTCTCTCCTTCCCTCATGCCCTTCCACTCTCTCTAAAAATCAATGGAAAAAATATCATTGGGTGAGGATTAATGAAAAAATAAAATAAAATAAAAATAAAAAAGCAGACTGCCCTCCTTAAAAATGAGGTCTTCAGCTGGGAACCAGAATCTTTCCTTATTCACAGGAGAAACCAGAGCGCGCCACATGCTTTTTCAGTACTTCCCCTAAAATTCATGATCATGATTAGGTTCTATTTCTTCTTCCATTATTTCTCAAAGGAAATGCAGCAGCAAATCACTCCCACATTTTAAGTTTTAAATTCACCAACAACTGGGTTCACTGCCAACAAGTACAAATATCTGATTCTTTATTAGTGTACATGTCACTACAATAGACTTAGACTGGTAATACAGGAATAAATAAAATAACTACAGTTAATTCAAACAAAGCAAATGAGATTAGAGAGCCCTGATCAAATGAAATATTTTCAACTTTTGGTTGAAAAACTGTAAGTTACATACATACCTAATAGCACTAGGAATGTCCAATATCAATTATTGGGGGGAATGAATGATTCACAGTCATAAGAAATAATTTTAATAGTATGTATTTTTCCTTTTATAGACAAACATTTATAAGATACACTGATTTCTACCTCATATAAGAGAGAAAGTAGAAAACTAAAAGTTAACTGCATTTACCTAAACACGGCACTGACTTGCCACAGGTAACCTGCTCCAAAAGATTCAGTTCTGTGGGTAGGCCATGGGGCTGAATGCATGGTTATGTTAACAGTTTTAAAAAGGCATATATTTCCAGAAGTATGTTAAAATCCACAAATATCAGTTCTACAAATAACAAAAATTATCAGCAAGAAAGTTTAGGTTTTAGCATTCCCAAATTTTCTAATGCCTTAAGTGTTTTAGATATATGTTCTTTGATCAGTTCATTTGGTTACAGTTTTAAACTGGCAAACCGTTATCCTAGGAGAAGAGCTAAACTAAACTATAACACTGCACAAACTTCCCAAGGTAACCTGAAAAATCTAAAAAGTGATTCCAATTATTCTAATATTTGAGACACTAAAAGAATCAATGACTTAAGAAACATTTTGAAATACTCAATTTTCCTTTATCATTTCCTCCCCGAACTATTCACATAAATTTAAGATCCAAACTATCTAAGAATGTCTTCAAAGTAGGCTTTTCACTAACGTATTTTGATCAGAAGACACAGCTTTAATGCTTCTCTTATATAATTCTAACCTAAAATCATAACCCTTGGTTTGAGAACATAAAATTCAATTTCATAACAATTAATTGGTAAAACTACAAACAAAAAATAAGTCACAGTGAAAATGTGCAGCAGCCACAGCTACAAGAACGGAAAATAAATTCTATTTTTCCAGAAAGACTCTATGAAAATATAAAGTCCAAAGTGAGTGACAACAGAAATCCACATATAAATGTTGTTTAAAAATAGAATGCTTTCCAAAGCTTCTCATGAGATGTCAATGTAGAGTCAGAGTCGGAGTTAAGACCTTATAAATCAAGGGTAAGTTACACAGAACTATGCTGATTGACATACCTTCAACAATGTCCAACTGATCTACATAATTTACAGACAGCCACAGGAGTTCTTAATGCCCCGTCACATCAGTTCTCAGTCCTGGGTGTGTATGTTTCATAGTTTTGCTACTTGAAGTACCAAGAAACCTTCGCAGAGGAAGAGTTCCCCTCTTCCCATGATCCCCTACAGAGTAGGTAACAAAATATAAAACTAAACAAGATTTACGTTTGATAACCTAACATATAAAATTACCACTGCAATATTCATAGTGACCGCTTATAAACATAACAGTCATCATAAAGCCTATAAAGTATATCCTGTTTTATAAAAGAAATGCAGATTGTCTCAAGGTAAAAAATACAGTGCAGGCTGCTAAAAAGCTCTTGGTTGCATTAGGAGGTGCAACGATGAGGAAAACTTCAGAAACCGTGAACATGTCCCCCAAACTTCAAACATCATGAATCGCACGGCAGCGGCAGGATGCTTCTTTAGTGGCTGGCACTATAAAGCTAACCTTAAGAAAGAAAAAAGGCAGAAAGTGTGAGCAACAAATGGTGTAACCAAATCATTGCAAATGGAGACTAGCAACACGCAGTGAGGAAGGTGACCGTCCACTCCATTCTGATAAGATGCCATCTTTAAATATTAAGTTCTTTGCGGGCAGTGGGACTCCCAGATCTGCTTGGGATGACTGGGAGAGCAAACTTGAAAAGCTGGCCTCTGTGTGAATATCCAGTGTTGAAGCACCTTCCTAAAAGATCAAGAAACAAGAGAAAAATTCTGTATTCTACATGTTACCAAACCACTTAGTATAGCTAATGAGGAAAACAGACCTTGATTACCAGAGAAATGTTTATGGAATGCAAAGTACTAATGGAGATGCAAAGACCTACCTCACAAACCCAAAATAATCAATGAGAGGTATTAATGTATGCAGAAATGACTACCACAAGTTAGACTATGCTAAGTGCTTTGAAATGAATAGAAATACTAGGCTACGAGACTATGGTATAAGAACAGGTTAGTTCTCAGACAATCTCTAAAAACCCTCACGCAGCATTTAGCACCAGAACAGCCCGTCCACTCCCAGGGCTCTCACAGGCACATATTCAGCACAGACCTTCCCCGAGAACTCCGGGCTCAAGCATGCCCCTGACATCCGCGCTCAGATGCTGCACCACACGTGCCACACTGACCGTGCCCCCTACTCCCCACATCAAGCTACTCAGAAATACAAGAATCTCTCGGATTCCTCCCTTCCGATCACACCCTCAATATTTCCTCACATTTAACTAATCACCAGGTTCTGTCACTCAACCTCCAACATGGATCCCAAAATAATTTACCTAACTCACCACAGCCACTGCCAGTTTAGGCCAGTGGCCTCCAAAGTGGGGTACTCACTCCAAAGTGGGGTATGGTACTACAAAAATTTTTAAATCTTGTATCTACTTATTGCATCCTTTAAGAATTTCTATTTTTGTGTATGTTTTATAATATATATAATTTATTGGTGTAACAGTATATATGTGTAATAAACAAACCTGTATTGTGGATACCTACAAAATTGTGTTTTTGTGGGGTTTTTTTAATGAGAAAGGCTGCTACTGAAATCTCTCACTTGGGCTATGACAGTAGTCTCCAAACTAATCTTACTTCTATGCTTGCCCATTTTTAATCTATTCTCTAAACAGTAACTAATCTTTAAAGAAATAATGTCATTCTTTGTTTAAGTCTTGAATGCACTCAGCATAAACCACAAATGCTTTAATACATTCTAGAAGGCCCTCCCCACCCCTCTTGCCACTGCCCCTCTTTCACAAGGCTTCTGCAACACTGGCCTTCTGTTTTCTTGACACAGGACCTTTGTGCCTGCTAAGCTCTGCCTGGAATACTCTTTTCCATCCTTTAGGTTTCAGATTATATAGCATCTCTACCTATTTAAAGTAGGTCTAGCTTTGGAATCCATCAGATTTGAAGGAGCCTGACTCCTTCAAAGTACCTACTGAAATCAACGTTTACTTGACTAGTGTCTCGTACAACCCTCTAGGCTCCTCTAGTGTCTTAGAGATCATTGTTTCCCCAGCACTTGGTAAAGGGTCTGGCATGAAGTAAACGCAAGTATTTATTGAAAGAATGAATGAAACAAATCTCTAAAATATTAATTTCAAATTATTAGATCAGATATTCTGAACAGAAATATTTCATTCTAGTTTATCTACAAATTAAATCTAGGGTATTCTTTCCTCTGTGTGTGTGTTGGGGGGGGGGGGGGGGGGGGGGTAGAGCACTGGCTTTCACTACCACACAGACAATGGAGCTCCCTGCAGTTATTAATGGAGTACCAGACTCAAGAGCCAGCACCTTGTATGATGCATGGCCTGTAACAGATGCTGAACACACTCCTGAATGAAGCACTGGCACAGAACAGAGTCCAAGCTTTAGAGCCAGAAGACCTGGCTCATGAGCTCGGTGCAAGTCAGTTTACTTCCTGAATCTTGGTGTCTTCGGGTATAAATTTAAATTAATGCTTATTTCATGTCTACTGCAGTGGAGATTCAAAGCAAACATGGAAGTGTTTTGTATTTAAAGCTCTACACCAATAACATTTGGATCTTCTGGTTTATTACCTGGAATGAGTGAACAAAGTTAAGGACTCGTAGAGAAAGTTTTCTACTGGAATGTAAGAGGTTTTGAAGGCTGAAAGAAAGGGGGGAAAGTTTAGTACAAATATAATGACAAGAGTTTAATTTTACTAATTTCAACAGTTTAACTTTACTAATTTCAAAACATTTATATCAGCATATAAATCCTGATTAACCACATTAAAATTTTTTAAAAACCAATTTCAATGGTTCTCATCAATGAAATTGTTGCCTCTTTTAATAATAGGGAGTAACAGTACATAAGAAGACCATTTTGACATAAAACATCATAAATTACCAAAATTAAAATTCATTGTTATAAGGTTTAGCAAATATAAATGTTTACTAAATAAACCTTTTTAAATAAAAATTTATGCACTTGGAGGGATGAAGTCTGTCATATTTAGCATACATCAACCCACCAAATTAAGTATTTTTCAAATATATAAATAGGTAACAATTATAGTGACAATCTTTAAAGCTATAGCATTTCTATTTTATTCATGTCTTATTTTATTTTCAGAGGACAGTTATTAAAAATTACATGTCGCCCTAGCCAGTTTGTCTCAGTGGATAGAGCATCAGCCCTGGACCGAAGAGTTCCAGGTTCGAATCTGGTCAAGGGCACATACCTCCCCTGGTCAGAGCATGTGCAGGACACAACCAGTCGATGTGTCACTCTTACATCAATGTTTCTGTCTGTCTTTCCCCCTCCCTTCGATTCTCTCTAAAAATCAGTAGAAAGTGTCACCCTAGCCAGTTTGGCTCCGTGGATAGAGCATCAGCCCTGGACCGAAGAGTTCCAGGTTCGAATCTGGTCAAGGGCACATACCTCCCCTGGTCAGAGCATGTGCAGGACACAACCAGTCGATGTGTCACTCTTACATCAATGTTTCTGTCTGTCTTTCCCCCTCCCTTCGATTCTCTCTAAAAATCAGTAGAAAAATATCCTCAGGTGAGGATTAACCAAAATAAATAAATAAATACATAAATAAAATTACTTGTCAACTGAGCACTTTTAATCTTCTGATATAAGCTACATTAAGCCAGTTAAATGAATGATTTATTATCCAACTCTGTTTTCCTAAATAAGTACATAAACAAAATTACTTGTCAACTGAGCACTTTTAATTTTCTGATATAAGCTACATTAAGCCAGTTAAATGATTTATTATCCAACTCTGTTTTCCTAAATAAGTAAAACAGATCGGTAGATATCACCTTTCCAAGTTATCCACTATGACCATCAGATTCAATGATGCTCTTTTCTAACTAACCCAGTCAGTCTCAGAGCCTTTACAATACTACCTCTTAGCAGCCACGACCAATGGATCAGAGTTGTCATGAGGGAAAACCTACATGTCATCTCTGATAAATAATAAATGCTCATTTTAGGAAATGTGGAAATTGAAGACAACTTTGAACGTCAGCCATAATTCCACCACAAGACATAATCACTATGAAGATAACATAACTTGAGTGTGTGTTTGTGGAGTAAGAGAAGTCCACAAGAAAAATTCTCTACAGACATTTACATATTTTAAAAAACCAGGCTCATACTCTCATGAGCATTCTCCGTTTACCACACCCTCACCAAATCTGGGTAACTACGTAAATATAATTATAATTAACCAAAACATGTGCCTAAAATGTTTGTATGTGCCTAATTTCTGAGGTATAAAAGTTTAATTTTGAAAATATATCAAAACCCTTAAACTAGCAAACTTTATTCAATAAACAAATATACACAGGTAATTGCTATGTTCATGTATAAAATACAAGAAAGATATAGCAAATATTACTGACTTAAAAGTCTCATAGATGAAAAGATGACAATGAACATAAACCCTTACCTCTCTTTCCTGCAAAGGCCATGGGTAGCAATTTTTCTACAAACTTTCCGGTTTAATTCAGAACTAAACAGTGGAATTCCAAAGCATAGCTCGAGAGGAACCCAATCTGCTTCTGTTGTGGCAACTATAAAAGGACATGTAAACTTATTAGTCATGCATAAATTTATATATTATAACTGACCAGGGTTTCTTAATTGAGGTCCATGGATTTTCATAGATTCCTCTCACACACCAATCGGCTGAGCAGGAGAGAGAACTAGGGGGAGAGGGAAGGAGTGTCAGTGAATCTCTGAAATAGAAAAGAATGTTTTTTGAGGATGTATGTACATGCTTCTGAGGAGAAGGTACTAGTTTTCATCAGTTCAAAGTGGTCTTTTATCCAATTGCAAGATATCTACAAGATGAGAGAATTAACTGAAATATTTAACAAAGGAAATACGAAACTTAAGTCACTATTTCAGGTCATCTTACCTAATAGACAAGTATGTAAATTAACCATCCCTCCGCTACGCTCACCAGCCAATCAGGAGAGTATGCAAATTAACCCAACAAAGATGGCAGTTAATTTGAATACGTAGGGGCGAAGCAGCAGAGCAAAGACTGAAGGCTCCGTCCGAAGCCGTGAAGACTGAAGGCTCCGGCCAGAGCGAAGGCCTGGGTCCAGGGTGCCGGAGGAAAACCGGTGCCCGCAGCCAGGAGAAGGGAAGGCCTATTGCACGAATCTCTTCATGCAATGGGCCTCTAGTATTTTAATAGTATTTTAATAATATTTGACTATTCTAAATATACAAAAATGTTTGCTAGAAAATTCTTATTACAAGGTCCTTTATGGACAAATGACATCCAGATGACTTAACAAAAAAGTTAAGCCCTGGCTGGTATGGCTCAGTGGATAGAGTGTGGACTGGAGGGTCCCAGGTTTGATTTCAGTTAAGGGCACATATCCGAGTTTCAGGCTCGATCCCCAGAAGGGGGCAGGCAGGAGGCAGCCGATCAATGATTCTCTCTCATCATTGATGTTTCTATCACTTTCCCCCTCCCTTCCTCTCTGAAATCAATAAAGATATATTTTTTAAAAAGACTGCAAATAATTTTTAAAACCTTACCAGAGTTTTGCTTAGTTGCTAAATCTGTAGTTGCCTCCTCAATGACCATTTCAAACGACTCTGTACTTCCATTTACATCTGAGCCAGAAGCCAAATCAGGTTCACCTTGTAATTTAAGGACAAACACAAATATTAAGATTCTAATAGTTGGTATAAGTTGTCAATAAATCAGTTCTAACATAAAAGTGGATTCAGGCAACAGAAATGGCAATGGAAAACAATGAATAGTCCTTAACCTTAAAACAGTAGTTCTCAACTGGGGGATAATTTTGTCCCCCAAGGGACACTAGGCAATGTTTGGAGACAGGTTTTGTTGTCATGAATGGGAACAGGGATGCCACTGATATTTAAGGATGCCAACCATACTACAATGCACAGAGCAGCCCCACAACAAAGCTCAGAACGTAAATAGTGCTAAGGTTGTAAAAACAAGGATTCAAATGGCAGAAGAGAAGTTTAGACTATCAGTAAGCTCACTACTAAAGTCATTTCTACCCCATGGAAATATGCAGTCTGATTACACCGTTCCTCTTCAAAAGTCTTTTTGACTTCCCTATCTTTCAGCACAGAAGATGCTCCTAGAGCTCACCTACTTCGCTACTGCACCTACTTCTCTACTCTAATCTATTTCTGCCCAATAGATCCTTTCTTTTGGCTGCCACAAGCTACTCTATTCCCTGATTCCCTCTGCCTGAAAGGCTGCTACCTTCCACATAAACAACAATTATCTTTTGTGTAGATAACTCCTCATTATTCAAAATTCAGTCCAAACTTTCCTTTCCATAAGAGGCCTTCTCTGATAGCTCAGCCGTCTCTACTCTCATCTACTTCTGCCCAATAGATCCTTTCTTTTGGCTGCCACAAGCTACTCTATTCCCTGATTCCCTCTGCCTGAAAGGCTGCTACCTTCCACATAAACAACAATTATCTTTTGTGTAGATAACTCCTCATTATTCAAAATTCAGTCCAAACTTTCCTTTCCATAAGAGGCCTTCTCTGATAGCTCAGCCGTCCTATTTCAGCACTGCAAGCTAAGGCAGAGCCCTATCCCAGTGTCTTAACACAGCACAGCAGCCTGGTTCACTTGCTTGTCTCCCTTTCTAGGGTATAATTCCTCAGGTCTTACAAATTTAAATGTCTTCAGCATCTAAGCAGACAGTCCGTAAATGTTTGTGGAATGAATGAAATAAAACACAGCAGCAGTAGCAGACATGCTTTGAAATGACTGCTTAACTCCATAGCCTTCTTCTCTGGAAAATGCTCCTGTGATACTTGGCAGTTAACTGTTGAAAACTGCCTATTACACAGCAATAATAAATATAAAAAACCTGCTATGTCAAAAATCAAAAGTTACCCAAATCCTCTGGCCAAAGGTAAATTGACCACAAATAGATACCTAACTCAAAGGGAGCCAATCCAAGACACTCGATGGCTTAGCAATAATTATTTTCTCAGGATTTCAAAGTAAGAGGCTCAAGGAGTAGTCAATTGACGATAGACAATTGAACTGAAATGTTTCCTGGAGTCATAGACCAGAGCTGGCACCATGGCAACCACAGGCACATTACAAGCCAGAATTAGGACAGAGCAGAAACAATTAGTAAGCATGAAAAGGTAATTGGAAAATAAAATTTTAAATTAAAAAGAAAGAAAAAGAGGCCCTAGCTGGTTTCGCTCAGTGGATACAGCGTTGGCCTGCGGTCCAAAGGGTCTCGGGTTCAATTCTGGTCAAGGGCATGTATCTCGGGTGCAGGCTCCTCCCCGGACCGAGCCCAGGTCGGGGCTCATGCAGGAGGCAACCCATCGATGTATTCTCTCACATCGATATTTCTCTCTGTTTTTCCTTCTCTCTTCCACTCTCTCTACAAATCAGAAGAAAAATATCCTTGGGTGAGGATTAAAAAGAAAAAGAAGAAAGAAAGAAAAAGATATCGAAGGAAAACTAGCCATCATCAATATGCAGGATAGACTGGAGATAGAAAGAAAGAGAATGAGGCCAGGAAAGCTAAGCAGACAATGATTGCTTCAAGGACCAGGACTCAGACTAGAACGGCAGTTACAGAGAATAAAAAGAGAAGGGAAGAAACAGATATGAGAGACTTTTCCAACCATTAATTCACAGAACTTGGAAACAACTGGACAGTGCAGAAAAGGAGAAGGATGACGGCGATAGGACTCTGGCCTGGGTAACAGACAACAGTGCCTTCACAGAAAGAGAAAGGTCAAAAGGGAAGAACTGGAGACATCGTTACAAAGAGACTAGAACTTTGAAACCATCACCCCATAAAGGAAGTTAATTTAAAGCCTATAAACATATGACAGGAAAGGGCTAAAACCTGATAACCTTTCTGTATCCCAACCCCACCCAGGTCATCACTTCTGTAGTTATGCACTTAATATTTTCTCCATTTAAACAACTGATACTTGTCCAAATGATGTCACAGAATATTTTCTCATACATCAGTTAAAAAGCATTAAGTGTTAAATAATTCAACATCCCTACAAAAGTCTCGATATGACAGTAAAGGGCTAAAACCTGATAACCTTTCTGTATCCCAACCCCACCCAGGTCATCACTTCTGTAGTTATGCACTTAATATTTTCTCCATTTAAACAACTGATACTTGTCCAAATGATGTCACAGAATATTTTCTCATACATCAGTTAAAAAGCATTAAGTGTTAAATAATTCAACATCCCTACAAAAGTCTCCATGCTTTTGACACAGAACCGAGGGAGAAACCAAGATGGCGGCATAGGTTAACGCTGGAGTTTGCTGCCTCGAACAACCACTTCAAAAATACAACTAAAAGACGGAACGGACATCATCCAGAACCACAGGAAGGCTGGCTGAGTGGAAGTTCTACAACTAGGAGGAAAGAGAAAAGCATACCGAGACTCAGAGGAGGCGCAGTGCTGAAGTATCAGTTAAAAAGCATTAAGTGTTAAATAATTCAACATCCCTACAAAAGTCTCCATGCTTTTTAAATAATTAGGTTGTAATTAACTCAATATCAAATGATCTTTAATTCAAAACCCAACTATTGGCTCACCTCTCTCATCAGAAGCATCACTGAGTTTTCTGCTTGCAAGTTGGCTCGAAGCATTCAACATGGTGATATAGCCACAAAAATGCTGCAAGTCCACCTTAGTCCTTAATATTTCCAATGCTTTATGAACACCCATATTGACACGAGTAAACTCTAAGAACAAAGAGTTGACATCAAATTATAAGTGAATAGTTTTGTAAAATAATACAGCATGAAAAACTTAAAAATATTTTTATTAAACAATTCTTAGAATTACTTTTATACTTTAATCTATCAAGATTGATTCCAATGAAGAAATATCTGTGAACATAAAAAGATATTATATACATATAACATGTTTATAGCCTTCAGGAGGTATTTGGTATAGCAGAAGCAAATAGTCAGTGGTAAATTCTCTAGGCGTCTATTTGTGCTTCTATTCTGCCTCAAATACTTGGTGGGCTTCTACCAGGAAATTTATTAAATATACATATTTTTGAAATTAAAGCTAATATACTTGAAATTATGTCCTAATGAATTATTTAAGTTTTAACTCAAGTTCTTACCTGTGAACTTACAAAAGAGAAAGATGCTCTATATCCAAATATGGAGATTTCTTTTTTATAATTCACAATAATCTCCCAAGGCAAGAGAACTACCAATTAGTTCTTGAGATTTTCTACATTTTAATGTCCTGTGGTCACTACCGTGTATCCTCAGGTGAACATTTCCCCCCACAGAATTTATAAAGTACCAGAGGATTAAGTAGGACAGTTTAGTTGCAGACAAGTACTTATTTCTGAAAAAATGGCTATTTTGAGTCCTCTCTTCCCCACATTTTGTACACACTTACAACAGCCAAAACAGAGCACTTAATTTCAAACATGAGGCTCCCCCAGTCTGGCCATGCGAAAAGGAGACGATATCTATAAAAATCCTCTGCCTTTCCTTGCTTTAGGGGGCAGGGGCAGTGGTGAGCAACATTTTGAAAGAACAGTAAGTTCTTATATGGGATAACTTAGGTTAAATTACTTGAACCATTCACTGTTCTCTTACTCTCTAAGCAATAAGACTCTAAAAATCAGAAAAATAGATTACAGAACAGCAGTTTTACATGGAGCAGGAAACTTAAGTGCTATGTAAATATATGCAAAGTTTTAATCAGATAGTATTTTTCTTCTGAATGTACATATTTTCTTAATATTCAACAGAGAAAAGGTATCTTCTCTATTAGACAAAAGGAAGAATGAACTGGCTGTTACAGAACTTCTCTGCATCTTTATCAACTATGAGACTGCACAGCCAAATCCAGGAGCCAACATTAACCAGGGCTTTCCCCTTGGTGCTAACCAGCTAATTTAGCTCAAACTGCAATCCACTCAAATCCTCTCATCAGCAAAAATGAAATTTAACAGCAAAAAAAATTTATTATAATAAAAATGCTGAGACAAGAAATACATGCAAGTGCTCTGTAAACTGTGAAGTAGGCGACAAACGTTTATCAGGACCCATTTCTACAATAACTAAAAAAGCCCCTAAAAGAAAACCAGTGTGTAACATTGGGGGTGACCAACTTTCTAAATATCTTTCTAAGCATAAAATATTCCCTATGACTTGCTTCAAATAATAAGCAATAAAAAGAAACTGAAAGACTAAACATACAGAAAACCTAGTCTTTCATCTGGGCAGACGCCTATGTATTCTCTTCATCTCCAAGACAGACTCGTATTCCTCCAAAGGTCCTAAGTTGGTCTTACACTATCGATTCTTTGTGGGAAAAGGCATATAACAGAAAACTACCTTTGCCAATACTCTTTAAAAACAAAATGGCAACACCCTAGAACTTCAAAATTTTAAGCATTCACTTCCTGCTATGTTTTCCACCAAATTGGTGACAAAGATTAGTGATAAAGAAATGAAATGGATACAAATCAGAAGTGAGGTACCTCCTTGTAGTTCTGTCTCATCAAATGGAAATGGTATGTGGACAGTTTCTCCTGTCCCGTGGAAGCCATGTCCCTAAACGTGAAGACACACAAGTTGAAAGGTGTATGAGAAAACGACATTTCCAACAATAGATACTAAAGCACCAAATAAGACTGTGCCACGTGGTGGTATATTCCACATTAATACTCCATCGAAGTGCTTTAAACAATTTTCTATTTTTCTACAGCAAGCAAAGACAATCTAAAGCAGGGGTCCTCAAACTTTTTAAACAGGGGGCCAGTTCACTGTCCCTCAGACCATTGGAGGGCTGGACTACAGTTTAAAAAAAAACTATGAACAAATTCCTATGCACACTGCACATATCTTATTTTGAAGTAAAAAAACAAAACGGGAACAAATACAATATTTGTATTTGCATGTGGCCCGCGGGCCGTAGTTTGAGGACCCCTGATCTAAAGTATATATGAATCCATAAGGTAATGTGTCTCAAATTGAGTGCATGGGCTAAATTTTAAAAAGGAGGCTAATTTAACAGGTAACTCAGGTGTCAGCCAAGTGGAGACTGAATGAGATCAAGTGTTGGTCCCTAAAGACCACATATTATATAATTTCATGTATATGAAATGCCAGGAATAGGCTCTAGAGCAGCCATTCTCAACCTGTGGGTCGCGACCCCTTCGGGGGTCAAACGACCCTTTCACAGGGGTCGCCTAAGACCATCGGAAAACACATATATAATTACATATTGTTTACAGTAGCAAAATTACAGTTATGAAGTAGCAACAAAAATAATTTTATGGTTGGGGGTCACCACAACATGAGGAACTGTATTAAAGGGTCGCGGCATTAGGAAGGTTGAGAACCGCTGTTCTAGAGAGAGGAAGTAGATTAGTAGTGTTTAGGGTGTGGGGGCTGGGAGAATAGGGGAGTGAGAACTAAAGGTGCAGATTTTTTGAGACGAGATGATGAAAATGTTCTAAAACAATATGGTGGCCTTGGCTGGTGTGGCTCAGTGAGTTGAGTGTTGTCCCATGAACAGAGAGGTCGCCCATTCAATTTCTGGTCAGGGCACATGCCAGGGTTTCGGGCTTGATCCCCAGTAGGGGGTGTGCAGGGGCAGCTGATCAATGTTTCTCTCTCCCTCTCCCTTCCTCTCTCTCTAAAAATCAATGAAAATTATTAATAAAATAAAATTGAGTATGGTGATGGCTGCAGATATGTGTGACTACAGTAGTCTGCCTTATCCATGGGGGATACATTCCAAGACCACTAGTGGATACCTGAAACCAAGGATGGTATTGAACTCTACATACATTATGTTTTTTTTCCTATTTATACATACATACCTACGATAAGAGTTTAATTTATAAATTAGTAAGAGACTAACAATAATAACTAGCAATAAAATAGATTACAACAATATATTGTAATAAAAGTTACGTGAATGTTCTCTCTCCCCCCCTCTCTCTGATAACCAAGTCAGCTACTAAGTGGCTGTAGGCAGGGAGCATACACAAGTGTAGATATGCTGGACAAAGGGATGATGCACTCCCCATGAGGGATGGAGCAGGACCACTCGAGATTTCATCACACTACTCAGAATGGCATGCAATTTAAATCTATGAATTATTTTATTTCTGGAATTTCCCAT
>NW_005371677.1:124625-128417 GCF_000412655.1 Myotis brandtii
GGCTGAGGGCTGTTTTCTGGCTGGCGAGTGACTAAAGCTTACAACCGCTCCTTGTTTTCTTCTTCTTTTTTTTTTTTTTTCTGGGCCAGCTTTAGCTCTGAGGCCTCGCTGCTGAAAACATAGATACAATGTTGCGGTCCGAGCCCGGCTGAATGGAAGCCCTTTTCTGGGGTTTTGTTTAGCTTCTTATTTGCAACATAGTATATAGTTGCTTAGAGTTGCAACTGAGAGGCTGGCAAGTGAGGCGGGGAACGTTGGAGTCTGCAGCAAGCAAGCCTCCCTGCTCGCTTCAGTGCCTGGCTGCCGGCCGCCATCTTGGCTGACAGTTAATTTGGATATACTCACTGATTAGCCAATGAAAAGGGTAGCGGTCGTACGCCAATTACCATGTTTCTCTTTTATTAGTGTAGATAATAGAGATATTAAGACATTATTAGTATCTTCCCCCAAAATAATTAAAACAAACAAATCTCACACAACATACCTGGAAAATATCTGGCAGTTTTCGAAGTCTTGTACCTTTGGACAGCAAAAGAGATGGTGGTCCCTGCCCAGTGACATGGTAAATGTACAGTTTAAACCACACAGAACTGACTTCTGGGATAGCTGGTCCAATATGCTGTAACAAAAAAGCAGGTAAGGTAAAGCTGTAATACTTAGCTAAAAAAGCCAAATTTCCTAAGTGACCAAGTATACTCATATTAAAAGCTAATTCCTCATATAAATGTTAATTGCTATTATCCTTATGAAAATAACTTTTAAATTCTCTGTTCAAATAGTTTCTCTTTTGTGCTGGAACTGAGAAAGCACATCTTATCACTGCAGTTAGAGGATGGACTTTGAAGGACCACCAAGGTCTGAATCTGGGCTTCATCCCCTCAGCCGTATCACCTCTAACATTACTTAACGCTCTCTATTCCCTCATTTTGCTCTTTTGTAAGGTAGCAATAAAACATCTACCTCATAGGGGCATTGTAGGGTTGTTTAAAAAGTTTAAAATAGTAAGCTTTATATAAAAATGTTTGTCATTATGATTATTAATCACATACAATTTCTCCCAAAAGGGACTGTCCTCCCATTCATTTACAGTTCATGAACTATTATGTCTAGAGGTTGCATTACAGAATAGGAGGGAGTGTGGAGTGCAGTGGAGTGGTACTGGAGGTAGCACACAAAGAATTATTAAAAAGGTTGGTGAATGCAAACCTATAACCACTCCAGTTGAATAGAGGACAAATGTGGGGGGAGGGTGTGCTCACTGGGGCAGCTAGATCAGCACAGGCAACAAAATCACCCGTGTAAAAGAATCCCTTCCTTTCTTCTACACCATTAAACCTCGCACAGCTAGGAAACCAGGCAGGATGTAACACTGAAAAAGAGTAACACAATCCCCACTCTTTGAAAATGGTACAGACCACAATGCCCTTGCTAAGTATACAAATCCACAGAACTGATTTATTTTTTAAAAGTAAAAGCTGGAAGTCACAAGTAAATTTTAAAGATAACCAAAGTTCTACTTCCTTTCCAGTACAATTGTTTCTTTTCCATTTAGTCAGAGTCATAACCCCATTTCTAAAGCATTTCATTTTTCCTATTTAAATTTATATTATTCCTCAAGGCAATACAGACTCCCCTCTCAGAGCTTCCAAAAATATTCTCTTTAAAAGACTACATTCAAGAAGAAAACTTTAATCTGCTATGTTGCAAGTCACCAGATGATACATAAATAAAATGTACCGATTATACCTCACAAATTGAACATAACATCTTACAACAGCATAAAATACAAAACTGCTTTCTGAGTCAGCAATTTGAATCTGGTATCTGCAAACTGAGAATTAACCCTGTAAGACTGTTAAACCTCTTCTTCAAGTCACCACAAGTACGAATGAAGTGACAGCACCGGCCTTCTGCCAAGTGGGTCTTTACCTGAGGGGTGCAGCTGCTGATAGGCCGAATTTCATTGGTGAGAGGAGCCATGGAAACAAGTAGTGTATAATTTTTGTTTAGAACTCTGCTGCAAGTTGCAGGGTCCAAACCAAGAAGGCTTTCACAGCGTAAGAGATCCAGAGGAAAACCTGAATTGTGACCAAGCACACACAGATAATGAAAGACTGACAATATGAAACAAAAATGTCCAAGACAAAATATTGATTACCTACCTTTATGGACCAGCAGTCTAGGCACATATATCTAAGTGCGGAACTCCTGTTCCTAAACTAAATTCAAAACTTGGCTGAGATGCTGTTTGTAGAGATTGGGAATTGGGGGAGGGAAGGACACAGCTTTCCTGTGGCACTCGGGCTTTCATCATGCCATTGCCCGGGGTGGCTGGGGATGGAGAGGAAGAATGGCAAAGCAAGCACTTTTTAAAAAGTAAAAGGTGGCCTAAAGAAACACCAGTAGACAGTTATCTTTGGACCAGTAATAAAGACTATTAGCTTTAAATCTTAAAAGTGTCTTCTTAGTGGTCCCTTAGGACATTTGGCACTTTTAATATTCTATCTTTAAAAAAAAAGGGGACTATTTTCTCAAAATATAGGAATGTCATAAAAGAAACTTTTAATATTCTATCTTTAAAGAAAAAAAAAGGGACTATTTTCTCAAAATATAGGAATGTCATAAAAGATAAAAAAAAGGTTACGGATTTGAAAAAAATGAGTTAAATTAAATGTTCCAGTGGTGCTAAGAATTCACGAAGTCCTAAGATGCAACTCCTGTGAATGTCCAAGGACTTGAGCCAAATGCTCTTACACTGGTGCTCAAGCCATTCCACCTTTTAAAAACACACATTCCTGGGGGCCATTCCACAATGCAGAACCTAC
Source organism: Myotis brandtii (assembly GCF_000412655.1). Taxonomy (NCBI): domain Eukaryota; kingdom Metazoa; phylum Chordata; class Mammalia; order Chiroptera; family Vespertilionidae; genus Myotis; species Myotis brandtii. Next base: position 127,451 of record NW_005371677.1, read on the forward strand.
TGAATCAGAATCTGAAATCCTGATACCATCAGTTCAACTCTGGTTGGGGAACACTCCCTGCCTATCACAAAACTGAGAGTGCACCCTAAGGCAACAGCCGCCGGGAGTTCGCCAATACATTAAAATTGCCACCACTTTCTCTTACTCTTTAAAAAGGGGTTCTGTTCCCAGTCTATTTTTTAAAGTAAAGTACTTCAGTAAATAAACATTCCAGCAGTATTTGAATAAGAAACTCCTATTTATTGTTTTTAATGCAATGGAAACTTTCATTCTTGAAATTTTATGCTTCATAATATATTTAACTCAATTTTGCATCTGTCCACCCCTCAGAACCAATGCCTGTTCCAAATTCCACTCAGCTACTTAAACAAATTGACAGTCCAACCCTGTTTGTAGGTACTCATCAGATTTAAATACTACAAATGTCAGTTGCACATAAGAGAGGAGAAATAGTAGAATAAGATAAGAAACAGTTGACAAGCAAAGAAATTCACATGACAAGCCTCTAGCTATAAGTTCATTATACTTACAAAAATGTATTAAGTAAATGATGATTAAGTGGGCATGACCTATTTAATTTCTTAGAAAGAACTTCCATAGGATCATGTCTTCAAAATCAAGTATAAAACTCATACCATAATTGGGCTGGTCTGGCTGTGCAGTTTGTGCAACTAGATCTTTATTGTGACGAAGAAATAGTATCGTGTTTCTCAGAGTAAGTGCATGGTCAAAATATCTCTGTGCTTCTCCTTCACCAGTGCTCTGAACCTAAACCAAGAGAAAAAATTTCCAACAAATATCATTCTTATGCCATTCGTTCTAATATATCCTATCTAATAATAGACAAACATGGTAATTAACCATACCTCCGCTACACTTCCCATTGGCTAATCAGGGTGATATGCAAATTAACTGCCAACCAAGATGGCGGCCGGCAGCCAGGCAGCTGAAGCGAACATGAGGCTTG
>NW_005371677.1:129644-153299 GCF_000412655.1 Myotis brandtii
ATGGTCAGTGCACTCCCACAGGGGAAGCGCCGCTCAGCCAGAAGCCCTGAGCCAGGCTCACGGCTGGCAAGCGCAGTGGTGGTGCTAGGAGCCTCTCCTGCCTCCGTGGCAGTCGGACATCCCCCAAGGGCTCTCAGACTGCAAGAGGGCACAGGTCGGACTGAGGGACGCCCCCCCTAAGTGCACAAATTTCATGCATTGGGCCTCTAGTAACTATATAATAGATATATTAAGACATTATTAAAAATTATTAAATAAAAATTTTCCCCAGACAATACTAAAACAAATATTAACCTCAATCTCTACTGATTTTCCATTTGACAACATCTTTCAAGAGAACAGAATTACCCCAACAAGTAAAACTAACAACTTTAGCAAGCTAATAATGCTAAATCATAGCATTAAATAAATTGTATGTCCCATGTATGATTCAAATAGGGTACTTAAAAACCTCTAAGATATACATTTGGCTTCATCCAGGAAAATACTCCAATCCACAGTCACCAATTGTGCCTCTAATTCTCATCACCCTCTTCACAATTTTGTATCACTCGTTACAAGGGACAATAGGTATGTGACTCAACATAGCTGTTCATCATTGCTGAAAATACAACTTAAATTCATTCAACAAGGATTTACTGAGTCCCTCTTATGTGCTATGTGCTATAAGCTGTCTAGGATGTGAGAACTGAGTGCTGAAACAAAGCCCTTGCCTTGACTGGGCTTACATTCAATGCATGTTCATCAAAAATTCTCTAAACAGCCCATTTAATACACAGCGTTCATCACTAAAGCACAAAAGGTACCACAATTACTAGTCAAGAAACAGATCAGGTACACAAACTTTTTGCATTAAGAGCAGAGGACAGAATAAAATATCCAGGGCATGAAAACAGAAGAGCAATCAAGATTTAGAGCTCAGGGAAATCAGTGCTGTCCTCATAGGAAAAAAGGTGGTTAAGAGCAAATACAGGGTGGGGCTAAAGTAGGTTTACAGTAGTGAATACACGAAACACAGAGTTTATTCTTATATTCTTATTTATTAACTACTAGAGGCCCGGTGCAGAAAATTCATGCACTCAGGGGGGTGGGTACCTCAGCCTGGCCTGCATCCTCTCACAATCTGGGAGCCCTTGGGGGATGTCCAACTGCCAACTTAGGTAGGGAGCGGGCCTAGGCCAGCAGTCGGACATCCTTAGCACTGCCACGGAGGCGGGAGAGGCTCCCGCCACTGCCGCTGCGCTCACCAGCCATGAACCCGGCTTCTGGCTAAGTGGCACTGCCCCTGTGGGAGCACACTGACTACTAGGGGGCAGCTCCTGCATTGAGCGTCCACCCTCTGATAGTCAGTTTATGTCATAGCAACCAGTCAATCCACCGTCAGGCCGAAACTGGCTCTCCGATATCCCCCGAGGAGTCCCAGATCGTGAGAGGGTGCGGGCAAGGCCACGGGACCCCACCAGTGCACAATTGGGGCCATGGAGGGATGCAAGAGGTTGGCCAGCTGGGGAGGGATAGCAGGAGGGCTCCAGGGCATGTCTGGCCCATCTCACTCAGTCCCGATTGGCCAGACCCCAGCAGCAAGCTAACCTACCAGTCAGAGCATCTGCCCCATGGTGGTCAGTGCATGTCACAGCGACTGGTCGACCAGTTGACTGTCTGCCCCCTGGTGATCAGTGCACATCATATCGAGCGGTTGAGGGGCCTTAGCATATCATTAGCATATTATGCTTTGATTGGTTGAACGGACAACCGGACGACAGCACACTTAGCATATTAGGCTTTTATTATATAGGATTGTATTTGCCACATGAACAACTGTAAACCTACTTTTGCCCCACCCTGTATGGCATGATACCCAGAAACATTGTTACTGTACACTTAGCATATTAAGCTTTTATTATATAGGATTGTATTATTTGCCACATGAACAACTGTAAACCTACTTTTGCCCCACCCTGTATGGCATGATACCCAGAAACATTGTTCCAAATTTAAAATAGGTGGGAAAAAAACTTCAAATGAAATTGTTTAAGAGATTTTAGAGAGTCCCACATACATACATACATACATACATACATACATACATAAAGGCTATTTTAGAAAAATGCAATGTAAAAAACTACACTAGACTAAGATTTCTATACCCTATTTCTTCTTTATATCAAATTATGCTGTTAGATGAGATAGACATCATTTTTAAAATCACAAAATTTATTCATCTACTCAATATGTTTAAATCTCAATGACTACACAGTGTTCAGGTGGGAAATGAGGTAGGAACAAGCAAGAATATACGAAAAATCTACATCAATCAATAACAAGCAAAAAAATGTTCCAAATGCCCTGAGAGCCCATAGTCAGCAATCTAGACTTACCTTTTCCAGTTCTATAAGAAAGCTGTCCAGAGACTCATCTGAGAGTTTGCCAACTTCGAACATGGTGACTGCATGGCTTTTCAAGTTCTGCAATAAAGCAAAAACAAAAACACTAAAATGTATTTCAGTGCCTTACACAAGTCACTCAAGTTCTAGTTTTCCCATTTTATGCTGCGCATAGCATCTAATATTTATACTAGAGGCCTGGTGCATAAAAATTCATGCACTGGAGGGGGGTCCCTCAGCCCGGCCTGCCCCCTCTGACAGTCTGGGAGCCTTCAGGGGCGGGAGGTGACCCAGCAATCAAGGGGAAGGCAATGCCCCCATCACACCTCTGCTGCTGCCACTGCCGGCAGCGCAAGCCTCGGCCGACCCTGGTTACCTGCACCTCAGGCCTGCCCTGGGCGGCTGGGGGCCGAGGGGACTGGGGGGGACCCCAGAAGCAGGCACGTGGTAAGGCCAGGCCTGCCTGAGGGCTGGGCTGAGGGGACTGGGCACCGCCATCTTGTGGCTGTGGGAGCTGCCTTTTGAGGGGAGGCAGTCAATTAGCATATTCCCTCCTTATTGGCTGTGGGCGCTGCCATCTTTGAGGGGGGGCAGTCCATTAGTATATCCCCTCCTTATTGGCTGTGGGTTCCGCTATCTTTGCAACAGTGTGAGGGTCAATTAGCATATTCCCTCTTTATTAGATAGGACTAGAGGCCTGTTGCATGAAGAGATTCGTGCAACAGGCCTTCCCTTCTCCTGGCTGCCAGCACCGGTTTTCCTCCGGCACCCAGGACCCAGGCCTTCCCTCCGGCCGGAGCCGCCTTTCGTCCTCCGTCTTTGCGGCCCCGGCTGGAGCCGCCTTCCGTCTTCCGTCTTCCGTCTTCATGGTTCCAGCTCACCTTCAGTCTTCGCTCCACTGCTTGGAGCCTACATATGCAAATTAAGCGCCATCTTTGTTGGCAGTTAATTTGCATATCACGCTGATTAGCCAATGGGAGGTGTAGCGAAGGTACGGTCAATTACCCTGTTTGTCTATTATTAGATAGGACTAGAGGCCTGTTGCATGAAGAGATTCGTGCAATAGGCCTTCCCTTCTCCTGGCTGCCAGCACTGGTTTTCCTCCGGCACCCGGGACCCAGGCCTTCCTTCCGGCCGGAGCTGCCTTCCATCCTCCGTCTTTGCGGCCCCAGCCGGAACCGCTTTCCATCCTCCGTCTTCGCGGTTCCGGCTCACCTTCAGTCTTCGCTCCACCGCTTGGAGCCTACGTATGCAAATTAAGCGCCATCTTTGTTGGCAGTTAATTTGCATATCACGCTGATTAGCCAATGGGAGGTGTAGCGAAGGTACGGTCAATTACCCTGTTTGTCTATTATTAGATAGGACTAGAGGCCCAATGCACGAAATTCATGCAAGAGTAGGCCTTCCTTCCCCTGGCTGCCGGCACCAGCTTCCCTCTGGAACCTGGGACCCAGGTTTCCCTCTAGCCACCAGCAGGCACCCGGGTCCCGGGATTCCCTCTGGCCACTGGTAGGCACCTGGGACCTGGGCTTCCCTCGCATCCCAGACTTCGTCCGGAAGGTCGCCTGAAAGAACGTCTGGTCTAATTAGCGTATTACACTTTTATTATTATAGAAGATTATGCTTTCCAATATATTTAAACTTGAGGTGAGAGTCTGATTCTTCTAATTACAAACGTAACCATCACTGAAAAGTTACTATACTCCTCTAAGGAATATAAAATAAAGGCAGTTATGTTTTCAAGAATAAATCTAGTACTTGTAAAAAAGACAGAGCATTGAATTATTTTATATCTAATCTTTACTTGAAACATTTTTATATTTGAACAAGAATTTGACTTACTGGTGAAAGATTTCCCATCATTAAAAAGGCAGTGAGAGTTGAGTCAAACAGAAATGCAATACGCTTTGTATATCCTGTAGACAAACTTAAACTGCTTACACTGGCTGTGTCGGCTGGGGGGGAAAAAATCGTAATTTAAGATTAAGTAAATGAAAAGTATACTTTGCTTATCATTTGGAATAAGAATGTATTTCATTTTGCCTTTATTCAATAATCAGAAAGTACATAATTAAGTATAAGCAATATTGTCAACCTAAGAGGTCCCGGTACTATCTCCAACATAAACAACCAAAAAACAAACAAAAAAAACCCCGCGTATTTTAAAGGCACTCACTTTTGTAGTCAATTTCTTGAAAAGCAATAATGAACCAAGACTTGATAACTGCCAGATGAATAAGACCAACTAGCCTAACCTCTCCAGACATGTCACTGGGGGAGAATTGGGAGCCCATGCGGTGCTGCCCTCCCCCTGGACATAAAACCAGGCGCAGCCTCCTCACTCATCCCCCATGCTTTGCCTCCCTTTGTGGAAGCCCGTGCGATGGCCTCCCCTCACTCACCAGCGAGCTAGCTCTTATTCACTCTTAGTCCAGTATCATCTTCTCCCTGAGGCTTCCAGAACCTCTCTAGGCAGTAAGAGGGCTCTTCTCTGCTCCCACAAGCACTACAACACTTCTCACATTGTGATTTCGGTGGTTCTACTGCCTTCTCTCTTCCTAGACTTAATTCTTAGAAGGAAGGTACCACATTTTTGTCTATTTTATACCCTAAAGACCTAGACCAGTGCCCAACATATTGTTAAGTATTCAAAGACGGCATCTTGAATGAGTGAAATCTAGAACAAAGCTATAAAATAGGTGTAGAGAGTCCACTCTGTGGGGGTATGTGCTGACACACGCCGTATCTGTAGAGAGACTCCAAATTAAACTGAGGGACTGCTGACCTGGATCCTCCTGACTGTTTGTATCGGTGTCAGTAGCCGACGACGCTTCCTGTACAGGACTCCTGCTTTCCCCACCGTCCCAGGACAGCAGCATCCTCTGCGGATCTAACGTACTCCTATTGATGAAGAAATCATTCACTTTTAAAAATCATATGATGATATAAAGTAGCTAATGAAGTCAGTACTCAAATTATAAACACCTATCTAAATCCAGTCATTTTCAAGTCTGAAATTGAGATGTAGCCCCAAAATGCTGTGCCTCATAGAACAAGGGTTCTGAACCAAGACCCACGGACAGGCTTCAGGGAATTCGAGAAGCCGTTAAAATTATGTGTGAAATATTGTATATGCTTTTTTCTGGGGAAATTCTTAAGTTTCTTCAGATTCTAAAAACGATTCATCACACACACACAAGATTTTTTAAAAAGACCACTAATATATAGGGTTCACCTCAAATGACAGAGTGAATAGGTAAAATTTTAGTGTGTAAGACTATACTTTTTTTCCAAATGAAAATTCTAATATCTCATACTAAATAAATGAGTTACTTTAATCTGTTTATAGATGGAACATTTCTCCACGATGAATGAAGTTGATCCAGATTTATTACTTGTCCCTTCTTATGGGCAAAGCCCAATCGGCAATACATTGAAACAGCATTCTGAAAGAAATAGGAAATGAGCATTTAAAATAAACCAGACATCAGAACCTTTGTAGACAAAATAGTATCACAGACTACACCTATAGTGATCCTCAAGCATTTTTACTCCACAGGTAGAAAAAACAATTTTCAGTAGGCCTGTTTGTCCCCTTGACTTCACATGTGTCAGAGAGGGAAGGCATCCAATTTTCCGGCCTGGCCCTCCCTAGATCTATCCCCAGTATCGGAGCTGTTGCTTTAATTATCTCATCACGAGACACCAATCAGCCTGCTTCCTGCTCAGCAAAGTGTGGGTGCGCCCTCCTTTTCACTCCATGGGGGCCCTTATCTCTCTCTTTTCTATCTTGTGAGCATGTCCTCTGCACACATCCTCCGACAGCTAAAAAGAATCTCACTGCCTCTGTTTCTTGGTAGCTTATCAAGATAAATATATATATGCCTAAGCAACCGTTACGACTGAATGACCAGTCGCTATGATGCGCACTGACCACTAGGGGAGCAGACACTCAATGCAGGAGCTGCCGTGCGCTCCCACAGCCAACCTCCCACAGCCAGCCAACCTCCCATGGTCCTTCCCCTGGGCCGGCCGGCCCCGATTAGCCCCAATCGCCAGCCAAGCTGAGGGACCCCACTCGTGCACGAATTCATGCGCTGGGCCTCTAGTATATGATAAAATCCATTCAGTATTTACACTGTAAGTAAAAAGAGTATAAAAATAACATGCCAACCTCCCATGGTCCTTCCCCCGGGCGGGCCGGCTGGCCCAGATTGGCCCCAATTGCCGGCCAAGCTGAGGGACCCCACTCATGCACGAATTCATGCACTGGGCCTCTAGTATATGATAAAATCCATTCAGTATTTACACTGTAAGTAAAAAGAGTATAAAAATAACATACCTTCACCAGGGATAAGTCTATCTCAAGGACATTTGCAAGCTGGGAAATAAAATAAAAAATTGTTTTACATTGTTATAATTATCAGCATATTACATGGTTGCAGTAGACACTTATAGTTAATCAGCAACATTTTAAATTATGAACATCTGGAAGACTGATTAAATTTTGAAATCAGAACTTTCTTCTTTCCATCTCTCTAAAATGTTTAGAGTAGTATGAATTCAGGTAATGACCTTAACAATTTAAGATACCTTCCTCTTTAATTTTATCTCATTTAAAATAAGAAATTTCCATGAGCAAGAAATAGTCTACAATCCTTTTATTATACAGTCATGCAATACTTAAAGACAGGTACATTCTAAGAAATTCGACATTAGACACTTTCGTCTTTGTGTGAACATCAGAGTGTACTTACCCCAACCTAGATGATACAGCCCCCTACTGTAATTGTGTGTGCTGTACCTTTGCACTGCTGGCAGTACAGTGGGTTTGTTCACACCAGCATCACCACAAACATGTGAGTAATTGAGTAATTGTAGTTTAAGCCCTACAGCTGGCTTTTCTTTTTGTAATTAAGTGCTTGGTTTAAGCTCTGAGTGCAGAGCCGTCCATTCCAAAGAAGGCTAACTGGAATAAACACATTGCCAGGCACTGGACTAGATAAAGAGCCGCGCCACCTCCTACCTGCCCACCCCTCCAGACTCCTGTGTTTTAGTTCTTGATTTCCATAACTGATCATTTGGGCTACTTGTTTTTTTCTGCCCAACCTCCCCACCCATCCTACCAACCAACAGGTGCCTTGTACATTCCAGTGCCTAAAAGTAAGAAACTTGTTTTCTTCAAAGTTTGCTAATGGATATTGCTGAAGGGCATTTTGCAAAATTATAACAAGAACCACAAGGGTAGGTCCAACGGTAACACTGGTTTAGAAAGGGGCAAGTCTGTGGAAAGTGCACAGGTCTAGCTGACAACATTACTATCCACAGACGGAAACCAGCACAAAAACAGCTGATTGTGCTATGTATGACCTTAGGAAGGCTGCCATGTCACTAGGCCATAGAAAATGTCTCAGCTCCATTATAATCTTATGCAGCCACTGTCATATATGTGGTCCCTCTCTCATGTTGTTACCCGGAGCAAGACGGTAAAGTCCTATAAAAAGTTATTTACCAAATTTTATATATGCAGAAAGTAACTTAAGAATAGTGACTAAAGCATATTAACAGTCCATGATCTACCCATGAACAAGTTTTTAAAACATTTTAACTGTGTCATTAAATAATTTTACCTACTTTACACAAACTTAACTTAAAATCTCGAACTTAAATTCTTTCACAAGACGCTGGTACACTCACCTCTGCAACATTAGTATGCTCATCTATTGAAACAAATATCTTATAGAGCAGAGTTTCAAAATAATCACCTTGCACTCGATTCATTACAAAACCTTCAAGTGGAGGAACTAAAATAAACAAAATAGACTTTTCTCAGTTATTTTATAAAACAAGAATGTGTAATTCAAATAGCTACTCAAAAAGAGAAACCTCTCACTTAAAAGACTAAATTCAGTTTTGATTTAATTTACCCACTCAATACCAAGACTCCTAAAGTTAAGGCCATGTACAACCCTGTCTACACACAGAAGACTGATGGTAGAGCATAAATCCTACAGACAGTAACTGATCCCCATGGACCTCTCAGCACTAGAGGCAGAGGAAGTGCTGGAGGACACGGGCCTGGTAGCAAGGCCAGGGGACTGGGGCTGCTTCAGAATGGGAAGGCAGCAGAGGGGACTGGGCTAAGGCAGAAAAGCAAAGGACTGGCTTACTAGGCTACCCAAAACACAGATGGATTGAAAGTATGGGCTCTCTGCCTTTCTCCCATCATCCCCACTCCATCCTGAGAAGAGGGAAACACATCTCTGTGACTGCCACCACTTTACCAGCCATCACTGGTGTAAGTGCTCTTTGGGGCTCTCTATTCTGTATCCTCTCAGTGGGAAGAAAGTCAAGACCTTCCACAGCCCATCCTGGCTCTCCACACTCACTGGTTCCCTCTCTTTGGTCCAGATGCTCTAATCCAATTTAGCAGAGCGCTCTGCCCAGGCGATGACAGAGGCACCGTGCTTCCCTTTGCCCGTGGGCACATTTCCCTTGAAAACACTTTGAGAAAGCAGAAGTGCTTAGACCATAGCAAAATTAGGGTCTCCCTGTGTCCCCGTGGGCACATTTCCCTTGAAAACATTTTGAGAAAGCAGAAGTGCTTAGACCAGCCGTGGGCAAACTACAGCCCGTTTGAAAAGAAAAAAACTAAAAAAAAAAAAAAAAAGAGCGTACCCTTTTATGTAATGATGTTTACTTTGAATTTATATTAGTTCACACAAACACTCCATCCATGCTTTTGTTCCGGCCCTCCGGTCCAGTTTAAGAACCCATTGTGGCCCTCGAGTCAAAAAGTTTGCCCACCCCTGGCTTAGACCATAGCAAAATTAGGGTCTCCCTGTGTCCCCTGACCCTAACACCATCTAAATTATTCCAAACAGAGAAAAATCAGACAAAATGCAAGGGGCCCAAATGAAGACACGTGAAGAACCACAATGTACATTTCAGGAGGGGTTGTTCACTTCAGATCTGGAACACATCATCTTCTAAGTTAGTGCTACCCATGGTTCCAGTCATCCAAGTACTTTTAAGGATCAAAGGTTTCTTTATAGAAATATTTTAGAATTCCCATATTTGATATAATTAGTTTTTTACTACACTACCAGTTGTGTAACAATTAGTAATAACAAATATTCACTGAACACTTACTAAGTGCCAGACAACTGCCAGGTACTTTACATATACAATTTCACTCAATCCTTTTAACCTCATGAATTGTTCAATACTATACCCCTATTTTAGAGATGAGAAAACCACAGCACTGGGAGGTTAGAAATATACATCTAGGCAAAAAGAATGAGGGCATTCTATATGATAAGATATAGAATAGTCTCCAATATATATTGCTTTTTAAAAAAAGTATGAGCTAGAATACACAATCTGTATAAAAATAAAACCACACACACAAAAAGACATATACATATATGCTATGTGCTTAGTATACTTTTGGAAGAATATACAAAAACTTAACAGTGGTTGCTAACTGGGGTGGGAAGCAGATGCTTTTATATTCTTTTGTAAATTTAGAATTTTATATCATAATTATTGCCTACTCAAAAAATATTAATAAAAATAAATATTTTTTAAAAGCACCTAGGAATAGCCAAGTAAGTTATAAAGAAAAGACACAACGAAGGCCTGGCTATAACTAATATTAAAAATTACTCTAAGTCATTGTAATGAAAATAATATGGTCTAAGAATAAAAACAAATAAGTGAGAATAAAGGATATGATAATTAATCCAATATAGAGGGAAATTTAATATATGACAAGTTATACTTCCATTCAGTGATAATGAGTTATTGAAAAAACATGCTAGCATTTATCCAAATGCTATGGGTTATCCAATTGAAGAAAATTTAAGTTGGGCCCTTATTTCACATCATGTAGGAAAAAAAGTCCAAGATTACAGTTTTAAAAATATATGACAAAGGTTTTTAAGAACTTTTAGGCTGTTTATATAACCTAGAAGAACTCTATCTAAGCACAATAGAAATCTAAAAGCTCTAAAAGGAAAGGGTAGACATAAAATGTACAAGTAAAAAAATGTGATGATGGAATAAATGGATTTTATTTAGCAACAGACCCTTTCATAATTATTCTCGTCAAAGTATTTCTCTCCCCACATTTATTTGTTCCACCATTCACAGTACTTGTTTTTTTGTTGAAACATAGCTGGACTGCTTCCTTTGAAATCACCTTCAGGTGTCTTTTGTGCTGAATTTGATGACTTCCATGTTATCAAACTGCTTTCCTTTCATGGGTTATTCCAATTTGGGGAACAGCCAGAGGTAACATGGTGACAGCAGTTATAATACCATGGGTCTTGTCTGTACCACCAAAACTTGCCAGATACTGTGTGAGCCATGGCAGAACATGACACTGTAATAGAGAAGCCATCCATTCAGCCCTTCTCTGATGCTCCCTTCAAAACTTAAAGATAACCTGAGCCAATATAATATTTAAACTATCAAAATGGACTGAAATGAACCAATCAAAGACCAATCTCTTTAGGTGGATCTCAGATGACTCAGTCTGTTTATCAAATGAGAGTAGGGACCAGGGTAAAGCTTTCGTATTTTCCAATGGTGACAGGAAGCCACTACCACCTGTCTTCCAGAAATTAATTCCTTGTCAAAATCTTTCAAATTTTAAAACTAGTATTTGATTTGTTATAGCACACACTATACAAACCAGAATTAGTATTTCACTGAGTTTTTTAGCTGTCTCCCAAGCTTAAAACAGAATTCATGTCTATACAAATGCATTATTAAAGAATCATAACACATGCTAACACAAATGAAGATCAGGACACACTAGTGCATGATAACCAGTCAAGATTCAACACTGAAAGGCAGAGAGGAAAAAAAAAGATTCAACACTGATATGAGGAAGTATTTTCGTAGAAGCTCTATCACCAGTCAATTGTTAATAGTAAGGCCATTCCCTGGAATTTTTTTGACACTTTATAACTGATCACACAAATATTAAATACCTTAGTATGATAAAAGATAACACAACAAGAATGCTGGAATACATACTTGTAACATATAACAAGTACTCCTACAAATCGGTAAGAAATCTAACCTATAGGAAAAGAGCTCCATCCTGTGTTCAAAAATGTTAACCACATCACTATTATAGCAAAACACTGGAAATAATCTAAATAACCAGCAATATGGGAATGATTTAATGAATTGATATACCCCATAAGTGTAGAATGAAATACACAAGGGCCTCATTGATTTAACTTGGGTAAAGTAGAAAGTGAGAAGATGAAGATAAAAAAGATGGTAGTGACATGAAATATAAGGCACAGATAAGTGGAAATGGAGAATACACAATTCTATGATATTACTGTATATAAAAGCTGTAATGCACCAAGCAAGGACTAAAATGTGACATAAACTTATAAAAACAATACTCTGATTTAGTATTGTGAGAAATTTATCTTAGGTTTCTATTACTTTAATATAGTATGTACACAAAATACTATAAAAATAAAAATAAGGAATACAGAGTAATGAGAAAAAAGAGTTTCTTTGCAAAATTGTAACATCAAAGATCCTAGAATGATTTGTGTCTAACTTAATAGAGTAATAATTCTGTGCCCAGAGCGGTTAAAAAAAATGGAAAAATATTAGCATATGCTTACCTGCTATACAACTGTCATCGGATATTGGTACATCCAGATAAATAAATCCTTTGTTATATAAACCTATAGAAGCAAAAGCACCTTCTTTTAGATGGAATACTAAACATTTAAAAAAACAACTGATTCCTAATTTGCTGTAGTAAAGATTCATACAACTGAATGCCATGTGAAAAAGTAAATTGAAGAATTATAGTTTTCAAATCTCAGCTTCCCTCATATGCTCAGAACTAAAAATTTTTCTATGACCCATTTGTATAAATTTCTAGTGGATGTGACTAATTATAGCCACAGTGGAAAACAATGGACTATGGTCGCATTTCACACAATAACATGCCTTTAGGAAATATTACTATTTTTATCTAATTAATAAGTAATTGCTATTAATTGTTGAAGCCTTAAAACACGTTTTTATGTTGACAAAAGACCATTTCTACTAACCACTTACTATGTACTACATTGTAATCTAGTGATCCAGAGAGCTGAGGGCCTGCATCGATGATCTTATCAATAGCGCATTTCTCAGGCAAAGTGCATATCTAAGAAAAGCAAAATATTTTCAATTAAGTTCTGTCCAAATTAACTAGTCCATGTCTCCTCAAATCTATTCATGCTTAAACCAATGATTAGGTGCCATTTATTGAATGAACAACATTTTTTTTCATTTATCACTTCAGAACTCTAACAAAAAAGGTATGCACATAACCATCAATTAAGGTGCCAAAAGATGCTACCAACAGAACTCAGAAAACAAAGTAACTATAAATAACAATATTTGCTGGTAAGCAATAAATGTTTACTAATAAATACCAGTATTTACTGACCTTCTTTGAATTGGAATCTGATTCATCTGTGATTCTGAACCTCTCAAAAATAAAGCTGATTCAAACTCCACATGATTATTCTGAGTAAGAAGTTCACTATCTTATGACATAGCTTGACAGCTCTGTTAGGAAATACTTATACTAAAATAAAATTTCTAAGCCTTCCACTCATTTGATTTATCTGTCCTCTGGGGTAAAATGAAATGCAAACAAACAAAAAATCCACGTGCTCACTTACATTTCTTCAGCCACACAGAATATGACCGACCTGGTCTCTAGGGCCCTTGTCCATCACCCCACCCCTTTCCTGTACAGCGTCTCTTCTAAAATCCATAGGCTCATATCAAATGTGGTCTGACCACTGACAGCACCATTTCCCTTCACCTTGATACTATCCCCCTATCAAAGCACCTACCACTTCACACAGTAATTAGCACAGTAATTAAGAACACAGGCTCCATAGCAAACTGCCTGGGTGAAAATCCTGGACCTTTATTACCACTATGACTTGAGCCGTCTCTTCAATTCTCTGTTCACATTCCTCATATGTGATACGGGGTACAAATCACACATACCTCTGGGTTGCTCTGAGCAACAAATTAGACAACATAAAAGCACTGGAATAGTGCCAGGCACATCTAAGCACAGAGCAAGTGCTCAAAAGTGTTAGCCAAAAAGACTGTCGGTAGCTGCAGCATCACATCAATTTACCTGAAACTGCTATTTAATTAAAATTCCCATATTGCACATGAACCAAGTCAAGTCTCCCTCATTATTAAAGAGTATCGTGGGACCCTACCAATATTCTAGTCTAATAAGGTCATTTAAATTTTTTATTTTCTTCAAGAACACAAAATAGTGTTACTTTTTTAAAAATTAGAGAACTACAATGAAAAATAGTTTTAAAAATAACTTATAAGATTACCTTTATGTCGTCTTCTGTGATATATCCAGCCTGCACCACCCACCACGCCTCTATGGCAATTTCTACCGGCTTTACTGGCAGAAGATCACGAGCTGTTTTCCTTCTGAAAAATTTCTGCAATAGTACAGTTTGCAATTGGTCTAAATTTACTACTTTCTTTTTCATCAATCCTATCTGAAGACTGTTTCTAACAGGCTAATACCTTTTTAAATTCTCATTTCTAAGGATCTGTTATTCTAGATACAATGAATGTAGAAAATAATCTCAAATTATTTTACAATAAATTACTTAAAAAGACTAATCATTAAATCTGGATCTAAATCCAGACTAAAACGAAGCCAGGATGTGAAAATGCATTTGGAAAAGTGTACTCACTTCACCCACTAAGTGAACCCTGGGAGTAGAATGAGCAAGAAAAAAGACCAACAGAACAAAATTAATTTTAAAAAATAGCCCAGCCAGTGTGGGTCAGTGGTTTAGTGTCAACCTATGAACCGGGAAGTCACAGTTTGATTCCCCCGTCAAGGCACATGTCCAGGTTGCGGGCAGGAGGCAGCTGATCAATGCTTCTCTCTCATCACTGATCTTTCTCTCTTTCTCTTTCTCTCTCTCTCTCTCTCTCTCTCTCTCTCTCTCTCTCCCCCTCCCTTCCTCTCTGAAATCAATAAAAATATTTTAAAAAATTAACTATATGTTCTATGCCTTCAATTGTTTTAATTAAATAATCATTTAAGTGATAGCCTAGAGCAGGGGTCCTCAAACTACGGCCCGCGGGCCACATGCAAATACAAATATTGTATTTGTTCCCGTTTTGTTTTTTTACTTCAAAATAAGATATGTGCAGTGTGCATAGGAATTTGTTCATAGTTTTTTTTAAACTATAGTCCGGCCCTCCAACGGTCTGAGGGACAGTGAACTGACCCCCTGTTTAAAAAGTTTGAGGACCCCTGGCCTAGAGAATACTAAGTTTTTGTACGGTTTCTGTATGAAGCATACTTTACTTGATCAGAGAAATTACAATTCATTATTTCTAACACTTGAAAAATTAATCAGACTGTGATCAGGAGGACAAGAAATGAGAAAGCAAGGGAAATGACTAACTTACTTTTGACGATCTACACTGATTCATCAGGTCGATGTACTGGTTTCTTCCTATGCCAAGAAGCCTTAGACCTGGAAGGAAGAGTCTGTCCTGTAAAGACTTTCAATACATCATGACATGTCAGGACACTCAGTCTTGTAGGGAATAAACCCTTGGCTTTTGTTCATCTTTTGATTATTGGTTGGCAATATCAAATTAAAAGGAATTCTTCGAACAGAATATAAGAGAAAATGAAACTGAGAGAGATGAATTCAAGTAAACACTATTGACAATGCTAAATGAGAAAATTTTTTAAAAGCAGAAGTCCTCCCAATTTCAGGAAGTCAAAGTGTACTTCTCAGCAAAAGTTTCTTCTTATACAACAGAACTATGTCCCATTTCAAATATACACTCATTAAAATAAGCTTAATAAAACACCAGCAAATTGTTAGTTATAACTGTGTATCATGCTGTAAAAATATTATATACTTTTTTTTTCTCCTCATCTGATACACAACACAGCCCAAGTATCAGGAAGAACTTCATTCTCTATAAATATATAGTCTAGTTCCATTTTTCTGATTTTAACACTCCAAAATATTCTTCTGAGACATTTAGACTAAATCTTACACTTGACTTGTATCAACAATGATGCTTGCGGTTCTCATCTTTCAAGTGTTTCACGCATTACAATACTGACACAATAGCATGCATACACAAGGACACACTAAACATTACTGCCTTGAGCATGATTAAATACTTACAGTCGGCAGCAGTAAAATTGGGCAGGGAATCATAACTTTTCTCACTGTTCATAATATCCTTTTCAAAGAAAAAATAAATAAAAAATTTTAAATGCAAAATGTCCATAGATAAAAACATGTGTCTAAACACATAGTTCTATAGCAATA
This sequence comes from Myotis brandtii, assembly GCF_000412655.1. Classification (NCBI taxonomy): domain Eukaryota; kingdom Metazoa; phylum Chordata; class Mammalia; order Chiroptera; family Vespertilionidae; genus Myotis; species Myotis brandtii. The sequence goes on from NW_005371677.1 coordinate 145,426, forward strand.
AGAGGAACAATAACTATTACATGAAGCACCGAGATCAGAGTTTGGGTACCTAAAGCATGTGTGCCACACAGTGGCACTTACCACCTGGCCTCCCCACCTAATACCTGAAGATCAGGCTGTCGGGTCCGGGTTCCTCCCAGCACTCTCTATGAGTCCCACACAGTTGCCCTGTCACATCTGCCCTGTGGAAGCTAAGCAAGGAGTACCTCTAGGAGAGCTCAGGATGCCAACCTCGCCACACTTCACACCTGATCCTAGACTCCTACCCTGAGAAAAGGCTACGCAATGTGTCACAGCTCCATCAACACACATCTAAGACATGTACTGCCAGCAAAGTGTTTGACCACACGGTCATCTCTGCTCCTAGAAGTCCCAATCAGCTGCAGAGTTAAACTGAGGATCCAGCTTCTTCCAACTCCCATCTGCTTTTTAAACCAAGTGTTTACTGTGGAGATAACACCCATTTCAACCCAAAAGCTATACCCAATGGTGTAAGAACAGAAACCAGACAGCAGCAAGCACATGGACATAACTGAAAGCTGGTAAGTGGGACAAAACTTCCCTCTATATCTCCCCCAAACCTGTGGGCAACACCAGAAATGTAGTCAGAGAAACAACAATTCTACTCACTGATTAGCAGCCACCTCCATTATGCTACTCTGGTTCTCAGGGAAGGGACTGACAGAAACCTAGGCTGTCAGGCCTCAAGCTTTACTTTGCATTTCCTTCAAAATAAGGACACAGGAGATAGGGGACTGTAGAAGAGCCCATGAGTAAGGAGCATAAGGACATAAATAAAGGGAGCAAACCTCACTGTTACTACAGGTGCCCAACTCCTTTAGTTCTAGGCTTCTCTCTGTTCTTAAAGTGGCTAATGAACACAAAACAGTAGCACTCAAATATAATCAAACAGCAAATGAATACTAGATAAATGCTGCCAGTCTTTACAAAAAGCTCAGTTTTAAAAAGTATATAACTGGTATTTACAGTTATTCAACAGAGGCCTAAAAACTGCCTTTGGAAAAAAGCTAACAGTTTAACTCTGCAGCTAATAATCTGAAGTTAATAATTACAAAAAGATTAGCAGTCTGACACATGTATTATATAACACCAGATCTATATCATCATTTATTGTTGCTATAGGTAGTAAACAGCTAAATACATTAAGTTTCTCTGAGCTTAATGTTCAATCTGTCACCCACATTTTTAACCTTAGTCATGCATTAAATGAAATGTTATACAAACTCTGCTAACATAAATGCCTGATTAATGTATCTATCTATATATATAAAAGGCTAATATGCAAAGTGTCGCCGCAGTTCAACCGGGAGACCGAGAGTTCTATTGCTTGCTATGATGTGCACTGACCACCAGGGGCCAGCACAAAATGAAGGAAGGCCCTGGCCAGCAGCTGGAGAAGGGAGGAACCAGCCAGCAGCCAGAAGGCCCAATCAGCCTGGTTGCCAGCCAAGTCTAGGGGCCCTACCCATGCACAAATTTCAGGCACCGGGCCTCTAGTAATAGCATAAAAAAGAACAGCCCTAGCTGGTTTGGCTCAGTGAATAGAGTGTCGGCTTGTGGATTGAAGGGTCTCGGGGTCGATTCCAGTCAAGAGCACATGCCAGGGTTGCGGGCTCAGTCCCCAGTGGGGGTGTGCAGGAGGCAGCCAATCTATGATTCTCTCTCATCATTGATGCTTCTATCTCTCTCTCCCTCTCCCTTCCTCTCTTAATCAATAAAAATATATATATTTTGGGGGGAAAAAGGACAAATAAAAATAGGTACTGTGAAAATATTGATAATGACAACTACAGTGGAACCTCCTCGATTCTTGAACTTAATCAGTTCTGGAAGGCTGTCTGAGATGCAATTTGTTCAAAAACGGAATCATTTTTTCCCATGAGAAATGTAAATTGAATTAATTTATTCCAGACCCCCAAATGATTCCACTTTAACTTTGCTAGTATACACTACATGTCCAATGTACTGTTTAATTTATAAACAAACACTTTTCTTAAAGTTATCAACCACCCCCTACTAGCCTTAAACAAATCACTTTCAGCACTCTTTCCAGGGGTATCTTTCAGGAGGTCAGTATGCTGCATGTCTCTTGCTGTCACTGGCTAACTGCTTTTTATTTATCTAAATCAGCAACAGTTTCTCTACCTCTTCAATTGCCTGTGATCATTGTTTCTTTCACACCATTAGCAACATTAGCACTCTTGATGGTCTGTTTATGTTTTAAAATCGTGCTAATTGTCCATTTAGCTAGCAACAAAAGCAACAAAAAACACAAAAATATTCACAGCACAATTTCCTGAGATATTGGTGATAAACTGACTCATACTGGCCCATTCTCTCCTTTGTTTGTGTCCTGAGAGATGTTTTTTGTCACGCTGATACACCATGAAAGGTTTGTCACATCCAAAATTAAAGTTTGTTCGTTCAACCAAGACATTTTTTCTGTGAACAACTTGGTCACAACTTGGCCAAGAACCAAATTGTTTGAGATGGGAAACTTTCGAGACCTGAGGTTTGACTGTACTTGTACAAGTGTGGCTAAAACAGTTAACTTGTAACCATCAGACCTTTTTACAGTATAAACTCAGAAACAATGTCCAATGTCACAAGAGCTTGCAGAGCTGGTCATCTGCAAAGTGTGCCTGACATGTGGTCCCATCCCATTCCTAATGGTTCAGGTACACAGTAAACTCACCTCCATAATCCCAGTATAATACGAAAATGGTGTTATCCTCAGGCCCTTTACCATAATATCTGATAAATGGTAAGGGTACAGCATGAGATGGTCTCGACTGTACTTTAGTAGTTCCTCATAGTATCTGCGTTCATCTTTCTTGACATGTTTAACTGAGGAAAAGAAAGAAATTCTCCAGTTTTTTCACGTGTCTTATACTTACATAAGTATTTCATACTTTACAAATCAATATTAATTAAAAAGAAAAGTATATAATTTGGAAGAAAATAAATAAAATAAACTAAGTTGGAACAAAGAAACATTATACCACAAGAAATATAAGTACTATGTATATATATGTAAGTAAAATGTAAAATAGGATAGATAGAGACAGATAGGACAAATACCAAATCAAAAAGTAAAGAAAGTAAGCATGGAATGTCTCCAAAAAAAGGTATAAAACATAATCTATAATTCATCCAAACCCTTACTATGCCACTTTACAAGATAGCCAAACTGAATGGTAGTTTTCTATAAAATGAAGTCTATTTTTAAAAATTATTTGTTGTTTTTGTGATTTAAATTTAAAAAGACATCTGACTTCCATGAAATAAGTTTAAAAAGAAAACCTCTCTCTGAAACACTATATTTAAAATGAGAAGAGCACCTGGGAGGGAAGACTAGTACAATAGATTAAACTAATCGAAGTAACCTGACAAATAAAAACATGAAACTAGCTGTGTTTAAAAAGTATTCCAATTATTATAGAAAGAGTTTTCATTAAAGTTATATTATTTGGAAAACTTATGGAGACAAAAACAAACTCAAAGAAAAAATTATTAAGAACTAATATACTTCTTTTTTGGCATGTAAAGTAAAAAGAGGGCATTTGAATCAAGACTAATATTCTCTAGGTAAAACAAATCTATTAACAATACTCTAAAAAATAAATTTCATCAGATTTAGAAAGAAAAATCTACTTGCTAATGCAAATTGTTAGGTGGGATGGGTCAGTATAGTTTCTTAAAGTCTGCACATGGAATAATTTCAGTACTATAAAATATGTATTGAAAATATAGGATAGATTTATGAAATGATAATTCAGCAACAGTCAACTCTATCTCAATGTAAAAATATCTCTACTTACCTAAGTTGTTTCTATATCGTAACTGATTGCGGATGCTGTACAAGACAACCTGCTTTTCATATTCCCTCTGTGAATTTCCAAGACTCTAAAAAAAATTTCAAATAGATTTAAAATAGCTTCTAAACTATAGTACTTTTTCCCCATAAGATTTCAAAACAACGTCCCCTAACTTTATCCTGAAAGCTAAACTTTCCAGAATGGAATAGAGAAGACTTTCCTAGATATTATACTACTGTACTAAATTTCTGCTATGGTTTTACAGCAAAATTTCAATGTGTTTATTTCCAGTCTGCTATTCTAAAAGGACTTACTGAAATTATCTTAAGTATTTAACATAAAATAAAAGAGCAATTTGAGAGCATAGTTTCACTTAACAAAGCACTAAGTTCTACTTACCAAGATTAATGGATGGATGGTTTCTTGCACCTACATTTATTTAAATTTACGAATGGCTACTGACAACAGATTCTGGCCTGATAGTTATTTTTAGCTGAGGAATATGATTATTAAGATTTCTGGAGAATGTACTTTCAAATGTACCTCTAAATTTAAGATTACTTCTTTAAAACATCATCTCCTTATGGTCTCATTAGAAAACATTTAGACACTTTTAGAATTCCAATATATTGGAATGATCAAAAAACTCTTTCCAGAGGTGCACATAGTGTTTTCAGCTCAAAGTTGGGTTCTCATGAAAGCAAAGAATATGTTTGCCTGATTATAATCAAATTATATTCAATGTGTAACCATAAACTTAATATGTGACTGCTATCCCTCTTCTAATTACTAGGTATAATCCTTCCAATGTGCTATAAAGTAAAATTAGACATCTCAGGAAACTAGCAACAGAAAGATCAGAGGGTTGAGTGATTATACTTCCTACTCACAGGTTTTTAAAAGCCCAGGTAAATGTCCATACACATACTTTCACTTAAGGCAATCTTCATAAAACAGATGAAACTCACATCTACATAAACTGGCAAATAATTGGAACCATTAGAGGATACTATCTTAAGGGAAAAAAAAGGTGATGTGAGAAAACTAAAAATCTTTCTTCCTGCAACTAGATTATTTATCACAGCTTAAACCGCAACTCACACTACTGTCGGAATGCATGTGCTGATAATATAACTCCAGAAGAAAAAGTTTAACTCAAGTCACTCATACAAAATATAAGGGTCCATTATTTATAAGCTAATTAGAAAGTGCAGAATCTATGAAACATCTAAGTCTCTGCACTGGGCTTTAATGACTGGTCCTGATCAATTCACTGGTGTGCACACACACCCGAGAACTACATTAACAGTTGATTTTACTCTTCACTACCCACTACATAAAATATAACTGCTTTGTTCACAAAGATTCTTTCGCTTGTCTCCCACTCCTACCCCAAATTTCCCATCATTCACATTTTAAAACACTGTTGCCACTGCAGGAGGCAACTAAAGAAAGCTCATTTTACTCTGACAGCGCTGACCCTGCAGAAATACTGACCAGGTCTAACAAATGGAGTTGGGCTGCAGAGAAGGACCTCTAACAACTGAAGGGGCAACAGAGACACTGGCCATAAAAAACCACCATCAGATGTTCCTACAAACCCCAACCTCAATGTGCAACTCAAAAAAAAAAAAAAACATATTTTTTTTTAATTGACCCTTTTGGGATTATACAGAACCTCCTCATAAGATTTAAAATAAAATAACTACGAATTGTTTTGAACAATGAATACAAGATACTCATAAGCTACTTTTAAAATCCTGAAATAATGGCTCTATCCACAACTTTTTATGTTTTTTTTAAGTCTAGTATGACCCATAACCCATAAAAATATTTCACCTCATCCATATAAAAGCAAATTTTAAAACAATAGTTTGAAATAAAAAAATTTTAACAATCTGAATCCTTTCCCCCCAGCTTTCAGAACCGGAAAATGAGTCATTTCCACATTAAACTTATCAGAAGTTGCTGGAAACTTTATCAAAGTACTTAGTAGCTCTCTAATGCCAAGTCCAAATCCTTTCCACAAGGAACATCCCCCACTTTTAAATTGCCTGAGCTTTAACTTAGCTCATCCAAATCCAAATCCTTCCCCCACTTTTAAATTGCCTGAGCTTTAACTTAGCTCCTGGGGCAAGATCTCAGGCTGATGCCATCATTTATTCACTCCAAAAATATTTACTAAAACCTAAGTATGTGATAGGTGCTCAAAAAACCAAAGCAAAACAAGTACTGTAAGGAGAAAATGCACTGTAGCGGGCTAAGTGCTATCAGAGTGTAGAAACACAGTGCCTGGTGCACTATCTGAGGGTCAACTGGCCCAGATTTAGGAGGTCAGCGACCCCTTCCTGGAGGAGTTAGTATCTGAGATTCACGAAGAAGCCACATGTAAATCTACAGGAGACGGGTAGTGAGCGAACTGGGGTTGTGTTTAGAAAGCTCACCCCAGTGTAGTGTGAAGAATGGATGGGAGGGTCCCATTCTCAGGGCAAGACACAGAGATAGAGAGCGGATGAGCCACCCTGGCGGAGCCTGGCCCAGGGACAGTGGAAAGACCACGGCGTACCCTGTGCAGACGGGCTTTGCAATGCCGTCTACCAGTGGAAACTTATCCTAAGCTAAACAGCTATTCTGTTACGTGCCCTTACCCCCAAAAATTGCTTTAAATTTAATATCACATTTGTACCTAATTTTAACAGTGTTCTGAAATTACTTTTAATAGTCATGCCTAAGGTTTAGAAATGTTTTTACCAATACTAATTAAGGCCAGTTCCTCATGTTGGACACAATCTTCCATTATGCTACATTTATGTTTGTGAAATCGTCTTCAGATATGCCACAGAACCCTAGAGAACACGAGTGTCCACCAGAGCCTTCATTCACACGTAGCGAGAGGGACTTACTCCCTCGGATGCAGACCTCTCTCTTTCCAGGTCCAGCTAAGCACTACACGGGCAGCCACGGACAACCAAGCATTCGGAGTTCCTTCAATTCATCCTTCCACTTTCCTGCTTTCTTGAAATCCTGAAGTGAAAGTATTTTCTCTGCCACGTGATGCATCGCCAGACCTTAAATTATTCATTTCCTAGAACTAAGTCTCCAAGCTGGGAGAGCAATAATCCTGACACAATCACCACCACGCTCCCGAATTTTCCAAGGCGACTGCCCAGCACCGAAGAAAGCAGAACTCCACTCCCCACCCAGCGGAAGGTCAACCTCTGACCAGAGAAACAGTGGCTCGTCTGCAGCTCCTACCACACTACCTTCCCACGGTGTTCCACCACCTGCCATGTTCTATGCTTATTCATCTACGATCTTTTTTTTTTCCACTAAAATGTCAGCTCCATGAAGGCAGGGTCTGTCTGGAACCAGGCACGGCACGCAGTAGGTGTTCAATAAATGCATGAAACAACGGAGTAAAAATCAACCTCAAGCATTTGAGACTTGACTCTCAAAACCTCTCTTGCTGAAACGTCTCTTATAAACCCATCTTGTCATGCGGATAAAGTTAAAAAAAAAAAAAAGGACAAAGTCCCTTCAAACCCTGGCTCTGCTTTTCCAGCCTCACCTGCTCCCACGCCCAGGCGCACAGACAACCTCCGCTCCAAGCAGGTCCCTGGACCTGCGCCTCCAAACTCCCTGACAGTGGGTCGCCTGCTTCTCTCCAGACACGCTTTCGCGCGCCCGAGCCTTTGGACATGACGTGCCCTCTGCCTGGGAAACCTTCATTCCCGCTTTTACTCGTCCTCTAGGGCCCTGTTTGAATGCCCCCGGGACACATCCTCGCGACAATCCCTGGACAACGCCTCCCTCCCTCCTCTGAGAAGGTGTGTATATGACAACACGGGTGGGTCAGAGCTGCTGTCACCTGCAACGCTCTCGTTGGTTTCCCGCCCCGGCCCCGCGCCCTGAAGTTCTGGGGGGTCAGTTTCCCATCTGTTCCCGGGCGCCTCGCCCACTGCCCGGGCAAGTGGAGGCTCCAAGCAAAAGCGCCAGGCGAGCCCAGAGCGCGGTCCCAGCCCACAGCTTCCTGCC
>NW_005371677.1:153879-162388 GCF_000412655.1 Myotis brandtii
GTGCTCGAGTACCTGCCCCCCCTCCCCCGCCCACGCCCACGCCCACGCCCACGCCCACGCCCTTCGTCTCCCGCGGTCGCTCTGGGGATGAATCAAAAAGGGCGCTTGGGTTGGCACTGCCATTGCTGGGTGACCCACTTGCCCCAAAATGCGAACCCAGGGGGCCCAAGAGCCGCAATTACAGGAGCGACTTGAGAAGGGGCCATGGCTGGTTTCAAATAGTGCGAGAGCAGTGAGCCCCCAGAGGGCTTCTCCATAGCCAACCCCAGGCCTGTACCTCTGGCACCACCACCTTGGGGGTTTCTAAGTCAGAGCTTTCCTCACATTGAGTGAGAAGCTGGGAAGTAGCAGAGCAAAGGTCTGATGACCTTTCATCCCTCCCAGGTAGTAGCTGAATCTTGTGGAAGAAAAACTTTGGGATCTGCTTCAAAGATCCAAATTCCTACAACGTAGAGAGATTCAGGGAACTGAGAATTTAAACAAGCTGGTGCCGATAAGCGAGGGAGGCAGAAAGGGAACCCAGGAGATAAACACCCTTGCAGGCAGCCCCTTGGTTACTGCTTTCTTCTGCTCTCTCCATACAAATGCCTCCAGAGTCACTTGTTAAAGGCAGAAATCCAGCCTATTTAGTTTCAGTTCTAGAGAGATGCCTGGAACAATTTCTTCCAGAATTTGTTACACTGGCTTAGCAAACCCATGACCATTGTTACTGGCAGCAACTAGAGACAAGCTCAGTATTTTTGCAACTATTTTTCTGTTTTAAACAATGTTGTTGTTTTTTATACACAGAAACTTGTATACTCAGGAATTTTTATAAGATACCTACCCCACATCTCAGCAGCAGACCAGTCTGACTCATAGCAAGAACCCCACTGTGTCTGATGAGTTGAAACAAATGTGGTCCACACTCCCCTTGCATAGGTGTATTGGTCTGAGATTATCCTATATAATAAAAGGCTAATATGCAAATAGACCAAACGGCGGAACAACCGAACAACCAGTCACTATGATGTGCACTGTCCACTAGGGGGCGCACGGAACATGGCGGGTGTTGGCAGCAGGCGGCAGAGCAGGGGATATGGTGGACATCGGCCTCGGCCGGATGGTGGAGCAGGTGAGCGGGGGCACCAGACCAAGGCGGGGCGCCAGTCGTGGCATTGGGGCAAGCCTCTAGTGGTTACTGAAAATTCTTTGCTCCCTCACCCCATGGTCCCGCCTGCCGCTCGCACCCACTGCCGGTGCCAACCTCAACTGCTTCGCACTGTCAGCAGGTGCAAGCGGGGTCAGCGCCATCAGCGCCTGGCAGCGGCGGCATTGGGAGGGGGGCTGCCAGCAGACAGGGAACCGGGGGTGTGGAGGGAGGGGCCGGGCAGGGACACAGAGGATGGGCTGAGATCCACCCCTATGCCCAAGGCAGCCTGGCGGCCCACAGTTCCTTTCAAGGTACACGAATTCGTGCACTGGGCCCCTAGTCCAACTATAAGAGCCCACAACTAAGTGCTTTGAATCCTGTGTTTACAGACCTTCGTCATCATAGCTAAAGTTAAAAGAACTCTGACCATGAGACATTTATTCAACAAATATTGATTACCTGTCTGCTATGTATAAAGCCTTTGACTTGCAGTAGATTGTTGTTCGTCAGAACCGTAGGAAGGAATAGCGCTATTCCTGTTCTGATTTAACGGAGGAAGAAACAGGCTTGGCAGGGCTGCCTGACTTGCTGGCGAGATCACACAGGTGGTAGTGACGGAGCCAAACCGAAACCCAAAGCTGCCTGATGCCAGAGCCATCCTTTCAAGTCCTCGAGCCAGGCTCTCCCTGAACTGTCCTGCCTCTTGTTCCAGTTCAGACAATGTTCAGTTAAAGTCAACCACACAAATCGCCCTCAAAGATCATTTTTAATGCTTCTAAGTATAGAACCCATATTCTTCCAAAGTCTAACTTGGATTTAATGCAATGTAAGTAACAACAAAAATTAAAGTCGACATCATTTTTAAACCCCTATTAAACAACGATTTTTAGCTAATTATAACAGTTAAGCAGACAAACGCCTGTTACATTCAACTTTTTATCAACAATATTGAAGATAGTGTGGACACATCGAGAACTACCAAAGGAGATGGGACATGGTGGAGATGGACTCCCGCTGAATCCATAAGACACAGACCTTTGAAAATTGGGCCAGGAAAAGAAAAGACTCTGACTTGGTAGTTACAATAGAAAGAATGAAAATAGAAAAGACTCTAACTCAGTAAGTGGCTGAGAGAGGCAGAATTTGAAGGAGGAAATGGTAATGGGTCAAAGCTAGGTGTGGGAAGAATCCAAATGGCAAGCCCCTCAGAGTAGAATCTGGTGACAGAGTTTGGCTTATGAAAATCATTTCCCCCAAGATGACCTGTCCTTGAGAGTTTGGAAAACAAAGCAATTCAGAGAGACAACAGGTCAACCTACAGGGTTCAAAGGCCCCTCTGCTGGGAAGTTCAGGACAGGACTGCTCCCTCCAACAGCAGGAAGCACAAACAACTGCTCACTGGTAAACAATAATGACCATCCCTTTAGGTCCGGACTCAGGCCCGGCTATTTCTGCTTCATTAGCCCTTTCCTTTTCAAATTCCAGAGCGGTCAGAAACTGCAGAGTGCGAGGAGCCCTTTCCCAGAAACTGCCATGCAAATGAGCCTGTGGGTGAACCATGTGCTCAGAAATTCAAGGGCAATGAGATTCAATCTTATCTGACTTTACCCACGGAGACTGAGGAAAGTTACCCAAATGGCTTGGGCAAGCTGCCCCTCAGACAGACTACCGAACTGTTTCATTCCTGAAATTCCAACAAAAATAGTGAGCAGAAACAACATGAACATAGGGAGCTTTCTGGTGATCTAATTTCACAGCCTCCAGAACATCACTTTGTGTGTATATAGAACAGTGATGGCGAACCTATGACACACGTGTCAGAGGTGACACGCGAACTCATTTTTTTGGTTGATTTTTCTTTGTTAAATGGCATTTAAATATATAAAATAAATATCAAAAATATAAGTCTTTGTTTTACTATGGTTGCAAATATCAAAAAATTTCTATATGTGACACGGCACCAGAGTTAAGTTAGGGTTTTCCAAAATGCTGACACGCAAAAAAACAAAAGGTTCGCCATCACTGATATAGAATAACGACCCCCAAAGGTGTCCATGTCTCAATGCCTGTGCCCTGAGACTATGTTCCCTCACATGGCAAAGGGACCGTTTCCGCTGTGATGAAGCTAAGGATTTTAAGATGGGGAGATTAGCCTAGATTATCTGAGTGGGTTCAATGTACCCACTGGGTCCTTACGAAAGGGAGGCTGAGGGCTCAGAGTCAGAGATGGAGATGTGACAATGATGCAGAGCTCAGAGTGACTTTGGGCCACAAGGCAAGGTATGGGGGCAGATTCTTGGAGCTGGAAAAAGAAAGAGATTTGCCCCCAGAGCCTCACATCACAGAGGGTCACGGATCTGCCAACTCATTTTGGATTTCTGATCTCCAGAACGCCAAGGTAATAAATGTGGGTCATCTTGAGTCACTAGATTTGCAGCAATTTGTTACAGCAGCCATAGGACATTAATACACTTTCCCAACAATAAACTACTCCAACGCCCCAACAGCTGATGCATTAAATTTCATAATTAAATCATTATAATTTAAATGTAAATCCCCGTAGGAGGAATAATGGCTTTTTAGCCTTATCGTGCACTTTTTTTGTTTGCTTGTCTTGTGGGGTATTTTTTTTGAGGGGGTGGGTATATATGAACTATCTCATCCTTTTCTGAAAGTTTGAAAGAGAAAGAATTCAGGATTAAATGAGGCCAGAGAAGTACCTGTAGGGGAGGCAATGATGTCTAGAGAAAAGAAAGGGAGGGGAGGAAGCCACTGGAAACATTTTCTATTTCACCATTTTGCCTGGGCTTGACCTTGGGTTTCCCATATGCATTGCTCTCTCTCATGAACCAATTCACTGCCTCCTGATGCTCAACACCATTGTTCACCTGATGGCTTTTGCCCTTGCTGTTCCTTTGGCCTTTTTTTTTTTTAATTGTTTTTGTTGATTTTTAGAGACAGAGAGGAAGGGAGAGAAAGACACAGAGAGAAAAACATCCATTGGTTGCCTCCTGCTCGAGTCCTGACCAGGACCTTTTGGTGCATGGACCAGGCTCAATCAACAGAGGCATACTGGCCAGGATGCTGTTTCTTAGACCTTGAATGCAAGCTTTTTCCTTAGACCTTTGCATAGCAGGCTTCCGTTATTCCACCAATTGTCATTTAGCGTGGCCTTCTCCAACTACTTTGTCCAACCTACCCACTTCTCCTCCTGCTCTGTCTAACACATTACCTTTGTCTATTTCCTTTGTTGCAAGGAGTCACTTTCTGACATTATCTTATCTGGTTTCTTATTCGTGGTCTGTCTCCCCAGCAAGAATATAATCTCTGAGTAGGAAGGAACTTGTCTGTCTCGTTCATCAGTCTATCTCCAGTATTTAGAATCTTGCCTTGCACACAAGATAAATATCACTGAATGTGTTGAATGAGTGAACGAGTTACATGACACCTGAGCTCTGAAATGTCACCTTCTCAGTTCTCTTCCCTGACCACTTTATTCAACATTGTAACACAGCTCCAGCCCTCCTCAGCTGCTTGCCTTGCATAATTTTTCTTCATAGCACTTATTACCATCTTATGTGTTTAATAATTTACATCATTTTTAGAATTATTTATCTCTCCCGTTAGACTGGAAGTGCCCTGAGGTAGGGGTTTTTGTCTGTTTTGTTCTCTGCTGTGTCCTTAGGCTTAGAATAAGACATAGTAGTCACTCGATAAATATTGAATGAATGAATGAATGAATGAATGAATAGATGGGGCAGAGAGAGCAGAATTCTCATAAAAATCCAGACTTGGGAATTCTCTTGAAAATATGGAAAACCCCACAGAATCAGACCCCCTTTCCCAGAGACAGGAGCTGCGGATGGGCTGTCTGGCTAAGATGGAACAGGGACCTTCCCAGGGGCCACATTCTCCATGACTCCCACCACCTCTGGATGGATGCTGTCTGTTGTGAAAACCATCTTGCTTGCTCTGGATTTATTTTGGAGCAGAGAAATATTTCTGTGCCCTTGTCTCTGTTCCACCAATTGTCACTTAGCGTGGAAATGAAAGGAAATGAAAACCAGACTAAAAGGCCCAGCCATCCATCCTCTCTTGCCCTATACACTTCAAAAATACATTTGCAATTCCCTAAACCTGCCACACGCTGGGTCTTTGCATACAGAGATCTCCTCTCTGAATGCATTTTCCTCCTTCTCTACCTGGAAAACTCCTCCTCCTCCTAAATCTGTGAATGGAATCCTGACGAATCAGGAGGTGAGGATGGAGAGATGAGAAGGGGAAAGGTCATATGGGACCATTTTTTCCTACATAAAGTTTCCTGGGGTTTCTCTTTTCTGCAAATGGTGGAAAACAACTGAAGAATTACAAGCCTGTTTCAGAGAGAGGCAGAGAGAGCCTCTTGCCATAGAGCCTGTGAAAGATTAGTATTATATATTTATGGATAATATAGAGAATGTGGTAATTCTGCCATCTGAAGTCAGTCTGTGTTTAGAACATTCGTGGTCTGCGGTAGAAATGAACTTTCCAGTATCAAGCCACATCACCTCCACTCAAATGCTGAACCACTGTAATACTCAAGGTGCCCACTAGGGGCTGATCTCACACAACATTTCTTTACCTAAAACAGCAAGCTCTCCTTTCCCCCATTTCTATTGACTTTTATCCAAACCATTCTCTCAGGCCTTAAAGTCCTTGAAATTCTTTCTTTAATTGGTCTCTAAGGTCTGATAGCACCAAATACAGTCAATTCTTCCTTGGGAAATGATGCATTTAGGACTGCTGGGCAGTGGTCCAGCTGAGGTTTATACAATCTCAGGTCATCATTGAGCCTGAAGTTTTGTGCCCTTTGGTAGCTCAGGTAGGTGAGACAAATCAGTCAGCTACAAAGCATGGTTTATCCTTACCTGGATATGTTTTCACAGTATCCATGATGAGGAGTAAAAATCACATTTTGAGTGAATGGAACTTGTGCATTCTACAGGAGGCATTCAATTTTTTATTTTAAAAGAGGTTGGACTAGCTGAAAAAAATACACAGGTAAAAGGAATGAGGTTATGAAAGCCTATAGAAGCAAGGAGGCAGCTGGAGAGTTCCTCTATTTTTTTCTCCATTACTTTATTAATTTAAGTAAGTAGATAAGATATACAATAAAAAATGTTAATGCCAGGTGTTTTTGTTTGTTTGTTTGTTTGTTTTTTAATGGGGGGAGAGGGTAGTCCTAGGAGAATAAGAATCACTTGAGAAGTTTTTAAACTACCAATATACAGGCCTCACACCAGAGCAATTTTATCAGAATTCCTCAGTTGGAGTCCAGGCATGCATATTTTTAGAGAGAGTGGAAGGGAGGGAGGGGGAGGGAAGAGAGAGAGAAAGAGAGAGAGAGAGAGAGAGAGAGAGAGAGAGAAACATCGATGTGAGTGACACATCAATCAGCTGCCTCCCACACACATGCCGGCCTGGGCCAGGATCAGGCCTGCAACCCAGGTACATGCCCTTGATGGGGAACTGTACCTGGACCCTTTAATCATGGACTGACACTCTAACCACTGAGCAACCGTCCAGAGCAGTATGCATATTTTTTAAATAAATCTAGGCGATTCAAGGCACAACAAGGATTGACAAGCACTTATTAGGCTTATTCTGGCCTTAGGTACTTAATAAGCATTTGTTGAATTTGCAAAATGAGGAGTTTGAACAAAGATACCTTCTAACATTCATACTAACTCTATAATGATAATTATGCAGCCAACTATAATACATTTTTTGACATGCAAAATAATCCCCCCAATCTAGGCCTTTTTTGTACGAGAATTAATCTGGCATCTATCTGTTCAACATTCATGCAGACCAAGGGAATAATTCCACCACCCCTTGATAACTGTTGCAAGAGCCATGAGATAAATAAAGAATTACACACCACTGGACTAATATGGAAATTATCTGAGTTTGTGTTACACATATGGCATTGGTCCATCTCAGATCCTTTTAGCTTATTTGGGTGCATTGTCACAGTGGCTTAAAACTTGGCTGAAATGAAATCTTTTTGTTTCCTTCTACATGATGTCATTCAAACTTTATACAGTTAGCAACACATAATCTCTTAACTGTCTAACAAGAAATGTGAGTTTGTCTACTAGAGTAAATGTGATCTGGAATTAAGGTCAGGCATAGTAGGACTGTGTCATGACCTCTACCTATGACATCTGAGTGAGACAGAGGATACTTCCTTGGCAACACGACAGCTGATCCCGGGCAGGGGTAAATGGGCTCTTTCTTGGCCCAGGTCTGTGTAAGCATTTGTTCCTTTGCTGTATAGAAATGTGAAACTCTCTTTTGTCTAGAATTTGGGAAGATTAAGTTAAATGTCATTAGAAGCCATATCTTTTCAGAACTTGTATAGCCTTAATGCATAGTCATTTTTTGTTGTTTTTCTTTCAAAAAATACAGAAAGCCAACTGATTGTGTAGCCAACTGAATTGTACACCTGGTAAAAGGTAGGCCCAGGAAAGCAGAAGGCAGGAAAAAATTAATAAAAAAAGCCAGCACCATCCATTTGCCTTTGAGAAGATAACAATTATTAAAAAGAAAGGCAAAGAGAAAGGTTCACCTTTTGAAGTAAAAAGTAGGATATTTTTAGTTTAAGTAAAACATAGTTTGAAAGCCAGTCTTTGTTTTCTGAATTATTTTCGTTCCCATGGGCATATCTTAAGGAGAAACAGGGGAGGAAACTGGAATCTTTAAGGTGGGGCATTTGCAGAATGGAAACCATTGATTGACCCGATGAGATGACCGCATTTACACAGGAAGAGTATCTTAATTGGTGGATTTAAGGCTCCACCCCTCCCACTCCTTCCCCTTCACACACACATACACACACAGCCCAGCAGGGTGAGACTGTGAGGAGGATTAGGTCCCACAATTTTCTTTGTCTACAGAAATAGTCACGTATGAACATTTTCAACCCCAGACAACGGCCAGCAGTAGTCTGAGCTAAGACTTATTTTCTGCACATTGGAGATAAGGGGCAATACTCAAGTGGAGAGATAGTCACACACTATGTTCCTTCTAAGAGAGCATCAGGATCCACACAGTACCATCCTCGGATAGCAAACCTTGGGTAGGAGGGCCTGTCCGGAGGGGGAGCCTGGCAGGTTCCATGGGCGACTCAGAAAAAAGAATGACCAAGAGGACTCAAACTGTGACTTACACAAGGGCCTGTATCTAAAGGGAAGTGTGAATCCTTGGGAGGGTTTAAGATCCTGTAGGATTCTTTTAGGCAGATAACCCTGATTGGGGCTACAAAGAGCATAGGGTACAAGATTGCCTGTGGACTCCATCCATGAAATGAACACGAAAGATTGTGATTAACCCCCA
>NW_005371677.1:163152-174912 GCF_000412655.1 Myotis brandtii
TAGAAAAAATGAGAAGCTGGTTGTTCATAATAATAAACCACAAAGTTAAAGATTTACCACATACTGCATTAAAAACCAATAGCTGGTACAAGCTGGTACCGTGTATTTATTTCTGAGATGAGAAACTAGACACACCTGCTATTAGCAAATAATGACATGATACTGTGAAAGGACAGCCGGGAAAAACATACCAGAGCTGCTTAGTCACGTCATTTCATCAGGCCGGAATTGTTTCTGGGCTCCGCAGAGAATTTTGAAGTACTTCGGAATTCTCTAGACCAGGAGTTCTCAACAGGGGGCAATTCTGTCCCCAGGGAACATTTGGCAATGTCTGGAGACATTTTGGGTTGTCACAACTGGAGAAGTTACTACCAGCATTTCATGGATAGGGGCCAGTTATGCTACCTGAAATGCATAGACATCCCCCACCATCAAAAAGAGAATTACCTGGCCCAAAATGTCAACAGTACCGAGGCTGAGATCTCTCCTCTAGACTACAAACCATTGGACACAAAAATGAGTTCTCCAAAAGCATGCATCTCCAAATTCCTGACTCCGAATCCCACATCAGTTCTGAAGATTTTCTGTACAATCATTGGCCAGAAATCCACACCCACCCTAGTTCTGAAGTTGTCAAGTGGAGAGCAGTGACCTGAATTCGATTCCTCATGTGACAATTTCCTGAGGGACCTCTGGTTATTTAACCACTTTGTGCCTTAGGCTCCCCATCTATAGAATTGAGGAAATAATAGTCACTATCTCATAAAGTTGATGAAATGTTTAAACAAACAAATGTGAAGTGCTTAGAATAGGGTCTGTCTGGCCCATAGAATTCAATAAATGTAAACATATTGTTATTATTATTACTTGGCACAAAGAGAAATTTAATGATTTGCATTTATCTAGATCAGTTCCCATAAGTTCAGTTATGTGAATAATAACTTTATTTCCAAGTATCATCTAAACTACTATTTACTCAAGATTTTTCTCAAAATTATCATACTCTAGAAACTTTTTGAGTCCTTCACAGATTTGATGTCTTATTTGTATTTTTCTAAATATATATAAAATCATGCAAGGTTGTTTGAAATCATCTCAGGTGCCCCATTGGTAGATGTGCCACAATTAGATAGCCAATCCCTTCCTAGTGGACTTTTTGTCATTCATTTGGCTGCTCAACATCTAAACATTGTACTAAACCTGATGGAGAGGCAGAGTCCATCTCCAATCAAAGAAGCTCTATATGACAAGTTTTCTCTTTCCCAGCTGCCTTTGCAGTTGACATGAACATGTGACCTCAGCTTCACCAATCAGACATGCTAGTGCCTGAGTCTGACTCAGGAGTTAGTGACCAAAAGCAGCAGGCACTGTGTCAATCATCTCAGTCTCAACAAGATGAGCTCTCATGGCCACAGAGACGATGCCTTGGGAGAGTAGGGGGCAGAGATTTCCTCACTGGTTCAAGATTGCCCAATAGCAAGTAAATTCCCAGAATTGCAAATGCAAATGCAAATGCTAGAGGAAGTAGGCAAGTCATGAACATGAGTAATATGATCCAGGTCAAGGGGTAGTGGTGACTGTGGGAATGTCAGACTTTCATCTGAAGTGTGCCCATGTGTTTCATGTGGGCTCATAAGTTCTAATTTTTCAAGAGAAACAGGAATTCTAAGTTTTATGTGAAACTGATGGGCAACCAATTCAAACAAACAAATGAAAACCCATCCTGTGGGGCAACATTGACAGGCACATGCATTCAGTCCTCAGGCCACCTGTATGCAAACAACAGGGTATCCCTAAATCCTCTCACCTTTCACCTGCTCCACAGTGGAAGGTTCGATTGAGAGAAAAGTAAAGCAACCTTCTTACTAATATTCAAGTAACAATAATATTAAGTAATAATGTCATTAGAAATAATATTAATATTATGAAGTAATGTTGTTACTTAATGTCAATGTTATTAAGAAACTAGTGGCCTGGTGCATGGATTCGTGCACATTAAAAGAAAATTAATTAGAAGAAATATTTTAATATTGCTATTTGCCCTTTCTCTATAATAGAAGTGTCAACCAAATTCACGATCGACAATGACAAATTGAAACACATGCATGCGACTGGTGCCAGCGAGAGCTTTATATGTATCGCGCATGCGGGAGTCAACGTTTATTATTAAATTGCCAGTGCACATCATATGTACTGGCCAGTTGGTCAGTCAGACAGTTGGACGGACATACGGTCAGTCACTTAGCCTTTTATATATATACTAGAATATTATTAAGCAATAAAAATCAGTAACTGAAATATTAGTAAGACTTCAAGATTTCCACATTTTCCACTTGCCTTCCAAGTAGAAGCCTTATTCCCTGAATAAGTTTCATGTCTGTCCTTTTGCTCATTTCATCTTCCTTCATCAACCATACTTTGCCCAACTACTTTTCCCTTTAAATCCTATTCAAGGGTCACCTTCTTCTAGAAGCCCTTCATGATTTCCTCTCCCTTTTACTCCTCTCCCACTCATCTACCTTAGGTACTCCATGGCACTCAGGGATAATATTCTATAAATTTTTAAAAAATAATCTTGTAGCCCCCATTATCTAGAAAACAGATAGATAAAGCTTGCATGCTAAAACCACAGTTCATTGCTTAGTCCTGTGTGATACCTCTCGAGAGGCAATATGCAACTACTGTAACTCCAAACAGTTATGTGGGGTAAGAGGAGTGAGAAATCTGTTGGCTCCTTCCTGTCTTCAGCCTCCCATTGGTGACCTGAGGCATAGACTCCCCAGCCCAGTTGCACAGAGGCCTGCTTCCACGGCACCTTCCACAATGAGATGGTGAATGCATGTCTTCTCAATAATGATGCAATCAATGACCCCAATAATGACTTTATCACTTCTATCTTTAGTGCTTAGCACATAGTAGGGTGGTAGGTGAGTTCAGCAGATTTTATGAAACATCTAGTCTTGGCAAGTGGAATGAAGCACAGAGGTGGGTAATAATAACCTTGAAATACCAAGCCCATCTTTCAACTCAATATCACAGCTTTAACAAATGTTTACATGTTCGTCAGGGTTCTCCAGAAAAATAGAACCAATACAGACATACATTTATATGATATGAATTGGGCCACACAGTTATGGAGGCCAAGATGTCCCACAATCTGCCCCCTGCAAGCCAGAGACCCAGGAAAGCTGGTGGTGTAATTCAGTCCAAGCCAGAAAGCCTGAGAACCAGAACTCCAATGGCCAAGAGCGAGAGAAAATGGCCATCCCAGCTCAAGGAGAGAGAGAGGAAGGGGCCCGTCCTTCATCTCTTTGTTCTATTCAGACGCTCACATGAATGAGGGCAAACCTTCTCTTTATCCACGCCTACTGGATCAAATGCTAATCTCTTCTGGACTACCCTCACAGACACACCCAGAAATAATGTTTTACCAGCTGGCACACTTACCAACCCAAGGCACACTGATCTCTGGCCTTCCTCTCCATTCCAACCCCTCTCTGGCCTCTCAGGTACCGCAGGACAAGCTTACCTTGGGTAGTGGCTCTAGACAAAATTCCACCAAATTAAAAGCTCTGCAGCATATATAATATCTATCATTAGGCACCTGCAATTTTACTATTGCCTATGTAATGCAGTTGATTTTTCTACAAGGTTGTTTGTTTTTAATATATTTTCATTGATCTCAGAGAGGAAGGGAGAGGGAGAGAGAGACAGAAACATCCATGATGAGAGAGAATCATTGATCATGTGCTTCCTGCATACCCCTCACTGGGGATTGAGCCCACAACCCAGGCATGTGCCCTGACCAGGAATTGAAACGTGACTTCCTGGTTTATAAGTCGATGCTCAACCACTGAGCCACACCAGCTGGACTACAAGAAGGTTTTTGTATATCTTTTCAACCAACTAAAAATGTTCCTTTTTAATGGTCTTTATTATACTAATTTGTTTGAAACACTTGCTCTCAACAGGGTTTCCCTGCACGGAATCAACAACAAATGAATATTTTTATATTGAAAATGAGTTCCCATCTAAATGGAATTTTTATATTTGCTACAGTGGAAAAAGAACCATTTGCAATTTTTATCGTTGTTTATTTTGTGCATCTAGTTAGCACATAATTATTTTTCGTCTGTGTGTTTGTTTTCTCAGTTATCTACTAAACATCTTTGGGGTACACAGTGCCCCAACATCCACTCACTGATCATTCAATCCTCCTTGGGATTAAAATGAGGATTAACAAAATAAATTATGGAAGAGAAATTGTCAGCGCATCTAAGGTACTAATTAAATTCTGAGTAATGCTTGATCACATCGGTTACTTTAAGAATTACATCTCTAAAAGTAGTCTTGACTATCAGGAAAGGTTAGGAAACCTTAGTTATCTGGTAAAAAGCGATGTGTCACCTTCATCACTTTACCTTTTGGCATTTCTATGGCATATTGGTCAGCAGGTGATTCATCAGCTTTTTGTTCTAACAATGATTCATCTGTTATCACTATATTGGGTTTATATGACAATTTTCTACAGCCTTTAAAGAGAGTTCAGGGACATTTGTGAGATCTGAAATGCAGGCCGAGGGAAGATTTTTATGGAACAGCTTTCCGCAATCTACCTTTTGCCATGTGTGGATCGTCAAATAAAGCCGAGCGGCCTCCTGAGTGGAGCCCACACATGCTGGTCCTTGGGAGAGCAAAGGGCCTCGGAACAAAGAACTTGCAACATGTACCTTCTTTAGAGCAAGTTCAGGGCTTGAAGTCAGCCAGCAATACAGAGCCAAAACACGGGGAGTTCAAAAGGCAAGAACGCTCCTTATCTCGGGCATCTTAGCCATGGTGTGCCCTTGTCAAGTAAAATTTAATTTCTAACGTGGAACAGGCTTTCAGATGTCATAAATGTAATCGGAGTCTGCAGATGGGGATCTTGCATCTCACTACGGCTTAGCCCAGAATCATGAAATGAAAAGTCAGAAATAAAAATATATATATATATTTTGCACATTAACACTGGCAATGCTAACCTTATGCAAATTTTTGGAACAACAAAAAATGTGGGTTTTTTCATTGATGTTAATACATTTTAATAAGAAAGGGCTTACGCAAATTTTTGGAACAACAAAAAATGTGGTTTTTTTTCATTGATGTTAATACATTTTAATAAGAAAGGGTAAGGTAAATTGTCCAAGGAATCTTGAGATGGGAGGGACTTTACAAGGTACTGTCTAACCCCACACTTTAGAGTTATAACAATGGGGCAGAGCGCCTGGTGAGTGAGGCGGCCAGAGGGACCTATCCGCCCTTGGAGTGACATTGTGAGCGGCCACCTGCTCTACCTCATCCCAATCAAGCTGACTCCAATTATAATAAAATCTCTTTATACAAAAACAAAATTAAATTTGCTAAATTAAAAATATTAGCCCATCTGGGTGTGGCTCAGCAGTTGAGCATTGACCCAGGAACCAAAAGGTCACCAGTTCGATTCTCGGTCAAGGCACATGCCTGGGTTTGCAAGCTTGATCCACATTAGGGGGCGTGCAGGAGGCAGCTGATCAATGATCCTCTCTCATCGTTGATGTGTCTATCTCTCTCTCTCCCGCTCCCTTCCTCTCTATGGAATTAATAAAAACATATTTTTTTAAAAATTAAACTAAATAAAAATTCATTATTAATTAGTAATGAAAAAGTAAAACTATCTGAGAAAAGATTGCTTCATTCACATGACATGTATATTCTTAAAAACCTGTAAAGTCCATTTTTACAAATAAAATGTATTTTAGACCCTTTGCTCGCTTCACAGATTGCATTTGGCATAGTTAACTACTCACCTTCTCGAAACACTGTCTTGCCTTCCTAGACTTCACTTTCTTCCCATTGTTCTCAGTGTGAGTCACTGCTCCTTCTCTGCCTCCTGTGCTGCCTTCTCCACTCCCGCTGTCCCGCGGGCAAGCGCCAGCACACCTAAGGTACACCTGGGACCTCTCTTTTTCTCCTCTCTCCTCTGCACAGCCTCACCCTTTTCAAAATCTGTAAGCATGTTGTTTGTGTCCTTGTCGACTTCTTTATGTTTCCCCCAATAGAATGTAAGCTTCACCGGGCTCAGACTTGGTCCTGTGACCACCGATCCCCGGTGTCTAGCAGAGCACCTGCGCGTAACAGACACTCAATAAATTAACTGTTTCATTCATGAAGTAACCAGTGGATTAGAATGCACAAGTGAATCAATCCCCTTTGAAAGAAACAATTTAAGAATTACAGGGTCATCTTGGGGTGTGTAGGTGACAGCCCAGTCTTCCTAACCTGCATTGGTTTAAAGCAGCGGTTCTCAACCTGTGGGTCTCGACCCCTTTGGCGGTTGAACGACCCTTTCACAGGGGTCGCCTAAGACCATCCTGCATATCAGATATTTACATTACGATTCATAACAGTAGCAAAATTACAGTTATGAAGTAGCAACGAAAATAATTTTATGGTTGGGGGTCACAACATGAGGAACTGTATTTAAAGGGTCAGAAGGTTGAGAGCCACTGGTTTAAAGTGAGGAAAACCTATGTACACACACACACACACACACACACACACACACACACACACACACCACACTTTTCCCAGCGAAAGCATTCATTTTAAGAAATTTTTGCATGAATTAAATTAGTGCTCAAGAAATGTGTATATCCCTTGGAGTTCTTCATAACAAAATCTGGCCAATGGGAGACAGTGTTCCATTGTTCTCAGTCACTCAACAAATACCTGTTGAAAGGCAGTTGCCGTTAATTCCATGTGACAAGTGCCATCCAAGGCTGTGGGAAGTCCTATTTTGGGGTGAGAACATGTAAACAGGGAAACAAAAAATAATGTTCTCTTTAGGCCTAAGGAGATTTGGGGTGAGGCTCAATTTTGGGGAAAAGCCCAGAATAAAAGGGACTCTCATATCCTGGTGGTGGGAAGGATTTTATCCACTGGGGTTTTTATTATTTGTCCTATAAATACCTGAAATACAAACATGCAGCCAAACTCTAAATGCATTCATTTTTTTTTGCCATAAAATTAAGAATTTCATCTGACATTCCTCCCTGTAGTTTACTCCCACAAATCAGCGGAGATCGTAAAAGCTATTTCTAGTGAGAGAAGAACAGTGTGGGGGAAAAAACGTCTTGTGCTTAGGAGACTTTAGAGCTGTAAGGAATCTCAGGAATACTAGAAATTAAGTACACCGCATATTTAGTGTAACGCCTTAAGAAACAAAATAATAAAGCAGGTGAGGGCTGATCTGGAGGAGGCAGCCTGCACCCAATGCTGCATATTCTTCATTTGTTTCATCTTGTTTTTATCTCTTTCTCTGATGAACCATCCAACCCCTTTGATGGCCTCTTTCTTCTTTCCACCCAAAATAGGCTTTCCGAGCCCGTCCCTTGTCTTTGATTCTCCTCCATGTGCTCTACCTCCCCACGTCTCCAGACTCTCACACCCCCTGGGGATGGCTCTCCGCTCTGGCTCTATCCCTGACCTCTCAGCCAAACCCAGTTCCTCTTCCTCCTCCTGCCCACTGAACTCTTCTCTTTGGGGGTCTTCCGGTTGCTGTAACAAAGTGTCACAAATTGGGTGGCTTAAGGCAACAGAAATGTATTGTCTCACAGTTCTCGGGCCAGAAGTCCAGATCAAAGTGCTGGCAAGTCCATGCTCCCTCTGAAACCTGTAGAGGAGAATCCTGCCCCCCCCCCCCAGCTCTTCCAGGCATCTGGTGGTGGCCATCAGTCCTTGGTCTTCCTTGACTTGTAGCTAAATCACCCGTCTCTGCCTCTATCGTGACATGGCCTTCTCCGGAGTGTGTGTGTGTGTCTTCATGGCAATTGCCTCTTCTTATAAAGACTCCAGTGAGCGCTGGCTGGTGTTTCTCAGTGTTTAAAGCACCAGCCCTAGCACTGAGGGGTCATGGGTTTGACCTCTCTGGTCAAGAGCACGTACCCGGGTTGCAGGTTTATTCCCCGACCCTGGTCGGGGTGTGTGGAGGAGGCAGCCAATCAATGTCTCTCTCACCTCTCTCTCTCTCTCCCCCTTCCTCCTCCCTTCCATTCTCTCTAAAAAGCAATGGGAAAAAAATATCCTCAGGTGAGGAATTTTTAAAATAAATAAATAAAGACCAGTTACCATGGACCACCCTAAGGAACTCTTCTTAACTTGATTATATCTGCAAAGACCCTGTTTCTAAATAGAGTCACCTTCAGGGGTACTGAGGGTTATGACCTCAATGTGTCCTGGGGGGCAAGGGGCGGGGAAATATAATTTAACTGCTAACAGATGTATGAGTAACATTTTAAGGAAGTGTTAGAAACTTCACCTTGGCAGGCGGAACAGAAAGGACTCTGGCAGGACTGATTTGTGACCTGCTGTGGAGACCACAAGGTTAGGGGGGATTGAGAACCTGGGCTGCCATTCCCACTGTGAGAGCCACCAAAACCCAAGAGGTGGAAATAAGTGGGCCCAGTCTATCAAAGATATTACACAGCACCTGTTAATGTAGAATCGCTAAATATTTAAAATGATACAAAAAAAAACACCTTCAAAACCCCTCTCAATCTCTTCTGTGCCTTCTCTACCCCTGTCGTGTCTTTCACCTTCTCTCCCACGCATTCTCCACCTTCCCTCTGGGCCTCCAGCCCTGACATCCTCCGAGAAATTCCTGGGGCCTTCTCCTTCCCCTGCTGTTGCTCCGAATTACCCCGGCCACCTTACTACATACCCATCCGACTGCGGAGGAGAAAAGGAGGGGGTGCTCTTAGGAATAGTGTGTTTCAGTCCATTCCAAACTTGACTCTGGGCAAATCTGAATAACTAAGAAAAATTAAAATAAAACAGTGTCAGCTTCTTCCTGGGCCTCTAAGCTTTGTGTCTCTCACCTCCCTGGGGCCATGAACTGTACCAGAGTGTTCTTTACACATTTCCTGTGCTCAGTAACTCAGCATCCTGGAACAAAACTTATCTCCACATTGAACACTGCACATCCGATCGCCCTGTTCCTCCTGGACTTTGAGCTTCAACAATCCGGGAGGTGGGACAGGAAGGGAGGGAGAGAGACGTCACTGATCAAGGGTTCTAGGAGGGTTAGTGATGCAAAGGTTGATTCACCGAGGTGGGGCAGGGAGGACTTGGCCCTGAGAAGTCTGAGGCTGGGAAAAGGAGACAGTGATGGTCGGAGCGCAAATTAGACACTCGAGACAAAATAATACTGAAGGGTCAACGTGTTAGTTGTAACTTCCGTCTTCTTGTCTCCACCCCCCTTCCTGGAGGGGAGTCTTGTCTTGTTTACCAGCGTCTTTCCAGCACTCACCCTCCTGCCCTGCCTGGCACACAGCAGACGCCAGTCTCTTTGACCATCTTTCATGTCTTCTAATTTGCAAAGCTCTTTCCTATTGCTGAGCCTTAGCACAAACTAAAAACACTTGGTTTGATCTGGACCACTTTCTCTTTCAACTGACAGCTCCTTTTCATGCTTTGTTTCACAGCTTAAATGTTAGCTCCTGGAAGAACACATGTTCTATTTAAAGTAAATTGCACACACACACACACACACACACACACACACACACACACACACCACATGCACGTGCTAGCCTGTATCACAGCATCCTATTTATTGTTTTCATAGCCCATTCCACAATCTGCAATGGTGTGTTTCTTGTCTAGCTCCTCTACTTGCCTGTAGGTGCTAGGAAGAGAAAATTCACATTCATCTTATTCATTGTAGCCCCAGCAACCAGCACATCCAAAGGCTTTCAATAGATAAAGGTTAAGGAACAAAAGAATGAATATATACACTCAGAATTTAATAAACCTGTCAGAATTTTCATACGATATTACACAGGAATTTTGGCATAAACTAAAAATGGCATCTTAGGCCAGAAGAGGAAAGATGAATTATTTATTAACTATCTAGGATCGATTGAATAACCCAAATGAAAGCTGACTCTATTCCTTCCTTACTCTATATCAAAATCAGTTCCAAATGCCTCGAAGATGTAAGCCTTAAAAAATGAAGTCAGTAAAAGAACATGAAGAAAATGTACAAGAAGTTTTAATCATCTTAATGCAGAGATGTTTTTCTAAGCAAGCCAAAGAAGGGACGATTAATATAGATAAATACATAAACGCTTAACACTTTCTTCACACACACACATACACACTCAAAACATACTCAGAGATAAAAGATAAACAACAAAATAATTGTTACACTTGAGAAAAGCCCTGATCTTATTATAAACCTTGTGTTGTTGCATATAAATAATAAAAACACTAATAACTCAAAATAAATACAAAGGACATAAGCAGACCACAGAAAAATTCATGCAAAAAGGCTTTAAAAAATGGGATATAGAATTTTAAGAATATCAAAGGAAAGGAATGTACATTAAAAAGTGAGGTAACCATTTTTCATCTTTGAAATAGGCAGAAATGAAAAACCTTAATAATGTGTAGTGTTGGCCAATATGTGGAGAAATTCGAACTGGCATATTATCAGGGGGGCATACATTCTGTCTTTTGAAAGTCAGCCTCATCGGGTCAGCTGGTCTTTGAGCATTTCTATGTCTGTGCGAAGGACAATTTGGCAACACTTACTGGAATTTTAAATGCACATACTCTTTGGCCAGCAATTGCATTCTAAGATTTTATTCTACAGATAAACATGGACACATATGCAAAGATTCATGCAGAAGACCAAAACCACCGAAATGACCTTGAATAGTGGACTGATGAAATAAGGTTTGGTTCATACCCATAATAAGCTACCATATGGTCACTGGGGGGAAATACGCCAATGACATGTATGTGTTTAATATAGTGAAGCAGACAAGATATGGAACAGAATGCATTGTACAAACTCATTTGTTGAGAGAGAAAAAAGCAGTCCAGAGGTAACAGACAAACAAATAAATAGACAGACAGATACACATTTCTGGAAGGTATTCACAAGAAACCACTAGGGGAGGGGCTGGGAGGTTAGGAGGGTTATTTTTCACGATAACTTTTCATATTATGAGCAAAAAAGTTTACTAAGTGCACATATTACTTTCTAAAATTTAAAAACCAGCTAAATTATAATGTTATTAGCATAACTCAGTGTAGCCCTCAAAAAGATTTTCTGTTCTAATAAAAGTGATGTTAGTAAAATAGAAAGATTTTTCAGTCTGGTTAGTGCTTTTACTATTACAAGGTATAAAATTTTAAATGAACACCCAAAATTTTAAAAAAAATACACACACTTTCAATAACCTAAAAGACAGGTTTAGTCCTTTAGTTGTGATTAGATTATTAAACTTAAAAACCCTACACTTGATTTACTAATAAATATTTCATTATAAAAAGGGCCTGCTAAGGCAGCTTGGACAGGTTAAGCTCATTTGTAGATATGGCCACTCCCGACCCATCCCCAACAGTGTATTCAAATTCAGTGCCAAAGGTTACTTATTAAACTCAAGAGATCGTATGTCCTGGGAAAACCATTATCAACTTGGCCTTTAGGAGAGCTGATCTCTTCACAAAATACAGAACAAATATCTCAGAAAAACGAAAATGGGCAATCATCATGTAAGTATTTATTGCCTTTGGGAATCGAATGCAGTTTTCCTTTTGGTTATATAGCATGTGTAGAAATTTAAACTATGAAATCATAATTAATACTTTTATACTTTATGATTGTGATGACTCCTTATGACTGATTTTCACAACAGCGTATCATGCTTTTAAAATGCAGTTAGAATGTATTTC
>NW_005371677.1:174981-190799 GCF_000412655.1 Myotis brandtii
CTTAGGAGGGAGATTAAGGTGATAATGAAGATTCTTTCAGGGAAGTGTTTAAAATGAGGTGCCTTGCAGAGAGCAAAATGGTTAATATGTATTTGTGGAATGAATGACTAGCGCTGTTAGTAGCAAAGATGCACAAAAGTTCATAGACTGATCATCAGAGTTCTGCAGGGAAGGCAGGGTTCTTGCAAAGATCAGTAGACCAAGGTAAAAATACTCCTACAAGGCCATATAACTTGGATTAAAAGCTGAAAATATTCCAGTATTATTTCTAAACAGCATCAAATATCCAGATATTTTGCAAATATCTAGGAAATTGACTCAATATTTTACTTTTCTTCTGAAATACCTTGTGGAAAAAAAACTGTCTAAATCACTGATAACTAACAACTGACTAAAATACTACCATTTGGAACCAACTATGCACAAGGCAGGTCAGAGTAAAATCTTGAAAAATAAATAGCTGAAACTGTTACAGTAAGACTTTTCATAAGGTTTTGTTGCACCTACTATGGCTTCCCACAGCAACAAAATGATTTCTTGTGTGAGCACGAGGAGCAAAGAGAATAAAACTCCAAAATGTTCTGGAAACTCTAACTTGGTTTATATGGGTTTTTTTCCTTTGCTATAAATTAAACGTGCACTCATATGGTTGCAAAACTACAAGTTTCTTCTTCAGAGAGGCATTATTTTTTAAATCATCTGTAAATAACATTACATACTAGTCAGTATATCTTTCAGAGAAACTGAAACCTATTCCTCTCCCCTGGCAGTTTAGTAGGGCATCTCGTCCCTTGAAAGTCAACCCACAGGGAGATGGCCTTTGTGAGTGGTCCAGCATTTTTACGTATTTCTCTTTTGATTCTTCAGAGCCAGTCGTACTGCCTCTCAGAGGGCAGTCAGCAGTTGCCCAAAGGGGACACCCCACCCTTGGCAGCCGTGCAGCCGCTCAGCCGCCCGTCAGGGAGTGGACAGCCAGAGCCCCATCAGCCTGTAAGCACGTTTTCCCTCCAAACCATAGGTATGACTGGGCTTTCGTATGAGCCCAGTGTTACTCGCCACCACTTGTCTTATCGGCCCCTCTGCCAACCTCCAGTCTGAAAATGTCATCACCAGGCATTACTTCCAAGCAAGGAAACATTTCCCCCAGAAAACGTTTGCTATGATATTTTCAGCTAATTTAAAAATGTAATCTAAGCACTGAGCTTACATTTCCAACAGTGTCCCCTTAACAGTGCCTTAAGATGCAGAGCATGAGGCTACAATATGGCCACTAGGACATTTTTGAAAATACTAACAGAATTTAAGGTGTGCCCAAAGAATGAATCTGCTTGAAGACTATGTTGCTAAATGAGTAGATGCAAAACTTTTTGAAAGTACAAAACATTGTCCCAGTAATGACTTTAATGACTTGCATTAGAAAGTTACTTGAGCTCAGCTGGTGTGCATTGGTGGTTGAGCATGGACCTATGAACCAGAGGTCACGGTTCGATTCCTGGTCAGGGCACATGCCTGGGTTGTGAGCTCGGTCCTCAGTAGGGGGCATGCAAGTTCCTTTAAAAAAAGAAAGTAACTTGAATATAAATTTAGGACAATGCTTGTAGTTCTGAAGCAACTATATAACCAAAACAAATTTTAAAAAATTAAATACTAGTAAAACATAAGCTGATGGTGTACAAATGTATGTTCTTGCTTTCGTGTAATAGATGATGTTATTTTGCTGAGATTAAAATGGTCTTGCTCAATGTGAAAACAGCCCTGATTGCTATGATGGGCTGTGTGACTTCTTAGTTCTCCTATCACGTTTCTCTATCCAAACTACTGATAAACTTTTGTTTATAAGACTCTCTGCAATACAGTTGGGCCTCCTCTTGGCTGAAATGCAAATATTAAACCTCCCTCTGTTTTTTGTTCTTTTATCATTATCCTGCACAATTAAAGTATGGCTATTTGGCATATATACAATCATAAGTAGACACACAAATGCAGGCATTGAAATCATGAGTCTTGGTCATGATTGGCCATCCTGATGATGTAATATGCTTTATATTCGTTTTTAAGTTATCGGCTTTCACTATACTATTTAAGAAGCCTACCAGGAGAGGTTTGAATCCCCAAGAATATGCCCACAGACCAGGGTTCTATAGATAACTGTTTGGCAAATATTGCTCTAAAGCCAACAGTCTTGTCCAGGAGATTACATTTTCCAAGGTACTATAATAGGAAATACTAGCCAATTCTAAAAACTGAAAATTACTTTTTTTGCTTTGTGCTTTACCCCCATCCTTTTGTCATGAGTCATGATTTTTTTTAAAACTAAAGACCTAGTGTTTGTGACTCGCCTATTTGGAGCAGTAATAAGATACTGGGTTATTATCATTTGCTAAGTCACACAATGTTCAAGGAGTCTGCTGAGCCTAGAGGGTATATCCTTGTATATCCTTGTGCTCAATGACTTTGTTATTTGTCTAGAAAAATAAGATCCACAGAAAAATATGCTTCGCTTTAGCCAAATGACACTCCAATATACCATGTGCATTGTTTTCAAGAGAATCAGAATCTAGAGGGAAAGAGAGTACTGAGATAAAGTGACATAGAGTGTGGCTGTAGGGTATTGGTGGAGTAATAGAGAGGGTGTGAGATATAGGGGGACCATTGATATATATGGGAAAAAATCACAAACTTAAGAGGACTAATGATTTCTGGAAAATTACTTCGAAGACCCACTAGACAGGATTACAGTCTAGTCTTGCTACTCAAAGTGCGATCTCTGGGAGGGTGGCAGCACCCACATTTTTGCCTGGGCGCTTATTAGAAATATAGACTCTTAGGCCCACCCAGACCTACTGAGTCAAAAATCTGCATTTTTAACAAGATCCTCAAGTGATTGCACTGAACTGGAGAACAAGTTCTCCAACTGCACACTGGGGAGTTCTAGAAATCACAGATGTCTGAGTCCCACCCCCAGAGAGTCTGAATTCATTGGGGCCTGGGCATTGGGATTGGCAACTGTTCCCCAGGCGATGTTAATGGGCAGCAGAGTTTGAGAAACACGGACCTGGAGCACACCAGCACCCGTACAAGGACAGATCAGCACCCTGCCCACAAAGGCAGGTGTCATTGTGAGTGTCCATAAATGAAAACTATGAGCCTGTGAATGTGGGAACATCTGCTCAGCAACCTGCCATGGTATTTGTGAACATGCCACGTTTATGACTTCCTTGTGCCAACATAAATATTGTCTAAAAGGGAGAGCAGTTTGGGACTTGAGAACATCTGCTCAGCATGTTCAGTGTTTATGAACATGCCACGTTTATGACTTCCTTGTGCCAATATAAATATTGTCTAAAAGGGAGAGCAGTTTGGGACTTGCAGCAGGTAAACACCAGGCAAATTCAGATGAAGGTGGATAGGAACACCTGGGAGTCACGTGACACAAGGGGAATAGGTCTGGATTCCCAAGAAAAGGAGGGAGGCTCTGGAGGGAGGTAAAAATGTGATGGGAATTTGGGATAAAAGGGAGTGTCGTTTTAACTGAGAGTATGTGTTAAAATATGACCCCAAAAGCCAAAGAAATGTAGTGAACCCCAAGCAGAAACCAGCTTAGACCAGGCAGCCATACCTCTCTTATCAGGAAAACTTTTATTTCAGAAAGTGAGTCCTCAGAACACCACCATGAGTCTAAGAGGAAACTAAAAGGCCCTTGAACGTCAAATTATGGCATCCACTACAGCACACCTTCTTTGATTGGAACAAAAAGAAAGATAAAAATGTTTTTTAAAATTTAAAGAAATAATTAATAGGTTTGGATCCAATGCACATTTAAACTCCCTTCCCAGGGGGAATAATAAGATCCATTGTTTTGATTCTGATTGAGACAAAAATTTGCTCAAAGCAAATTTAGCTATTTCACCTCATTACCTTTTCAGCAAATCAGAACTTGTTCATATCATTGATTATGCTCTACTACACAGCACCATTCAGTGCTGCACTGGCCCAGCTCAGCCCCCAATATTTTCTCTTTTCAATTCCATCTGACCCACTTATCATTGACTCTTGAGGATTCCAGAGCACACTAGCTTCTTTTTTTCCTGCAGGCAATGAATCCTGAGTTTGTACCTTCATTAAATTGGCAAAGAAAACAGCCTTTGGCAATAGAAGAAGGAAATGGATAATTCTTTTCTAGTGAGAAAAGTGCTTCATTTTTCATAACTCTTGAAGGCATGGTTTCTTTCACGGTTGAGAAATAGCCATCATCTCCCCACTACCACACTATCCTCCAGGTTCACTTTTGTTGATGCAATACAGCAGTAATTGGATAGCTAGAGGTTTAACACTCTTCAGGGGTCTCTAACTCCCCAAACAATCTGTGGACAACCTCAAAGCAGACAGTCATTTTCACCAGGACACAAAATCTTACTTCCAGACAATGCATGTTATTCTGCTTCTAGAAGGAAGTCTGAGTTCTCTGGCCCAACATAATACTAAAGGGCCCCTAAGAATGAGTCAGCTGAGGCTGCTGGTGGAGGCTGTGATGCCTCCAACAACTGTGATGCAGTCAAAGAAGCAGGGGGGCGATGACAGGCTTCTCCCTTTGGACGGACTTTAACTCCAGCTCTTCCTCCTAGTGACCTCATCCCTGCATTCGACTTTCAGATTTGTCACCTGGGCTGCTTAAAAAAAAATTAAAGACACCATGGTCCTCTTCTAATCTTCCCTTTTAGGTAACCACCACAGTTTGCTCGTTGTGACTGGGATCTTGCTTTAGTCGGTACCTATGTGCCATTTACCAGGAGAAGCTCAGCCTTCTCAACACCTTTTAAACTAATGTGTTGACAGAATTGTTACAACCACTAGGCCAAGGTTGTAGACCGTTAGCACTTTAGATCTTGGCACTATTGACATTTGGAGCCAGAGGATTCTTTGTTGTGAGAGGCTGTCCTGTGCCTTGTAGGATTTTTGGCAGAATTCCTGGCCTCTATGACTGGATGCCAGTAGCACCTCCCTTATTTGTGACAACTGAAAATGCCTCTAGACATTGCCAAGTGTCCCCAGGGAGGCAAAATCGCTCCTGGTTGGTTAAGAATCACTTCATTGGACACAGATGGGAAAGCAAGGCTATTGGGTAGGAGATGACCCCATAATATCTTTATCTGGCTGAATTTCCACCAGCAACCATGAATTTCTGCTCGCTCCTCTGGCCCAGGCATTCCCCCACACTGACTGCCTCTTTCATCACCAGGTAAAAGTCGACTCATCTCGAACATGGACCCTTGTAGCCCTGTTGGTGACAATAGAAACTGAGAGGCAGCGGTTCCCCCCCCAAAGGCTGTTAGCACATTAGTAACTGCTGAGGGCCAGGGTGAGAGGGCTTTTCTGCAGGAATACCCAGGAATGAGGCTGCGGAGCTGCTGGTTCTCCTGCCTAGATGAGCAAGGCTCACCTAGAAAGATACTGAGTGAAACTCACCTCTCTGTTTGGGCGCAGCCTCCATTCAATCTCCCTATACCAGAGCCCACTGCACTGTAGGCCCATCTCATCATATGCACTTCTAAGTATATTGTCAGTACTTTCAGGAATAACGGCACCTAAAGATCTTCTTAAGGTCAGGTCTCAACCCCATAGTCACCGTTGACTGGTAAATATCACATTGACTGATAAATATCACACTGACAGGTACAACCCAGGGCATAGGCTAAGAAAGCTTATTTTTCTGGAAACAACCTAACTATATCAATCTTCATCAAAAGATGTTCTTAATAGGACAACATTTAAGTAACCTCAAACTTAGGAGAAAGATCATTTTTTAATCTAGAACGTTTCACTCAATTTTCATAGTCATTAGCAACATATGTAAGTAAATCATATTGAGATGTGATCCAAGCCAATGTTTTGTTTTGCTTTGTTTTTCCAGCCTTATCTGCCAATGATGCAAATATTCCTACTCATTTAGACTGATGGCCAATACTTAATTTATACATGGCATTTTGAGATTGTGTCTTTGAAAAGATGGATCAATAGCAATAAACAGCTCCGTGCTTTCTCAGCACCCTGCTAAGGTTGAGCAGAGCCCAGGTTTCCTAACATACTTTCCTAGCTATCTGGTCTACCTCCTGATTAATAGATTTCTAAAGGCGGGTACAAGTGGGAAGAGGATCTAAGAATGGAGGAATTGGCTTTGCCATTAATCATTGTGACCATGGAGAATCTTAATTAAAATGGAGCAATAACTACATGGTATAATGCCAAATATTCTTCTAAGATTGAAACTGTGCCTAAATATAGCCAACAGAGTATACTGAAATATATTTTTTTCTATTTAATGGCTTTACTTTTTCTCTGACGAGCATTTGAGTAGATTTCGATTTAAAAACCCCTAAAAGCAAGACTTTATCAAATTTACTGTTCCAAAGAAACTGTACCCAAGAAATAGTCAACTTAATAAAACAATATCCCACTAATCATCCAAGATTCATGTTTAAAAATGTGAATGGCCCCTCTGTTCTGTTTCAAATTGCCCATCCATGTCTACTAAATATGTCTATGTAAATGTCACAAGGATATTTTCTGGCTCTGAATTCATGAACTTTAATAGCACAACACTTTGCATTCATACTAACTGGTTTCAAATACAAATAAATGATCAGTTAGAGGTTTAAAAACTTATCCTTAGAGAGAAGAGTTTAGGGTTTTTCCATAAGCAAGTAGGTGACCCTGGGGAGACTTAACAAGCAGGTCTCAGTTTATCTGTAAAATATGGGGATTGGGTACATTCACTGTTTCTCAAACTTCAGATGCCAATATGACCTTTACACAGCTAGTAGGTGATGGAATTCAAACACAATCTGGATCCAGGATTATATATATTATGTGCCACATCTTTTTTTTTAATCTATTGTGAATAACGACAGAATGAATCACATTGCCTTATTTCATCTTCCTGAGATTCTGCTGGGTAGGGCAGGAATTGGTCCCAGCTTACAGATGAGAAGCAGAAAATGTGATTCCGTTTGGCTCAGAAGAAATATTGGGAGCAGACCTGGACAGTAAGGCCTCTCCGCACACACTCTTTGCCCACAGGAGAGGCCTTCGATTTTTATTTCACTCCCTAGTGTTTCATGGTCAACAACATTTATAATCCCACAATCTATGCAAGGGGTCCTTGGCTTTCCTGGTCATCAGAGAAGCAGCAGGTCTCAACTGGTGTTTCTGTAAAAAGACCAGCATTCTAAGAATTGAACTGAGCTTTTCTACCATTAAATTAAAAAAAATTTTTTTTGACAGGGACAAAAAAATTGGTGAATAAGTTAATAGTGGAGTTTCTGGATCCAGATTGTGTAGGTCTGAATTCCATCACTTACTAGCTGCATGACTTCGGGCAAGTTATTCACCTCTTTATGTCTTGGTGTTCTCATCTGCAAATTAGGAGGTAACAATACCGACCTCTTAGGATAAATGAGTTATTATATGTAAATTGTTTGGACCAGTGCCTGGCACATAGTGTTTTATAGTCTGCTGTCATTCTCAATTTTATGTGTTTCTCCCATAAATTTCTCTTAAACTCTAAGCTACTACTTATCAATAAGTACAAAATGGGTTCTGATTTTGGGCAAAATAATGTAATCAGTTTTAAAGGTGCCTCACAAAGCACCATGTCGAGAGCTCATTCAACACTCCATGGGAATCAGGTCAAGGTGGGAGGAAGTGATAAGAATAACATGGAGCACTCACCACCTGCCAAGCACTTTTTTTTATTATATATGTTTTATTGATTTTTTTTACAGAGAGGAAGGGAGAGGGACAGAGAGTTAGAAACAACGATGAGATAGAAACATCGCCCAGCTGCCTCCTGCACACTCCCCACTGGGTATGTGCCCGCAACCAAGGTACATGCCCTTGACTGGAATCGAACCTGGGACCCTTGAGTCCGCAGGCCGACGCTCTATCCACTGAGCCAAACCAGTCAGGGCATGCCAAGCACTTTGGATACAAATCCTTACAACGACCCACAAGAAGGTGCTATTATTACCACCTTTTAAATGGGAAAATAGAGACTTAGAAAGTATAAGGAGAGAAATAGCATCATGCCAGGTTCAAGGGTGGGTATCTTGGGAAAGGGTACCTATATGACCACAAGGAAGTCTCTTTCCCAAGCTGGACCTCAGTTTCTCCAATTCTATAATGACCTTAAAATCTACACAAAGTAAAATCTACACAAGTTAAGCCCAAAGTGCCAACATTGTCTCAAGGTTCCATTGACTAGCAGTGGGAATGGTCACTGCTTACACTGAGGAGAATTCAGGGAAGTTCAAGGCTCTCCCCAGCGCAACCCTCACCTGCCCCCATATTGCTTCTGCTCATAAGCCCAGGCCACTACCTGGTTTGAATCCTGGCTCTCATATTTAATCTCCTCAGCCTCTTCCTGATCTCACGTCCGCTGGAACAGCAGCCCTCTTTAGAGGCGTGTATAATGAGCCCTCTGCCCTCTGTCCCCAGCACTTCCTCAGAGCCCTGCTGTCTCAGAGCCCGGACACCAAGCAACACTCTCAAATATTTACCGAGCAGACTGCAGCCAGCCAGGGCCACTGCACTGGGAAGTGCAAACAATCAAAATGCCACTCCCATTACATTTTGATAATATTTCAGAGTTTACAAATGAGCCTGACATGCTCTGTCACCAAGCATCCCACCACCTACGTGCTACCAACCTAGTGCTCGCTGTAATCTGGCATGTGCCACCGCATCCCAAACACGACTGCATCCAAACCTCACACCACCCTTGTCAGTGGGTGCTTCTCCACTTTAAAGACAGACAACAAAGGCTCAGAGAGATGTGTCAACTTCCCCACCATCATACAACCAGCGAGGGGCAAAGCGTAACTGAACACAGTAGGTCTGACTCCCAAGTCCACACCAGGTCATTAGACCAACCATGTTTGCTCTGCAGTGGCACAGTGACAGGTCACAGTAAGCACATGTATGCACAGACCCTGAAAGTATCACGCTGTAGCTCTCCCTGGAATGTCCTTCCCTCACCCCCAGCCCTCCCCTTCCTCACCACCCGCCTTGCCTAACTTCTCTGCATCTTTCAAAAACTAGCACCATCACACTGTAGCTCTCCCTGGAATGTCCTTCCCTCACCCCAGTCCTCCCCTTCCTCACCACCCCCCTTGCCTAACTTCTCTGCATCTTTCAAAAACTAGCACAAATGTCAACTTCTCCATAAAAATCCCTTTTTCTCTTCTCAGCTATTTGCACCTAACTGTTTACCAACCCATAATGCAGTTGTCATTGATCTACTTTCACCTTTATTTCCCTGGGGACAAGGACTGGGTTTCATAGATCATTAAGTCCCGTGGCCTGGGGTAGTGAGCACCACACAATAGATCTTCAATACTTGTCTGTTGAGGGCAGGACAGGGAGAGGGGGGGAAAAAGGGAGGAGGAAGGAGAAAGGGAAGAAGGAAGCAGAGAAAGAGAAAGGAAGGGAGGAAGCAGGGAGAGTAGGAGGAACTGTTCCGAGGACAGTCTGATTTGCCTGCCGCCTATTGCTTTTTAATTAGTTCAGATGTCTCTCAGGAGGCAGTGCAGTCTTATTTTCCACTTGGGATGCTATCCAAATAGAAGATCAAGTCACCCGGCTGACAGGAGTGACTTAAATATGAGTGCACTGAAGGCTGGGCCCTGGAAATCCTGGTTCCCATATAATACACAAAGCAAGCACTTTGCAAACCATATCCACCAACAACTTTTCCACACACTCCATCCCCAGGGTTTGCTGCAAGCTGCAGGAAGACTTTCTTTAAATGCCCCCTTTCGATCAGAACAGCTAAGACTTCCTTAACGTGCACAGGGACAGAAGCCCTTGGCCACGTGTCTGTTTCTCCACTCTGCCCTTCCCACTGTGGGTATCAGAATCTGATACAAGAGCAGAGCATCGGCCAGGGCAGGGGATGCGCAGATGCTGGCACATCCCTGAGTCCTTTCCCAGAGATGGTGTGTTCACTATTCTTTCTGTCCAGGTGACACCGCTTCTGAGGCTTATGGCACCTCCGTTTATTTCTATTCCTCCTTCCTCCAGAGAAAGGGAGCATTCGTTTCCTGGTTTTAGAAGCAGGATCATGGAGACACAGAGAAGTGACAGGGAGGCATGCTAGAAGGAAGAAACACCAAGATGGGCCATCCCCAGCGTATTCATGACCAGGCAGGACCTTCTGTGGGTGAATAGTATCTGGGTCCACACTGCACCTGACACACTGGCACAGGCGGCACTTCACCAGGTACCAGGTTGTGTCTCACACTCAATCAGGTGTGAACGACCACCCTTGTCCAATGGGACTGATGAACAAGCGTGGCCTTGGGGTGTCATCCTGAGTCCCCAGGACTTCACAGCCTGAATTGTTAACCTCTTAACTGCCCCGTGTGAAATACATGCCTGGAACTCTAGATCCAAACTGCAGGGGATCAATGAAAAACTGATCGTCCGAGCGCCACTGACAAGATGAAAAGGTCTCGAGCAGGAAAGGGGATTAACGTATTCTGGAAAGTTCATTGGCGATCTGCCTCCAACTAATATCGCTTACATTCATTAAGCACACACTCTCTGCTAGGCTTTTTAAAAAAAATTTAATATATTTTTATTCATTTCAGGGAGGAAGGGAGAGGGAGAGATAGAAACATCAATGATGAGAGAGAATCATTGATTGGTTGCCTCCTGCACACCCCCTGCTGGGGATGGAGCCCGCAACCTGGAATCGAACCCGGGACCCTTCAGTTCACAGGCCGGCGCTCTATCCACTGAGCCAAACCAGCTGAGGCTAGGCTTCATTTTAGATACTTGGCACGAATGACTTCCTTTCAATTCTCACAAAAGTCCTGCGAGGCAGGCACTATTATCATCCCCTTTTATCTTAAGGAAACCACAGCACAGAGGGGTTCCCAAACCTGCCCAAGGTCCCCAAGTAACAAGCAGTCACTGGATTATGACTAGAAAGCCGTGTTCTTAAACTTGACTGTTATGTGCTCAATGGCCACCTGGTAAATCAAAATGTGCAGAGTTGAAATCTAAGTATCATTACAAGACAAAAAAGCAAGGGGTGGCCCAAAGCAGCAGAGGAAGCCGGCATCTGTGTGGCCCTCTCTCTCGCAGGCATTTGAAAACCTCTGTCACGTAAGTCTCCAATCTTACAAGGCAGACACTGCCCCCACTTTACAGATAAGGACAGGGAGGCTAAAGGTTAATGGTCCAAGTTCACAGGGCTGCTACGAGGCAGACCCGAACTTGGATTCACGTGGGCTGAGAGCCCAGACTTCTGTAATCATTTTTATTAGCATCTAATGTCTTGTCTTTTTTATGTGTCTCCTGAGTATCAGTACAAATCCTATTTTTTTAAAAAAAAAACACACAAAAACCTATTATGACTTGTAGTTGGAAGCCAGTGAAATATGTGTGTATTTGCCAAAACCCTCACAAACATGTCTGTCTCCATCCTGGAGCCCCCTGCACCCCCACTTTGTGTCTGACTCACATTCCCGCAGACCTGCTTCATGGGGACGTTCTGCTTCGTGGCCTCAAGTTTCAAAAAGGAACTCTGGTTGGCAAACAGGCCCGAGGCCCCAAAGCCAGCTGCCTGGCCCCCTGACAATGAACAATGGATGTGGAATGTCCGCTCCGCATACACTCCGGAGGAGTTGGTTACCCAGCTCATCAGACCAAGCCCAGGGCACCCCGTTGCATCAACACTGGCCCTGGCGGATGACCATGCCCATTGTGGGGGCAGTGCCCGCCACGCAGAGGGGAAAATTCCAAGCAGACTGTTCTCTTTTCCCCTTTTTAAAAAATCGCATCACACAATTCCTTCACTCTGACATGAAATATCCTGCTGTGACGAGGAACAAGACCAGACTGTCTTGGGATCAGGAAAGCTAACCAGCATGGCTAACGGTTCCTAGAAGGAACCCGGGGGTGGTGATTAGCCCTGCTGATGGCCATGCATCTGATGTACACTTTTATGCCACGTTTGTTAAACAAAAAAGAAAGAAATGAAGTCTCAATATACCTTTATTCCTAACAGGAGGGTCAACACTCTCCCACTGCGCCCCCCAGAGAGCACAGTTATTTCAGCCCGAATGGCACTTACCTTTCGGCCCTGGAAAACAAACTGGGCGTGTTCAGAGGGTCTTTTCCCATCCCTCCGCTCCTGTAACTCTATGTTATCATGGAACCTCCTTAGGGAAACAGGGATTAGAGGCAGGAATGTCACTTCATACCTGACAGTCAGACAGTCCTGGTTCCAGCCCTGGCCGTGACTCAGCCATCGCCCAGCCAGGTGATCCCAAGCAAGTCTCCACGTGGCACCTGCAAGCCCTGGCAGCATCTTTGTGCAAATGAGGAAAAGTGTCCCTGTGGGCAAGAGGCAGCGCTGCCAGCACCACCTCAGCAAGGGTGACCCCAGCTGGGTTCCAGCCCTGCGCCCGTTGGCCAGGCCCCCGGCGGGGCACAACCTCACGACCTGTGTCTCTATTTCAATTTGTCAGTTGTGAAGTGGAACAGGTAATAGTTCTCTGCACTGATGAGGCTGAGATGACATTCAGAACATTATATGAATCAGTCTGTTAATACGAGATTTCTGCTGTTCTGGTTCAATTCCACCTCACTTCCTGAGGCCTCCATATGCTTCTAATGAAAAGCACGGACACCATTTACCTCTCCGAGATTACCCGCATTCCCACACTCAGACAACCACCCCTTCCAGACTTGCATCAAAAAGCAGGGCGGGTGCCCTGGCCGTGTGGCTCCGTTGTTTGGGTGTCATCCCATGCACTGAAAGGTTGCACAGTCAGGGTATATGGCTGGGTCTTGAGCTTGATCCCGGGCAGGCGGCATGCAGGGGGCAACTGATCGATGTTTCTCACATTGATGTTTCTACCTCTCACTTCCTCTCTCTCTCTGAAAATCAATAAAAAGTCTTAAAAGAAAAAAAAAAAGCAGGGCAGGCTTTGTAAGTGTGAAGCCTGTGCAGTTACACAGGGCCCCACACTCAGAAGGGCCTGGCACCTTTGTTTAATACTCAGACGTCACCGTCTTAGAATTTTTAATCATTTCTGAACAAGGAGCCTTGCATTTTCATTCTGCACTGAGCCCCACAAGTTACGTCGCTGGTCCTGCCAACACGTCTTCGGAAGCACCAGATAGCTTTCTTATATGATACTCCACAGGAGATTTGGAAGGGAAACTGGGATACGTCACTCCTCTGCTGGACACGAAGGCCCCGGTCACAGAGTGTGAGGCGGGATGGCGCACTGGGCCCAAGAGCATGGGCCTGAAGAGACACGTTGAGCTGGACGCAAACCTGCATCCCGCAGACCTCAGACTAATTCCCTAACCTGTCTGAACCCAGCTCTCCTGGTCTGTAAAGCAGATTACTAAGGCCCACTCCTCCCTGTGAATAATGAAGAAAGGTCTGTCAATGAAGACACTGTCTGGCACGTGGCAGGTGCTCAACAAATGGAAGGTCCCCTCCTGACTTGTGTTGGTGACACCTACTTCAGGATGGGCCACACACTTACCATCTAAAGGCAGTGGGGCACCAGGTGGCCATGGAGATCCCTTTGGCTCTAGGATGACACGATTCTCCATTAACCAAGGCCTACATGCCAGCCCTCCCCCAGTCCCTGGATATAACTCAGGACACCTTTGATTGCAAGGGTGGAAACTCGTTTTTAACTTAAAAGAAAGTGGTAGTTTGCTACCTAATGAAACTGGGAAGTACAAGGGTCTCTAGGCAATGCTGTATCTGAGGATTTATACAATGTTACCCAATCTCTTCTCTTCTCTCTCTCTCTCTCTCTCTCTCTCGCTCTCCCCTCCCAACCCCCATATTTTTACTCTTATTACCCCTGCTTTGCTTCATTCTGAACTCATGTCCCCTTCATGTAGTGGACAGTGTGGATGCCAGCAGCCCTAGACCCACACTCTCTAGCTTAGCAAGCCCAGTGGGGACAGACGTATCTCTCCCAATATCTATATCGCAACCAAGGGAAAGACTCTAATGCTGCTTGGATTACCCACTCCTGAACGAGCCACAACTGCCAGAGTGACAGGGTTTGTGCCCAACCAGTGGCAAGACAATGGGGCCCAAGGCCTACAGCCGACAGTCCAATGAGACCACGTGAACTAGAGATGCCAGACAGATAAATGCAACGTGACCGCTGGGCCTTATGTGTGCACTATTCATTCCCAATAGGAGCCACAGGACATGAAGGGAGGGAGAGGGGAATCGGTGGTGTAGATGGAGCCCTTACACTGGCCTTCACCGAAGGATGGGAAACAGTGACACCTCCTCAAAGAGAGTCCCTGTGAGGAAAGACCAAGCACTGAGAAATGCAGGGTGTGTTCAAAGCTACTAGTTGCATAACTGCAATTAACTTTTAACATTTTTATAGTCATGTATTTATTTTCATGTTTATCTTTTGTTTAGGCAACTGATACTGGTTTTGCATCTTAGTGCTAATAGAAGTTTCCTTCTTAAAATAACTTTAAGTAAAAACAAAGTAGGTCGGTTGAGACAAAAATAGTAAGCAAATAATAATGTAATAATGTAGAATTAAGTAGCTGTGGACAAATCAGTGCATGTATTATGCCAATGACTGAAGTATGAGAAACATTAGCTTAGTATATACATAGAACTTTCTTTCCCCAAGGAGCAGTAAAAACCAGTAACTATGCTATGGCTGGTCTATATGGTACTTTGCTTAACTAAATATTATCTTTCTTTGTGTGAATGGCAAAGCTTTACCCCAGGCCACCAAGTGGATCTGGAATAAGATCCTAGAATCCTCAGCTTCTGGGTGGCAACACCTATTCCCTAGACATACTTGTGTCTCATGGCAAAAGGGGGAACCACCATTGCAGGACGTTGGCCCACTGCATTACACTCTGTTTCAGAGACAGTCACACAAAGGTAGGGTTGATATGAAAATCACTCAGCCCAGAGTTGGCCAGGCCGATTGTCTTTGAGAACAAAGGGGCCTATTCTCCATAGCTATCCAAGGCCAGCTGGTCCCAAGGAGTACCAGCCATCTCTCTGGGGCCAGAGTGTCCCCAGCTGATTTCCACATACACCCACATGTAAAGTGGCAGCTGGTCCCTCATTTGCATACCTGCTTGCTCTTCTAATTAGCTACCAATTTTGGCCACACATAATTTAAGAATGCCTGTTATTATCCACTCTCTTGTTCAATTATTTTCTGCAGGCCAAAGAGAGAAGTCAACAGGGTTTTGATGTGAATCGAGATGCCAAAAAGCTGAACAAAGCCTGCAAAGGAATGGGTATGGAATGTATTTTGTTTGCTAATTTACTTTTGAAGTTGATTAAATTTGATCTCATGTCTAACTTTCCCATGATTTTAGGAAGATGACTTCCCAGTTAACTTGTGTCCTCTAGGCTAACCCAAGTTGATTACTTCTAAGGTTCTCTATAAAAGATTCCAAAGTTATAATCGGATCTTATTGCTTTTCAGGATTCGATATAACAGTTAGAAATTGGATAGTACAACATTTAATTTGTCCTGGAGGTGGAAGGAAATTCAGGAGAAGTATAGTTCATGAACGCTAATGCCATCTAAACCCCTCGTATCCCTTTATTGCCCAAGAAATGTTGGGAGGTCTCAAAGGAATTGAGGTTGGAAAAGATCTGGAAGGGAAGTGGTAGAAGAGATTTCTTCATAGTAAGTATTCTTAAATAAATCAGAGAGAGGGAGAGAGAGGGAGGGAGAGGGGGAGAGGGAGAGGGAGAGAGAGAGAGAGAGAAAGAGGGAGAG